>NW_022631035.1:10346055-10819742 GCF_010015895.1 Lontra canadensis | reverse complement strand
CTATTTATATATATATATAAATAGGTATAATATCTATTTATCTATATCTATATATATAATAATATAAAACTTACTTTCTAAAACCCAAATAGAAAAGAATGAAGGCAAAAATTAAAAGACCACCTTTGTATAAAGAGGAGAATCCATCATCCTGAGTCACAATTGTATATGAATATTTAATGGTCTGTATATATGAATATGTATATATTATATGTATATATATATATATACATGTGTTTTATATCTTAGACAGAAACAAGTGCTTCTTCAAAATTAAAGAGTTAGACAAAACCAACTACCCTAATTTAGGTTAACAAGAACATGGGTATCAAATTGTCCTAAGGAATCTTCCTAGGTCCTGTTGAAGGGGCATAGGGTATAAAAATTTTTTCTTCATATGTCAATCATATAACATTTGTATATAATATTATTTATAATATCTATTATTATTATTATTATATCTATTATTTGTGTGTAATATTTATGGAACAGGTTAGGCTGCTGTAACAAGGAGATCTCAAATAGAGTGGTTCAGTCAATCAATATACAAGTTTACTTCTCTCTCACATAAAAGCTTAGGGAGGTGAGGTAGATAGGAAAATCTGCTTTTACCAGGTTATATAGAAACCCACGCTCCTTCTCTCTTGTCCCACCATCTCCATCATCTCCAGAATCAGAACTATACACCATACCTCCCCTATTTTCCTTAAATATTTTCTATTAATATTTTTTATGAATGAAGCCTAAATACATTATTTTCTTGTCATATGATTTGCTTTCTTTTCCCTCTACATAAAAATAACTTATTTCTGGATTACAATTTTGTTTTTCTCTTCACCTGTGTTATTGATGATCAACAGGCTGGTACGGGGGTCTTCTGGAGGTTGTCCAGGAGAGAGGAAATACAGTTCAGATTTAAATTCCCAATCACTCTTTTGAATTAATAGGGCATAAATTATCTTTTCCACAATCAAAGGGAACATTGCAATCCCAAATACCAAGAGTCTACCAATAAAGAGAAAATAACCACATTAATCTGTAGCAATTTTATTGATCATCAGACTTTACACAGTCTATGCCGGCCATAATTATAGGTGCTGCAATTTTGAAAATCAGGCCCTCACACCCCACACAGTACCAAAGGCAAGGCTATATAAACACCAGGCGATCAAACCATGAAAACTAAGCAGCCCTGTTGATAAAGCTAACTAAATGCTACCACCCAAACATTCCTACTGTTAGTAAAATGAGATGTTGTATTTACCCATCTTCTGGCAAGAATGTTGGGTAGTATGTTCTAATTTTAAATTCTCTTCTGGTTGAACCCTCCCTTGAAACTCACTAACGAAAGCACAGTCCTCTAATACTCACAGAATCAAAAGGTCTTTCTTTCCACGCTTTAACTTTAAGAAACGGAGCCATGCTATTGCGCGGATCTGCATTTTCCAGAGGCCCATGTCACTCGCAGCCTTCTGCATTTCAGGGAAAGAAGGGCAAGCTGGCTCTATTTCGTGTAGGTTTTCTGTGCCTCTTATCTCTGCTTGTTCAAAATCTACACACACACACATGCACACACGTTATTAATGCCATCCTTGGACATCACAGTTTTCTCTTTCTCATAACATTAGAAGTTGTTTTATGATAGTTACAGAGCAGACAATATAAGAAACAAATTAAATTTATAATCTCCACATTCAATAAACTCAATGATAAAATACAACTAACTTCATACCCAAAGAAGAATTCAGTAAAGGGTGACCTTGTTATGCCTAGCCTTTGAAAAGGCATAAAAGGTCCCATATGTAACAATATTCTGAGGGATTTCAAGAAATATTCTTCATAGAAATAGTCAATCATTGATGCCTGAATGTCAGCTATTAAGTTGTCGATAATTTCAAAATGTGGGCGAATGATTACTAGCTCTAAAGTCACCAGACCTGTACCTGATTCCCAAATACATAACTTATAAGTGGCATGATTTAGGACCAATCACTTAACCTAAGTGTCTAGTTTCCTCCTGTATAGAATGGTGCCAATGCCTTTTGTTGGAAAGATTATTGTAGAAAGGTAATACACTATATCCACACATTGATCAAAGTTTCCAGGTAGAGGCTCTGTAAATGATTGTCCTTATTATTACAACCCATTAAAATACACAGGAGATGATCCTAGTGTTTTCTCCATTATGACCTTAGTGAAATTTTCTACATTAACAAGCTAGGAGCAATTTTTATAAGAAATATCTGCTCAGACTTCATGACCTTGATTGAGAGCCTTTCACATCCTCAAAATATCCAAGAAGCAGTGAGCATCTGGGGATAGGAGAAAACTGCTGAACTAGGAAACAAAGAGTCTGCGAGGACAAATTTGTTATATCCCAAAAAGGGATCTGTGTTCAGTCCTAGTAATGATGTTAGGAAACAATACAACCTTTCCCAACATTAGTCATATTTGGAATTATTCACACTCCTTAGTGTAAATCATGCATAAAGAATTATAAAATACCAAATTAATACATGATTATTTGAAAATTGATTGTCTGTCAGTCATACAATGCATTTACCTTGTCCAATAGTTGATTTTCCTTCCAGTTTCATGAAGACGTCATTCAGAGTTGACATGGAAATGTCATAACTCGTCACACCCTGGCCAGAACACTTATCAAGCTCACTGAAAAGGTCTAAGGCAACAGACCAGAACAGATACATTTTTAAATATCACACTGATAACAAAACCCAGTAAATTAACACTTATTTAAAAGGTAATCCAGAATATTGTTCAGGAAATACATGTCTTTGGAGTATCACAGTAAGCAAAAGCAAAATTTTATTAGAATGTTCTTCTTCTCTGAATTGAATGTCAGAACTTTCCTCTCTACCCTCAAACCATCTATACTCTATTTTATATTCCCAACTCATGAACTTCCAGAACACTTACTTCTTTAAGGAAAGATGAACAATCAGAAAGAACATCATCTTCTCACCTCCACACAAATCAATGTTAATTTCTACCCGTATTCTGGGTTTTGGTTCTGTATGGGTGGACAACTTAGAGCTGCTCCCACCAAAGTCTACCTCTTTGACTTGTGTTCTGAATCCTGTTCCAATCAGGTACCTCAAGAACCTTCTAAATTAATCTCTCCTGCCCTTCTCTGGCCTGTGTCATCAATTTCTCCTACATGTACCAGGCCATCCCAAACAGCAGGAAAAATGCTCTAGAAGTTAATCCAGTAAACAAACACAAGTAACAAAAAAAGCAAAAACCCAGTCTCCCTTTCCAATGGGCCCCCTGCTACACACATGCACCCATGGCCCAAGGATTTGTCTACTTCATCCCCTTCAATTGGTCGCATCCTATTCAACTGAACCCCCACAAATCTAAATGCTATCTCTATCCCTCCACAGAAACTGTTTTTCTCAAGGTCATCAACGATTCCACAATCTAAATTCAATGGACAAGAGCTTTTTAAAAACTCTTTTAGCTCTCTCTCTCTCTTTTTCTCCCTCTCTCATTCAGGGACATTCAAAACTGTTGACAACTTTGTCCTTCTACAAACATTGTCTCTCTTGAGTTAATAAAAACAAACATATTCTTTTGTTTTTCTTTCAAGTTCATGGGTGGGGGGGGGCTCTTGATTTCCACCATTCTCTGACTCGTCCTCTACTTTCTCCTGAGGGCTCAGTCCTGGCTCACCTTCTCTTTCCATACATTCAAATCCAATCACTTTGCATGAAATCCATCTGTATGTTAAGATTCCCAAATCCAACCCTCACTTTGAGTATTCTCTGATTTCCAATATCCTATAACCAACTGTATCCTTAACCACTTAACATCTCCACTTTGAAGTCTAAAAGCATCTCAAAGCAAATGTTTCTAAAACAGAACACTAATTCCTCTTTCTCCATCCTACCCAACTGTCTCTCTCATCATTTTATAACAAATGACACCATCTTCCACCTGGTGACTTGAGCCAAAATTCTAGAAGTCCCTCTGGATTTTTCATCCATCTTTCAGTGGGCACCATGGTCGCACAATGATCTCATCTTTCACCTGTAAGTCTGAAATGGTCCTATGGCTGGTCTCCCAGAATCTACTCTTCTTCTTCTATCTCCAGAGTGCTCTTTTATAGCCAGAAAATGAAAATGTGAGTCACATCACATCAATCCCCCATTTAATGACTTTCAGTGGTTTCTCAGTGCATTTAAGATAAAATTGAACACCACACAGCAGCCTCTAAAGCTGTATGCTCGAACCTCTATCTATTCCTACAACCTTACCCATCCCCACTTGCCAGTCTTCTCCTGCACTCGCTACACTCCAGACATCTCTTCCCCTCCCTCTGCTTGGAATGTTTTTGATCGTTTTCTTCTTTTGTACTCCTGGCACTCTATATAAACCCATAGCCTGACATTGGTTTTCTCTCTAAACCATATGACCTTGCTAAACAAGGATTATACATTCTGTATAAGGTATGCATTATACAACACATATAATGTATGCATTATACAATCGTAATATACCTTGGCTTATTGTGTGTGTCCACTTCTCCCCACCCAACAGAATGTAACCTTGGTGAGGGCAGGGACTCAGATGTCTTATTTAACTCAATACCACTAGTGTCTCAAGCAATGAGTTTTACATAATAGGTTCCCAATAAACATTGATTATTACCCTCCATATTTCCGATAGGATGTAAGAATGCCACTGGACTTGCAGAGGTCTAGGGTCAGCATAAAGAGACTGCCATAGACCAAAACATTAACACCAGGAATTCTGGTGGGACATGTTCTTATAGTGGTATCAACATATAACTCATTATTTTCCTTCCCCAAATGAAAAAAGAAGCCTAGTTGTAGCTCATTGGAGAGAATAACACGGTATAGCCTATGGATTTGAGAACACCATCTTGCAGCTCCTGAAGGGCACAGAGAGCTGCCTTATTTGGGGGTCAGACTAAATCTGAATCCCTGAGTAGTTGCTTAATAAGATTGAATCATCCAAATGAGCCTCTTTTAAATTAGGGCTGCAGAGAGTTAAACCTTTAATAAACCCAATGTTTAGATAAAAAAGAACATTTTTATAACAAAAAAGACATATATTTCCTCATTTGTGAGGCAGGGAAGACTATAGCACCTACCACATAGAGTGGTTGTAAGACTAAATGAATTGATGTATAGGAAACTATTAGGAACAGTGCCTGACTCATAGTAAACATTGTACAAAGAGTTAGCTGGTACAGTTACTTATCAAACAAATCCTAGGTTGGGACTGCTACTCAGCAGACGTGGAACCTATGGTGAATACTTTTGTAGAATAAATAAACTATGGGTTTTTTTCTGCAAAATAAATATATACACAATTAAAATATAAAAGGGAACCTATAGCAGACACCTTGTGCTCCACACCCATCCCTTCCATACTCATACATAGTAAATCTGCTTATTAAGCCCTGCCTGAAGGCATTTTGTTCTGAGCTGTGAAGTTTGCCAAGCTCGTATTGAGCACAAGCCATCTGGGTTAGAAGATTAATGCTCCTGAAAGCATCTCTTAACCAATGAAGGGTGGAGAGTGTCAAATAAATACCCCAGCTTTCTCACCGCTCTTGTGACATAACTCTGAGCCCCTTGCTCACTTATTCACTTATTTACTCCAATGGTATTACATCTCAATTTCATATTGCAACCATCCGCTCAATAATGCACACTCCCGTAGCCTCCTTTGCTTCTCACTCTCATGTCCCCATTCCCTCCTGGTGTTTCTAGGTATCAGTTACCAAAAAAAGGTGCGCTAAAGTCCTCATTTCAAGTTCTGCTTTTTAGAGAACCCAACCTAAGACAAAATCCAAATCCATTAAGTAATGAAAGCTGTAATAATGAGGTGAACACTTGCTCCCAAATTTCATGCCATCGTAATCGTATTTCAGTTACCTGGAAATTTATTTGTCCTTTCCATGGGCAAAGTATACACAAGCTTTTCTTTGTTTTCTGTTTTTAATTTAGCATCAGGGATGTAATGATTAATGAAGGATGTTATTTTTTCTGGATCACATACTTCATTTCTGTACAAGCTAATATTTAAAAGAAAAGATCATTGATTTATATTTTCTCTACTGCTATTACAAAAGCAGGGCTTTTATTGAATACCTAACCTTTGAGTACTACTTTACCTGCCTTTAGGGAACAAACAAAATGAGTAAATAACAACAACAACAGAAGTAATAATAATAATACCATCAGTTTGGAAAATCTTATGATCTATACAGAGGAGTTGCATAAATTCAGAACAACTACAAATATACAAACACATGCATGCTGGAAGGGAGACTGTCTTTCAAATAGGGAGATAAATAGAGCAAGGCAAGAACATTAGGCAGAAGAAATTGCTTAGGGAAAGTAATTACACCAGATTGTGTGGATATCAGGAATTAGTGACTAATAGGGAAGTTTGGCCTATATGCACATTTTGTTTGGCCATAGGGTTTTTGGTTTGGGTTTTTTAAAATACTTTTCACCTGCACACACTTTCTTATTAGCTACAGTGCTCTTAACTCTCTCCTACTTTTGATACTAGCCTCTGAAATTATTTGATTTTGTGCCCAATGCAAGAATGAAAATATGTTACAAGACTGTATGGATCAGCTGAGGGAGACGGACAGTGGGAAGAAGAGAGAGACTGAGGATGCACAGAGCAGGTACCTGCAAAAGTGGTCCATGAAGTAGACTTGCTGGGATCTGTGAGCCTAGGCTTAGAACTTGGACATTCTGCTTGTCATTAGCATTAACAAAGATACAAGGAGGCAGGAAAAACATCTGGGAAACCCTAGCCAAGAGTTTGGCAAAGATGAAGCATAAAGTCAACTGTCCCTCATAATTGTCTGCCTTTTTGAAATTCCAGTATTGAAAACATTGGGTGCCTGGGTGGCTCAGTAGGCTAAGCATCTGCCTTCTACTCAGGTTGTGATACTGGGGTCCTGGGATTGAGTCCTACATCCAGCTCCCTGATCAGCCGAGAGCATGCTTCTCCCTCTCCCCCTGCCCCTCGCCACCCTCCACTCATGCACTTTCTCTCTCTCTCTCTCTCAAATAAACAAATAAAATCTTTTAAAAAAGAAAGCATATATATGTATACACACACACACACACATGTGTGCACGTACACACACACACATACATCCCCAAAGTCTTTACCTTAAGTGATATCCAAGACCCCATCTTCTCTTTAAAAAGACAGAAGACCCTGCACACTTCAGTCTCCCATTGGACATGATCACTTTTCTATCTGATTAAAAGGAAGCAAGAAAGAAAAGTTGATGGTAGTCATTTCTTCACTCTCTAGAAAATATAGGTGAGGAGTCAATGCTCAGATTTCCAAAAGAGAAGTGCTCTATAGAAAATAAATGTATCTAGGGGTGCCTGGGTGGCTCAGTGGGTTAAAGCCTCTGCCTTCAGCTCAGGTCATGCTCTCAGGGTCCTGGGATCGAGCCCCGCATCGGGCTCTCTGCTTAGTGGGGAGCCTTCTTCCCTTCCTCTCTCTCTGCCTGCCTCTCTGCCTACTTGTGATCTCTCTCTGTCAAATAAATAACTAAAATCTTTAAAAAAAAAAAAAGGAAAAAAGAAAATAAATGTATCTAACATACATTAAAATTTTTGAAACACACATTAAAACTGATGCATTTAAAATAAGCTTATGAGTTCCAGTCTATTTCTGTGCCCTCCAAAATTTCTTGAAAAAAAAAAACCAAAACACAGAAATTACATTGCCACATCTTCCACTCCATATTCTAAAGAATAAGTGGTTATTTTTCAACCGTATACTGATTTCAATGCTTAAATTAATTGAAAGCTAAAAAATAAAACCCTATAATTTTTTATTAGCGGCTATAATCCAGCAAATGTACAGCCAGTGAGGAATTCTAGAGGGGGATTAGACTTGCCATTCCCCAGACTGCTTTGAAATGAAAGACACATGAAAGTCATGGGAACACAGTGCTTATTTTAGAAATACACATTTCCCAATTTCTTTATTACAAAACTGAGATAAAACCAATAATTACCAGCCAGGATGTCAGCTTCGTCCATGAGATTGGTACTCAAGAGGATTACACGGCCTGCTTTGTGTTCCTTGAGGAAACTCCACACTCGATGCCTTGAAAAGGGATCCAACCCAGCAGTTGGTTCATCTAATAGCAAAATCTACAGAGGATGATAATGTATAAAATGTAGCTTTCTCACATTGACTCTTCCCACAGGGCAGCATGGATAACAAATGGTAACTATCCAGCCATTTAGGTCCGATATACTTATATCTGTAGTTTTACAGCAGATTCTCTCTTGATGCATTGAAATGAAATCTCTACCACGTTTCAGGTTAAAAGAAGAGCTTGATGTTTTACTAATCACTCTGTATTCCAAAGCATGCAGAATCTCACTTACTTGAGGATCTCCTAAAATGGCAATCCCAAAAGTCAGCTTTCTTTTCTGTCCTTCACTTAAATGTTTAGCAAGGTTATCCTGAATGTTTTGTATGTTCAATTCTAATAAAATTCTTTGTACCTATGCAAGAAAATACACAAAGCTTAAAATCCAAGGCGATTCATACGATACAATTTTAACTATCTGTTACACCAGGTAGTTATTAAAGGACCTCACTGCCAAAGTTGTATTCATAACAGGGCAGGTAAATCACTAAGGCAAATTCTGATTAGGTCATGATTTAACTTGGCAAATTTAGCTTATTAATCTAAGCATGAGCATTTACCTCTTGTTCCACCTCCTGTGGCTGAATCCCTTTTATTTTAGCAAACAGCCTGAGGTTTTCCTTCACAGTGAGTATGTCAAATTGAACATTGAATTGAGGACAAACACCAGTTATCTTTCTGATTTCCTCCAAGTCTTGCATTTCAGAGAGATTTTTATTATAGATGATAACTGATCCTAAAAATACAAGTTGAGAATAATTTAACATGGGCAAGATAATACATTTTATTAATACTTAGAGATCTTATTCAGGAAAATATTGGCATATATTCACAAATATCTAAAATAATGACTTCACCATTTATTAACAACTATGAATAAATCTTAACATATCTACGTTCAGGGTAGCATATATTTTCTCTGGAATATCACATAGCAATGGGATAAGGCTAATGATTTTCATAAAAATTTGTGAAATATAAAGTACAGTCAAAATTCTATAGTCTGGTAAACGATATTAGATAAAGAAACATTATTTTCTCTTAAGCACTTTCACCTTAAAATAAGAAAGGCAACACATGACCTCTAGACACCTTGCCTTTGAGAAATTTCTTTTTGCTCACCTTCTGTAGGAACAGACAACCCATTAAGGATGTTTAGCAATGAAGATTTGCCAGCTCCGCTATGACCCAGAATTGCTGTGATTTGACCTTCATATATGTCAAAGAGCAAGTCTGTTTTTAAAATAAAATGTTAACATTATAAATAAGAGGGCATTAGAAAGAGCTGGTTCCAAAAGCAGAACAAAAAATTTATTTCGCTATATATTCTCAAGCTTAAAACATATAATATCCAATATTTTGCTGGCTGCTAAAAATGTAATAGTTATTGTAGAATATTTCTGAAATAAATACAACCACTTAAGAAGATAAACTTAACTGTAATTTCAAGTATTAACATTTAATACACTTACTTCCAGTGTATACAGGTTTGCATATATGAACATGTAATATATATGTATATACATGTAATATATATATACATGTAAATATATATGTATATGGATTTTTATCATACTCTTTCTTTCCTAGCTTACATTTTCAAATGTTAAATGATGAACATTTTTCATGGCATTAATTACCTTTTAAAATATATTCACCAAAAATGTATATTTTCACCTGTTATAAATGTTCTATTCTTTTATTACAAACATTTTGCCTTTACAGGGCAGTAGAAAAAATTATTTATCTAAATAAAAATTATTTATCTATAAAAAATCCTTTATTATTTTTTGTTTTGTTTACCATCAAGTGAAAACCAAACTCTGTTATGAAAAGTTGTTGGATGAAATTCTTAAGAATTTTATAATACGTTATATCTGAGAGATCAGGTTCCTTCAATTAAATTATGTGACCTACTTTCAAACATTATTGAAATTAATTAACAACTGGGATGAATTCCAGTTCATCCATTTTCTAACTGGGTGATCTTGGATAAACTAAACACTGCAAAGTTCACTTTACTCAGCTATTAAAGTGCTGGTAATAATAATTACATTTAAAGAGAAAATTTTTCCTACTGTAATCCAATCCATTAAAACTTTCACTTATAATTTGACTAAAATAATCTTTAAAAAATTAGAAAAATAAGTTCAAATAATTACAAAAAGTTAAAGAATAGCAAGATACTACTCTTGACTACGTGGTATTAAAATATGTTGGAGAAGTGGGAGCCTGGGTGGCTCAGTTGGTTGGACATCTGCCTTCAGCTGAGGTCATGATCCTACAGACCTGGGATCAAGCCCTGAGTTGGGCTCCCTGCTCAGCGGGGAGTCTGCTTTTCCCTTTCCCTCTGACCCCCTTCTCACTTGCTCACTCTCTCTCTCTCAAATAAATAAAATCTTTAAAAAAATTTTGGAGAACTATTATAATTAAAATAATATGTTAGTAATACAGTAACCAGTGGAATAAATATCATAATTAAAATAATGTTACTACTCCAGAATACACTGACTGATGGAAGGCATAAGAAGCCCAAGATGGAGCAAAGTAAACATAAAAAATAAAGATAAATGAAAGAGTCTTTTAAATTTATCAAAAAGATGAATTAATTAACAAATAATATTGGGATAACTAAATAAACACATCAGTAAATTTTATATTTACTGTTTTTAAATGGAAAAAAAATGGTGTTTTCCAGGGTGAGAGAAAACTGATGATATCTATCTTGGAACTAATCTATATTAATCAGAAAAAAATAAATATAACCCTCAGCTTCTTCATCTGCAAAATGGGAGAGATACTATGTATCTCATAGGATTAAATGAAAAAAATCACTTATCATAGTTGCCAGAACACACTAAGAACTCAATAAACTTAAAGTGTTTGTTGGTATTATTATTGTTGTTATTTTTAATTATTGCTATTCCCACAAGTATATAAATTTTTGTAAGCTTGAAGGGAAATGATTTGAAATATGAATAAGGAGGTTAAATATATAGTCCTTTTGAGTAATCTGCTCTTAGATATTTATATTCAGAAATTATATTTACAAAGATTGAACAAGAAGGCTCATTATAGAATTTTTTTATGATAATGAATAATTGGAAACAAGCCAAACTGTGTACATGACTGTAAGTAAGTCAAGACAGCCATACAACAGAATCCTGTCAGCCACTGAAAGGCTGTAGGTAAGGACTTCAAAGTGTGTTCCCAAAGGTGTTCCAAAGCTGCTACAGGAGCTAGCTGCGTGGGGAAAAGATGGAGAGAGTACAGCTCCCCCCTTACTTCCCAAAGAGCAAATGTAACTGGTGATTTCATATGGTTTTCCATGCACTAATATTCATTGGTTTTCTTTTTTCTTTCTTTCTTTTTTTTTTTTGAGATTTTATTTATTTTTTGATAGACAGAGATCACAAGTAGGCAGAGAGGCAGACAGAGGGGGAAGGGGAAGCAGGATCCCCGCCCAGCAGGGAGCCCGATGCAGGGCTCGATCCCAGGACCCCAGGATCATGACCTGAGCTGAAGGCAGAGGCTTAATCCACGGAACCACCCAGGCACCCCCACTGGTTTTCACTTTAAAAGTTTTTTGGAAGATGTCTAGATGTAAAAAGTAGTTCATGGTTATTGATGAGTACAGAAGTAGTGCATCATGTGCTCTGGAAATTGAAATGACAAATTTAAAAAAGACTTCAATATATCCTTGGCTAAAATTAAAGAAAGAAACCACCGATCTAGATGGCATTGGAGGGGACAAACCTGAGGTGAGAAGCAATTTGCTGACGAGGGTACAGGAAACTCTCAAAGTGAGAAATGATCTCAGAGGACTATATAAGGTCTGAGTTAAGGGGCACTCTCTTCCAGAAAGTAAATGTGCGATACACGCATCGGATAGACAACTCTCAACCTTAGGGGAGTTCCATGGCTCTTCTTTTGTAACTTTTAAGGCTTCCATCTCTTGTAAAATTCAATTACATTCTCCCTAAAAACTATTATTAATAAAAGCAAGCTGTCCTCTACAAAATGTAGCCACTAACTTGGAGGTTTACTTAAATGTTTACTATAGAAAACTCTATTTGTTAGAATTTACTATCAGATACATTGGCTGATTCAAAATTATAACTTTGTTTTCCCTGGGGATAGTGACTTAAGAAATATAATTCACAGTCTATGGTGTTACTCATCTCTTTTAGTTAATCTCACCAGTACATAGAAACTATGTATATTCCCTGGGTGGTATAAAAAATTATCAAATTTAAGGCTAAACATTCTTTCCTCATAGTGCAAATAAAACACAATATGGTTTTTAGCAAGCTCATCTTTAAAAACAAAGTGAACTCACACTTTTCATTGTGTCACCCCATTCTTGGAAATTGATAGATGCATGAAAATCTAGAAGCATTTATAGCCAGATCTTAATCATTAATCTCCAAGGGGCAGAGTTATATAGTTTGGATTGTTTTCTTTTTCTGTTTTCACATGGAACTTCCTCCATTTTTTGTAATAAAGAAGTCAATGAAACAATGAAATGTTTGTCTTTACCTTTCAATGCTTCTATTTTCCCAGACTTGCTGGTATATTCTTTTTTAACATTTCTGATTCTGAAACGACAGAAGTGGTGTTTACTCAGCTAACACAGAAATAAGTAGGGATCAGGAACAACCCCAGTTAAAGTGACAGATACATCAACGTCTTTATGTGAAATAAGGGATGGCATATCCAGACTACTCAGAAAGACAAAGATTATTTTTGATTAATCATTTCCCCTCAGAGAGAAAATAAAAGAGTCTTTTTGAAAAGTTCAATTAAATGATTAGTATTTTGCTTAGAAAAGGAGAACATTTTGGAATTATTCTTACTTTCTTCCTCTAGCCTTAGAATATTTGATGTGTTTTACCCTGTGCAAGATCAGTTCATTTATCTGCACTCTTTAACTATCCCCTCCCACCCTCTCCCATTCCCTCCAAACTTGCTCATTAATCAGACCCTCTGTCACCTGCATTTTCTATAGTTCCCTCTCTGATAGCTTCTCTTTGGCCTATAACTCTGCTTTGGATACAATCAGATTTCGCTCCTCCCCTTATTGTAAAACATTTTACAAAATAAGACAAAATAAATTTGCCACATCTACCTTCTCACTTCTCACTTTTTTCTCAGTCACTCTGGCTTTTGAGTCCATTACAGTAGTGAGGCAACATTGCAACAAAGACTTTTTTTTCTATCCTTACTTATGGAATAATGAGTTGCTATTGGTCTTGTTAAAAGTGTCTACTGTCCTTGTTAAAAGTGTCTACATTCAAGTTACCTACATTCAAGTTCACATTGAACTTACTGGTTTCCCTCCTACCTTCTATCTTTCTAAATGTCTCCTCCTCTTCTTCTTCTTCTTCTTCTTCTTCTTCTTCTTCTTCTTCTTCTTGTTATTTTCAATTAGCCAGCATACAGTACAGCATAAGTTTTTGTCATAGTGCTCAATGATTCATTAGTTACATAAAACACCCAGTGCTCATCCCAACACATCTTTCTCTGTTTCCTTGGAAGGTCCTCTTCATTTGCCAAATACATCATCTTGG
Organism: Lontra canadensis; assembly: GCF_010015895.1. NCBI lineage: Eukaryota > Metazoa > Chordata > Mammalia > Carnivora > Mustelidae > Lontra > Lontra canadensis. The sequence goes on along the minus strand of NW_022631035.1, from coordinate 10,805,975 downwards.
TCTTCCACAGGGTTCTCCATGTACATTCTGGTCTTCTCACCTCTAGATGCTCTTGATGAGTTATCTAACTGATTCTTGTGGTTTTAACACCAACCTAAAGTTGACCCTATCCTTTTCCCTGAGCATTAGGCTCCCACATCTAAAGGTTTCATCTGAACATCACACGTGTGTTCTCTAAATGAGTGATTACCAAACTTGAAGGCATATTAGAATCCCAAAGGAAACTAATGCAGGACAAGGCAGGAACCAGGTTTGACAGATGAGAAATGTCATGACTACATAAGATCAGTGCATCTTCAAATTCAGGGGGAAACAGAATTGAGCCACCCTTTTCTCTGAGCATGAATCAAAATGAAAGTAAAGAAATTTATTCAACCAGGATGCTGGCAGTGGTGGGGGATGGGTAACCAAAGAGTCAGGAAATACGAAAGAGAAAGACTTAAAGGGTGTTGAATCTGACAGGGTGTTTTATCTCTGCCTGTCTTTGAACAGGGAGACACCCATTAAATGGGGGTTTTAGGCTTTATTTTAATAAAGAAACTTCCATTAGAACCACCAGTTGTTTTTGGATTTCAGAGATGAAGATAGCCAATAGCCATTTGTTTGGGGCAGACATCCTGCCTATGTTCTGGGAATATTGCATGAATGAGCTAAAGTTACAGGAGTGGATAGTTGTGCAAACAAATGTCCCCAGAGAAGGAAAAATTGGAAGGGGACTAATAGGTGAGAGGGAGCCAGTTGTGAATAAAAATAGATATTTTTACATAGGCAAAATAATGATTCTGGGTAGAATTCTTCATGAGTTCCTCTATACTGCCAGATGTATATAGCTAACAGCTGGCTAGGGAAAGAGGAAGTTCTCATTGGTTATAAAGGGGAGAGCACCTGTGGAAAGGAGAATCAACACAGAAATAAGGAGGAAGACAAAACGGAGGGTGATGTCATAATATTATATGGAGCGAAGCAAAAATAATTTTTCTTTTAGGAGCAATCAGGAGACATTGGTGGTCACATGGAAGAGTTCAAAGTAACATTCACAAAGGCAAGTTTGTTCTTCAATATTTTACCCAGGCTCAGCCAGTTGCTGTTGGTCAATAATTCATTTGCCTTACACCCATATGTGGCTGTAAGTGTGATTACCTGATGGCTTCTTTTCCTTGGAATTCTGGAGCTACCGGTTCAAAACAGTCCTCAGAAGGAGGCTCAGACTCTATTTCTTTCTCAATGACATTATTAGTCCTCTGGTGTCGGAAACAAGATGAGTTCAGGAAAAATAATGGAGAATAATGGCGCTCATCCCCATCTAATCAGTCAAAAGGCAATAAAACATTGGATCAGTCACATTAGAACAATAAGTAAAGAAGACTTATTCAGAACTGTACAGAGTATCTGACTTTTAAGCATCATAGAGAAATTCTTTTCTTCCTTACTTCCTATTACTGAAAAGAAAACTTGTCGTGAAGCAAACAATGAAAATTCAAAGGAAATAATATGTTACCACAAAAGTTAAACAGTATAATAGAACTTTCAAGAAAGTATGTATAAGCCAAAGTTCTGAAAAAATGTAATAAAAAGGTATTTAGAATGAGTGAAACCAAATATTTGGGGGAAGAGTCCTTACACAGCACATAAAAACAACTAAAACATGTTTGTGAACTTAAATCACTTGACCACAGGGGTACATGGTTGGTTCTTGATTTGGGCTGAGCTCATGATCTCAGGGTGGTGACATCCAGTGCCTCATCAGCCTCTGCCCTGAGCATAAAGCCTGCTTAAGATTTTATCTTGACTGTTGCCCCTCCCCTCACTCATGGCGTTTTCTCTCAAAGAAAAAGCAAGAAAAAGAAAGAAAAGAAAAAAAGAAATCACAAAGCATTAGAGACTGTGGATTCTGAGATGCAAACTGACGGTTTTGGAGGGGAGAAGAGTTGGGGGCTTGGGTGGGCCTGGTGGTGGGTATTAAGGAGGGCACGTATTGCATGGAGCCCTGGGTGTGGTGCATAAACAAGGAATCTTGGAACAATGAAAAAAATTAAATTAAATTTTAAAATTAAAAAAAAATCACTTGATCACAACAGTAGGGTTGAATATCATACTGAAATTCCCATGGTATGTGAGTGCAAAGTACAGGGAGAAATTGTATCTGTTCAGGAAAAATATATTTGCATTTTCCAAATTTGAAACAATGAAGTGGGGTTTGTCACTAAGGACTTTACCAGAAGTCACAGAAAGATAGGGATATATAAAATAATTGCATAAAAACATATAAGACAGCTTTAACTACAAAGCGGAAAGAACATAAAAAATAAGATAAATAAATAAGATTTGCAAGGAAAAACGGCATTCTGATTCTAGCACATGTGAAGGAATTCTGGACTTGGGAAATTTTTGTTTGTGAGATAGAGAAAATTTAACGGAGTAACGTAGTTTTGTAAATATGGACAACATATAAAAAAGTTTCAGAATAATGCTGAAAATATTCTAATTTTTATGTTGTTATTTCCTTAAAGGATGGACATCTCCCCTTCTGAAATGGTCCTCCCAAGGGGAATCAGTGAGAACCTGATTATTTCACATCTGAGGCCCTTTCTAGCTATTTAGTTTACAATCGGCCCCACATTCTTGTCGGAACTATTTTTTTTTAAAGATTTATTAATTTATTAGAGAGATAGAGCACAGGGAGGGGGCAAGAACAGAGGGAGAGAATCTTAAGCAGACTTCCCGCTGAGCAGGGAGCCTGACACCAGGCTGGATCCCACAACTCTGAGATCAAGACCTGAGCTGAAACCAAGAGTCAGACACGCAACTGACTGAGCCACCCAAGTGCCCCAAGAACTATTTAATAAGAAACACTTTCACTGTACAATGGCTCTACACTAGCCAAAGTCGTGTTAAGAACTAATTTATTTCAGCCTGTTCTAAAAAAAAGTCTTAAATATCTTTCTTTAAAAACATGTTCTGGGATTCTTGAAAAAAAAATTAACATTATTTAATTACTGTGTATTTGTAATGTATATTATTAAAACCAGAAGAATAATTGTTTTTACATTTAAATTCAAACCATTAAAACTCTGAAGGAGAAATTAAGAACTCATTCAGCTTGTGATGGGAAAAATTTGTTATTCTTTATTTCTTAATATACATTTATATAACCTTCAGTAAAAAATATACGATGTGATCAGTATGTGCAGGAGTCAGAGAAAAGACACCTTTACTTACAGGGTAAGATTTTGTCAAAGTATAATGCCAATGCCAAGTAGAAAAGTGCATCAAAAGCCAAAATGGAAAAAGTTGCGATCATTACATACGAGTCTCCTGAAAGGTCAGGAAAAATTATACCATTCATAGTATTATCCAAGTAGATAATCTAAAATTTGGACAAAAATAGTAATTAGTAAATATTTAAGATAAATAAATATTATAATATAATAATTTGGCATAGCAGCAAGAATTATCATTTTATTAAGTAGCTTTTTTGAGAAGCCCTTATAATGAAGTTCTTAGTGTAACTATTTCTATATGACAGCAATCCAAGGATTATTAGAATGAAGTACCAACTTAATACCAACTTAAAAAATGCAACATTCTAAGAATAGGAATATTTTTTAAAGATTTTATTTATTTATTACAGAGAGGGAGCACAAGCAGGAGGAAGGGAAGGCAGAGAGAGAAGTAGACTCCCCACTGAGGAGGGAGCCCAACACGGGGCTTGATCCCAGGACCCTGGGAATCATGACCTGAGCTGAAGACAGACACTTAAGGGACTGAGCAACCAGGTGCCACTAAGAATAGGAATTTAAATTAAATTAAATGATAATCATAAAGTCATTGCAATATTGCAAAATATCTATGCAGCAAAAAATAGTCATTTTAGAAAGAATATGAAGAATTATTTGAAGCATCTTAGTAGGATAATGATAAGAAAACTTCTTTTTCTAGTTATTACTGCAAATAAAGGTATGTTTATAATTCTGTCATGTAACCATAGGCGTTGCACTCTAGGTATTATTCTAAGGCTTTTTATAATACTTCACTTAATCCTCATCATAACCCCCTGGGGGAAATCTTATTTTTATGTGCATTTTACATATGGTGGAAGTGAAGCAAATAGAAATTGAGTAGCTTAAACAACGAAAGTCAAAATTACATAGTAAGGAGCAGCAAAGGTGAACTCAGAACAAAGGAAGTCCAGCTCTCAAGCTTAGTTCCTCGCACTAGACAATATACAACCCTATTTATGTTAAAATCTTAACATTCAATGACAAATTTGAGTTTATTCTGGGAACACAAGTCTGGGTTGGAATTTTAAGATCAATCTATGTAATTCAACATAAAACAGATTGAAGGAGACACTAATGTGGTTAATCGTTGAACATGCACAAAAATCATTTGACACAATTTAATATCCACTTATAATGAAAAAAGTCTCTTCACAAACTAAGAAATAAGCAATCTTCTTTAACCTGGTAAAACAGATGTACAAAGACCGACATCAAAAGTCATGCTTATTATGAAATGTTAAAAGCTTTTCCTTTGCTTTCATTTCTATTCAACATTGTACTAAAGGTCCCAGTCTCCATGATAAGACCAAAAAAAAAAAAAAAAAAAGTAAGTGGCATAAGAACTGCAAAAAGGAAAAAACTATCCTTATTTGTAGACATCATGACTATATGTAAGAAAATCCCAAAATAAAGCTCAGAAAAATACTAGTTTTAATAAAAGAATATAGCAAGAATACTGGATACAGTGATTTCTGTTTTTTACAGAAATCAGTTGTATCTCTACATTAACAAACATTTAAAAATAATAATTTAAACACACATACTATTTATAATGGCATCAAAAGTATCAGAAGCTTTGGAATATATAAAAAATGTGCAAGGCTCAATACTTAAAATTAAAACAATTACTAAGTGAAAATGAATGTGAAGATATCTTATGTTCATGATCAAAAAGAAGTGTCAGGGTGCCAGGGTGGCTCAGTCAGTTAAATGTCCAGCTCTTGATTTCAGCTCAGGTTATGATCTCAGAGTCATGAGATCCACTCCTGAGATCGACTCCATGCTCAGTGGGGAGTCTGCATGAGATTCTCTCTTTCCCTCTACCCCTCCCTGCTGCAAGTGCTCTCTTCCTTTCTCTCTCACGTTCTCTCTTTCTCTTAAATAAAAAACTAAATTTCTTTAAAAAGTGTCCATTTCCCTCAAATTGATTGAAAAATTCAACTGTACCAAAATGTCAACAGCTTTGTGCACACATAAATAGGTGTGTGTATAACTTGATAAGTTAATTCTAAAATTTACATCATTCAAAGAACCTAGAATAGAAAAGACTTTCTTAGAAAAGAAAATCAAGTGGTAAAATTATTACTACCAGATATCAAGACAGATCAGTAAAAGCAATTAAGACAATGTGGCAACAGAGCAAGGATAGACAGGTCAATACATGATTGGCTGAGCTGTGACAAAGGAAATACTGCAATCCATTCAGGGAAAGAATGCCTTTTCAATAAATGAAATAGGAGAAATTGGATATTCATGTAGAAAAATTAATATTCTTTCTACCTGTAGATAAACAAAAGTTATTTTGAAATAGATTTTGTATCTGAATATAAAAGCCTAATCAACTGAGCTTTCATATAAAAATGGGGGAATATCTTTATAATCTTGGGGATTGCAATGATTTCTTAAAAGTACAAAAACACTCTACAGAGAAGAAAACTTGACAAACCGGACTTTATCAAAATTAAGAAACCTGTTCATTAAAACACCATTAAAAGAGTAAAAATGTCAGCAATGAGAAACTGAAAAATGTCTCATATGCAGTATATATAAGAAATTCCTACAAAGTAATGAGGAAAAGATTAAAAAAAGTTAGGTAAAAAATGGGGGAAAAGGGAACCTGGATGCCTTAGCTGGTGAAATGTCTGCTTTTGGTTCAGGTTTCCATCCCCGTGAGCTCAGCAGGGAGTCTGCTTCTCCCTCTGCCCCTCCCCCCGCCTCATGTTCTTACTCTTGCTCTTTCTCTCTCTCAAGTGAATAAATACAAAATCTTTTTTAAAAAATGGGGGCAAGACCCGGATAGGCACTTTATAAAATAGAAAAACCCCAAAATACCTCTACACACATGAAAGAGAATTAAATTTCATTAAAAAATCAGGAAAATGCAAATTAATACCACAAAGTTTATTCCCGCAGATCTACCGGAAAGGCTAAAATTTGGACAACTGACAATACCAAATGCCAGTAAACATGTGTAACTCTGAAATCTTGGTGCAAAAGTAAATTGATGCAATCACTTTGGAAAACTATTTGGCAGTAGCTATGATGATTAAGATACACATATCCTAAGTCCTGCTATTCAACTCCTACATAGATACCAAAGAGCATTGAATGCCCATATTCACTAGGAAACATGTGTAGGAATTTTTTTTTGCAGAACTAATATTAGTCAAAAACTGGAAAATATTTTTGTTCATCAATAAGAAAATCAATAGCACAGTCACACAACTGAATACTGCATGACACTCTGCTACAGCGACACTCCAACTGTGGGTAAGATCTGAAAACACAACGCTGAATGGGAAAAAAGCCAGATCTAAAAAAAAAACAAAAAACAAAAAAACAACAAAAAACACTTCATAGAGTAGCACTTACATAAAGTTGAAAACAGGCAACACTAAAAAATTATACTCAGAAACACACATTAGGCGATAAATGAAAAGGCAAGAAGTGATGATCACAACACTTTTATCTTTAAGAGGAAGGAGTGTTTGGAGACTTGACATTGTGGCATCCGTCTACTTCTTGATCTGGTTCATGATTATTTTGATATACTTAATAATTATTTGTTAAGCTCTTGATAGTCCTGAAAACTTCTCAGATTTTAGGTTTCAAACAGAGGTTTACACAACAATTTTTAATAAACTAGAGAATGCCTTTGTTATGTAAAGTACAAGGGAAGGGAAACAGTTGCATATGAAATATAAGAAGAGAATACTTCAAAATGAAAATACACCCAAGACGTGAAAATCTGTCTTAGTCAAGATGTTTTAATCAAGTTTCCTGGTATGATGATGATTTTTCTATAATGCAATGATAACATTTTCAAATCTAGCTTTAGGGGAAAAAAAACTGTTTAGAATAAATGCTCTTATTTTGAAAATGTTTGTGAAGAGTCATGAAATAGCAAATTCTTTTGAAAGTTCAGTAATAAACAAATTAACTATGTTCTTACCTTACTCATTCCAGCAGTGAAGGCAAAAGGGCTACAAAAACTCAAAATCCACTCCAGAGAGGAAGGAAGTTGTCTATAATACACAGTGAATCCCACACCCCCACAAAAGATATTGAGGAGAAACATAACCAAATTGGTGAGGAGAGTTTTCTTTAACAACACACTCATCAGGAACGTTAGAGCAATCTGAAAGAGAGAGAGAAGATAATCTGGGCGTTCAACAGATTTAGTTCACCGAGAATTGGCAGCACAAAAAAACCTGGATCTTTACATCACAAGTATTTATCAGTGAGACAGTGATGAAAATATTTATGTATAACAATGATCAGCTCTTGCCTCAATGCTTTTGTAAAGAGAATCCTTTTTTGCCCTCCTCAGCTACTGGGCTTTTGTTGTTAAAGAAAGGGCAGGGGAAAAGCTGTCTGAGAGTTGGGGAAAGAATAGAAATGCAGACCTGGAAACATTGAGAGAACCTACATTAATGTATTAACAAAGAGCATCTATGTACCATCTGCAGAATTTAGAGGCTCCTGTTTTAGAAGAAGGAAGAGGCATGACATGGGGAGTGAGGACAAGGGGGAGTGTCAGAGGGAGAAACTGTGAAAGCCACCACGTTACAGAGAACTTTGGGGAAAGGAGATGGGTCCACCCCTCAAGGGCATCCTCACTAAAATATTCTAGAAAAGCCTTAGAGTTGGGACACCTGGGTGGCTTAGTTGGTTAAGCTGCTGCTTTCAGCTCCGGTCATGATCCCAGGGTCCTGGGGTCAAGTCCTGCATTGGGCTCCTTGCTCAGTGGGGAGTCTGCTTCTCTCTCTGCCTCTGCCTGCCTGCTTGTGCTCTTGCTCTCTCTCTCTCTCTCTCTCTCTGATAAATAAATAAATAAATAAGAGTAAAAAAAAAGAAAAGAAAAGCCTTAGAGTCAAAATATTTTCAGAATCAGAATTTTTTTTCTTTTTGATGCATCATACATTAATTCAGACCTTTATGCAAAAGAGAGGTCCAATTTTATTTACATCATTTTCTCACACTCATAGACTTTCTGAAGCAAACACACACACACACTAGACATGAAGGAAATAACTGTAGTAACCTCCAGAGAAATTATTTTTTGCTACAGATAGCTAAGATCTAAAACAGAGAATGTGGTAATACATGTATGAACTTACCAAAGATAAGCCATATAAGAAAAAGAGTGTAAATATGACCATGAAGCCCGTCATGACTATAATTTGGGTAGATGTTATAATAACTGTAATCATTATGGAAATAATGAAGATGAAGGTAGCATAGATTAAGCTGCAGGAGAGCCTTAAAAAAAAGACAAAAAGTTATTTCAATGATTTCAACTTCATTATGAAATATTTGAAATATACAAAAATATCTAAAGAATAGCACAATATTTACCCTTCTATTTGCCACCTAGATTAGTAACTACAGTATTACTAATCAACCACACTGGCATGGCTGTACGGCTTATCTACTGGCTAGGCATCAGCTCTGTGCTCACATATTGTATAAATGGGATGAATGCTACATAAATTGTATCATTTTGTATGTGTCCTTCTGCTGCTTGCCGTTAACAATGTTATACATTGCTGTGTAATATCTCATTGTCTGAATATATCCCAAAGTTTTCCTCATCATAGACATTCAGGTTGTTTCCAATTTTTATTTCTGGTGCATGGTTACTAAGAACACGCTTGCACTTGGGAAAGAAAAACAAAATAAGGTGAAAATTCAGAGGGAGGCACACCGGAAGAGGCGCTGAACTCTAGGAAACAAACTGAGGGTTTGTTAAGGAGGGCACTGAGTGGAATGAGTCCTGGGTGTTATATGTAACTGATGAAGCACTAAATTCTGCCTCTGACATTAATTAAAAAAAAAAAAAAAAAGAAAGAAAGAAAAGAAAAAAGAACATCCTTGTATGTATCTTTTTTGGAAAAAGCACAAAAATTTATCTAAGATGTAATGGCTGAATTGAAGAGAATAAGCTTTTGTGTGTTTGGTGCTATCACATATTACTGAGATATTCTAATTGTAGATGTGGCAGGAAATTTAACAGCTACTGATCAATCCAGGAACCATGGAAGCACTGGGGGCAGATAACAATTTGAACATTTTTGAGGATCTCAGCTAGAGGGACCTCCACTCTCCCTAATAGTAGAAAATTGAAATTTTATAACTCCATAAAGCCCATCCTATTATTGCTATTCTTATTTATGATTTTTCTTAAACTAATATAAATAATGGTATGCCCTTCAGTGTTCACACTGCTTTGGTTTAGATGTGCTGGTGTTCACATGTTTATGAGGTAGTTATTAAGAAATAGTATTCAGTCTTGGATCTAACAAGCCTGCAGGGTGTTTGAGTCCAAGCCTCTCATTTTCCAGATAAGTAAACTGTAGTTCCTATTATACTTAATGGGCCTTTTCAGGGTCAACAAAGTATATCAATAACAAAATTAAGATTTGTTGCAGCCCTTCCTAGTTCACAGCTCCTTCCTCTACATAAAATTGCCTAACTAAATGAGAATTCAACAGCTGAAAAACATAGCGAGACTATTAAAACCAGGAACTTGCATCAACATGTCCCAGTACAACAGGTTTAATTATTGCTTATTCAACTTCTTTTTAAAGGTCATGTCATTACAATGATTCAGGCTTTGTTTGAAACATCAGCATTTTTGGAAAGCATATGGCATTCTGCAGAATCCACTTCCTGAATACAGAAGGGAACTACTATAGGTAGGAATTGAAAATCTATGGAGTAGGAGAATTAACACATAAAGGAACTTAAAACATTACCTAGAAAAGGGAACTCATTGCAGAGTGTGGGGTAGAGGAAGATGTTAATAAAGCAATAAAAACCTTCATGATAAAAACACAGTAATTCAGACATCACATAAAGTAATTTAACAAAGTAACTCAGAAATTCTCATGCACTTCACATTTATTACATTACTTTAAAAAAGGCTGCCATAAAATTTATTTCCAATAGACAGCCTATACTTAATAAAAATATTTCAGATTTTTTTCCCTCTTGGTTTTAAGGACATATAAATTCATTTTGCTAAATTTAGGTTACATGCATAGGAGAAAGTATTTATCCTGAGAATGAACCTACATCTAAATATCCAATATCTTTGTGATTTTAATCTAGAGTTGACTTGTGCCTACCTATTCTCAGGAGACTGCAAGGATGCTGCCCCATAGGATATTCACTGGACTGAAAAATAGTCCTCTTTACACAGATTTCCTGCCCCCCCCCCCCGTTTTTTCTTCCTAACAGACTCCATTCATTCCTTTGCATTTGCCAAAGTTCCACTGCAGACCAATTTTCTCCTTCCTTTTTCATTTCAGAAAATGTTTCCTCTTTTTTCTACTTCATGATTACGGTATAATAGAATCAAAACTCCCTCATTTAACCAAATACACTTTATAGAAAATTTAAAATTTCCTAGACCGTAATTTTATTTCAGAGAACATGTGGCTTGCAAATAGTTCCTTATCCATTCCAGATAGTCGACTCCACATTCATAAGCATTAATTTTCTTTCTTTTTTTTTTTTTTAAAGATTTTATTTATTTATTTGACAGAGATCACAAGTAGGCAGAGAGGCAGGCAGTGAGAGAGGAAGGGAAGCAGGCTCCCTGCTGAGCAGAGAGCCCAAAGTGAGACTTGATCCCAGGATCCTGGGATCATGACCTGAGCTGAAAGTAGAGGCTTTAACCCACTGAGCCACCCAGGTGCCCCACAAACACTATTTTTCTTGATATGGGTACTATACAAAGAAATATCGTCTAGGATTCAATGTTGAAAATGTTCAGCTTCTTTGGGGGTAAAATAAACAGATTATTTTTCATTTTTTTTTCCTTTTCCTAGATAACATGGATTTTGTAACTGATTGCATTGCAGAATTCTCTGCTTGGCCTCTTGGAAGCTTAGAGCTCACATGATCTGCATTTTTACCTGCTAGTCTTACCTACTTATCATTTTGTTAGGTCCTTGTTTCTACTCCTCAATTACTTGTTTTTATTGTAATAAAAATACGTGTAGACAGATATATACATAAATATGCATATGTTTAAGTATATTTAAAAATCATTGAAATCATTTGTGAATGAAGCAAGATACAAATATAACAATATAGGAAGCAAATGTTCTTATTAAGCCATTCTTATATGCCATCCTAAGTGCTGTATGTGCTGGCCACATTTTCAACATACGGCATTTAAGTGCTGCAAAAAATACATCCCTCATGGGGCACCTGGGTGGCTCAGTGGGTTAAACCCTCTGCCTTCGTTTTGGGTCGTAATCCCAGAGTCCTGGGATTGAGCCCTGCATGGGGCTCTCTGCTCAGCAGGGAGCCTGCTTCCCCTCCCTTCTCTCTGCCTGTCTCTCTGCCTATTTGTGATCTCTGTCTGTCAAATAAATAAACAAAATCTTAAAAAATATATATATCCCTCATGACCAAACCTCTGAACATAAGCTAGCCATTACAGGGTCATACTTTTTCAACGTGAGGATGTGTGGAGAAATCAAATGATAACTGTGGGCAGACCAAGCAGGAGAGTTGCAATCCGGGCAGCTGGGTTGGAGTCCCAGCTCTGGAACACATCTTCCATTTGATATTGGGCAACTCTTTTACCCTCTTTGATCTTCCTGGAACCTCGATCATAGCATTAGCGTAACATACTTTGGCGTGGGAAAAGTGCTCAGCAAATCATAATCGCTATTTTGCATAACAAAATTTTAAAAGGAGTAAATCAAAAAATCAGCACAAAAGAAAAAATAGCCAATGTGTCAAGCTTAACTGTAATGTTGTGAAATAATAACACATTTTTACTGCTTCCAAATTTCTGATTATTCATTTACACTCACCAGAAGGCTGATTCTTGCAGACCCATTATTTTCATAAAATCCTTGCACTTTTTTCTCTCTTTTGTAACATTGAGTGATACAAAATATATAAACGGGAAAAAGTAAAGCAGGCAGTAGAAAATAAACAGCTCCTTTTGAAGAACGTCTTTATACATAAAAGGTAAAGTCTTCATATTTACAGCAGTAATTGACATCAACTCTTCCACCACAGAATGATTTGTTGTGATCTACAGTAGGGTTTAAACAAGCAAAATCGTTATTTAAAAAATAGAAACTGGTGAAATCTGATTAAGCTATGGAGATTATAGCAATATCAATTTCCCGATTTTAATATTATTCCGTGGTTATGCAAGATATAACAAGAGACACTGTGTGAAGGGTACAGGGACCTCCCTGCACATTGTTTCTGAAATTTCTTGTCATTCTGGAACTACTTGAAAATTTAAAGTTAAAAACAAAAACAATGTGTTCCTTTGCCTAAATCCAATTTCAGCATATGTTTTTTGTTTTGTTTTGTTTAAAAATTTTATTTATTTATTTGAGGGAGAGAGTGAGAGCGTGAGAGGGAAGAAGGTCGGAGGGAGAAGCAGACTCCCCACGGAGCTGGGGGCCCGATGCGGAACTGGATCCCGGGACTCCCGGATCGTGACATGAGTCGAAAGCAGCCGCTTAACCAACTGAGCCACCCAGGTGCCTCAATTTCATTATATAAACAGGAAAACCTGAATACATGTCATCTTTCATCACAACCTGGATGCCTATGGAATTAGCTTACATTAACTTTAGAACTTTCGTTACCTGTATAATAGCAGCATTAATTGCGGCTTGTAAAGCCACAAATCCACTACTCCAGTATTTGGACAGAGAACAGGAATGCTCATCATCATCCAGATTCCAGCAATGAGCTACGAGCCCAAAGAAGAGCATAACCAACATTATCAGGTGAAAGCAATTCAAGAATAAAAAATAAGAGTCCAAGAGAAATCAGTCTAGAGGAGGCTCCACCAGTCAGAACTTACAGCCACATAGAAAAAAAGAGGAGCAAATGAAAATTCTTACAGAGGCAACTTTGTTCACGGAGACCGTAGCTTCCATAAAAGTCTTAGAAAATAAAAAGACGATGAAAGCAAACACTCTGCTCCAACCATGTTAGATTCCTTGCTCTGTCTCAAAATGCTAAATGTACCCTAACGCTACAACCTGTTTTGCTCATATGTTCTCCCTACAGATGGATCCATGGCTCACTCTTTCCCTCTACCCTTATCTCTTCTCAGAAGCAAATTCGGCACAGAAGTCTTTCCTGGCTACCATAAGTAACAACATCTAAAAGAGCGTTCAGGCTCTGTCTTCTAAGCCTGCTCTATTTTACGTGGTGGTTGTATCAAACCCTGGCAGAGGGCATTGTTTTTGCCCCACCCCCTGTCCCTCACTGGAGCAATTCAGGCAAGCAGGCTCTATGTTTCAGTCACTTCCATCCTCAGGGCCAGAACAGTGCAGGACACAGAGTAGACACCCAGTGAATGAATGGAAAACAACCAACTCTATTAGCCATATCAATTCTGCTTCCAAAAAGGTCCTCAAAACCATTCCCTCTCCTCAGCTGCCTCCACGCTGGTCCAAGCCGCCATTGGCTCCCTGGTATGTTTCCTTGCATTCTCCCTCACCCCTCTGTAATCCATTCTTTGGGCTATATCCAGAGAGCTCCCATAGGCCTGGGAGGAGTTATCACTTCTCTGCCCTGATTAAAGAACCACCACAGCCCTCCATCACCCTAGCTTTGCAGGACATCACAAGATCTGGCCTGGGGTAACTTCAGCCCCATTCCTGTTCGTGTTCTCTGTTCAGCTAAACAGCTCTTCTTCCAAATATACTAACAGATGCCTGTTGTCACCCCAAGCCTTTGACACCAGCACTTCCTCTCTCTGAAATACACTGCCTTTAGCACCCTCCCCCTATGTGCTATTCCTTCTCATTAGTTGAAACCTCACTTTGCCAGGCAGGACTTCTCTAATCCCACAGCCTATGAGGAACATCAGGTCTAAGTCTCCTGCCCTCAGCACCTTTTTCTTGCACTTGTCATTACTGTTCAATGCCTGCCTTTCCTGCGAACCTGAACTTCAGCTGAGGCTAGGATCTCTCAGTCTTCATCACTCTCTGTAACTTTCACCTACGCATTCACTTTACATTAGATGATTCAATAATGTTTTAAGAGTCATCTTCTAGTGGGAAGATAGGACTGACCTTGGAATAAGTTTAGCAATAAAATGTGCTTTCTCTATTTTCTCATGTTCTCTCAAAAACATCTCTGTTGCCCATCCTGACCTATCCCTTATGTTAAAAACATGAAAAGTGCCATTTTATATGGAAAGTCACCTGCGAAAAGATCTTCCTTCAAAAATGGAATGTAATATCCCTGAAAAAATTTTAACTTATAAGAGAAAGTGTCATTGAAGACAATTCCCGCGATGCCTGTGATATTGTCTAGAAGTATTTTATCCATGGATTTTTGGTTCGGTACTCCAATGATCCTTCTTTCTGTGAATGACAAGGTGAAAATAGACATGAAGGGTTATACAGAGTTTCACCACAATGGGATGTGATATCCAACTGTGTCATCAAATATTTTTCACTGGAATTAAACTAAAATCATTTTCCATTTAAATTAAACTGATCCCTAAAGACAAGCAGGTGCTTTTTTGTTTTGTTTTTTTTTCTTTTTAGTGTTTTAGATTATAGAATCAGGAGACATGCATGAGAATTTAGTGTTTTCTTTTAATAATGGCAAGTATTATGACAAGTTTCAGGTCTATAAAAATATGACACTAGGGTAAGTATGTGTTGGAGAATTGGGATACAAAAATAGAGGTAATTGGAGAAGTTATTATACAGTCAAGGGATTTCAGATGTCAGATTTCCTGAAGCAAAGACACCTCATCTGAGCTTTGCCTTGTGAGGAAACTAAGACCGCATGCACAGTGACCCTAACAGCCAGCAATGTTACCTGTTAGGAATCAAGGATTAGAGAGTAGACAGCCAAACTGCACCCACTTGCCCATGAGTGAAATACACATTTTACCATAGTTATCTCAGTTACATAGTGACTTCATTTAGAATGAAAGTCTTTAAAGATGTTTATAAAGTATACCAAATGCGGACAGGATATCTTGAGATTATCCATCTTTACTGTTCATGGTTCTGAAATTACTGTTTAATAACCATGACTTCATTTCTTTTACTTAGATGTTTTTTCCTGAGTTATCAATCTTAATCACTGATTTTCCATGTTAAGAACATCTGCACTCACAAATGATGTGTTCTCCTAGACACTATGCTACAAATCTGAAATTATAAATTTATTGTTTTAGGTAAATTCCAGTAGAAATGTAGAACTCCCTAAACTGGAGTCCCACTAAGCAGAAAGGGTTTACAAGGCTACTTGTTATGAGAGAAAGAAAAAGCTAATCATGATACCTAAATAATTTGCATAATAAATCACTGTAAGTTCAAATTAAACACAGTTACATTGTATCAAAAAAGATATAAAATAATGTCAGTAATTCTTTATTGCCATTAGTACACCTACCTTTCAAAAGTGCAAATGCTGTTTTATTCATTACCTCCTGGGTTAGATCAGAGACAGGTGTGTATACAATAGCTATAGAGTTATTAATATGATCTGCCCTTCCCAGATCTTGAGGAGACAATTCAGGAAAATACATATTTTCTCTGAAATGTGAAAATAGTCCCATGTACAGCCCTAGAAGTATTGGGAGTGCCCATTCCTATAACAGAGGAAAAAAGAATGAATTCAGATTATATTCCCTTAAAAAGTTCAGTCAATACCAAAGAACTGTTGAAGACAAATTCCAATTTGCCACTTCGTTCTCTGCTTTTCAGAGCAAAGGGAACCCAACAAAAGATGCATACTGAGATCATTGCCATGTATATTATTGCCCAAAACTAGAACTAAAATTTGCATTAAATCATGAACTACCGCAGATGCTATCACAGAAACTAACAGAGTGACTAAAACGATGGCAATTCTTAGGCATGGGCATCTGACTTTACAGTCTATAAGACACAGACTATCCCAGACAGAATTCATGGTGGCAAATAGCAACATTTTTGTCAGTTGTCACATTCTTCTATTGAAAATCAAAGAACATGAAAAGAAACTGAGTGGGAGAGACTGCCTATTAACTCACCAATATCGGTAATCTCTTCCAGCTTAGCACAATGCTAGACAGCATTCCCAGCCTCTGGAAATTAGGCAGGCCAATGGAATGTGGGCAGAAAGGCTATGCACCCCTTCAAGGCCTGGCTCAAGGAACCATGCACAACCTTCTATATTCTATCTCAGTCCCTGTACTTCCTGATTTTTTTTTTTAAGATTTATGTATTTATTTTAGAGAGAGAATGTGGGGGTGGGGAGGGACTAATGGAGAGTGGAGGAGAGGGCGAGTAAGAAAGAGAGAGGGAGAGACCCTTAAGCAGGGTATCCACCGAGCACAGAGCCCACTAGGGGCTCAATCCTATGACCCTGAGATCATGACCTGAACTGAAATCAAGAGTCAGACATTCAAACGACTGAGCCACCCAGATCCCCCCATACTTCAGGCCACCTGACTGGATGCAGAGTATCCAGGGGAGGTCTCTAAGGCCTGGGGGAGATGGCAGTGTCCCTGCGTGAAGAAGGCTGGGTCCCTAAATGGCTGTGTGGAGGAGACTCCTTCACCTACCAGACCTACTTCAGTTTCACTGCCAACCTTATTTAGACTATGAGCAGAGAGAAAAATAAATTTTTGCTGAGCTCAGCCCCTGAGATCTGGGGTTATTACCTGTAGAAAGCCTACCTACCTAATGCGAACTAACCATCAGTGGTGTTACTTGGTCATAATTCTTGGAAATAATCTCTGTGTATAAAATCCATGGTTTTGAAAATAAGTCCCCCAAATTAAAATTTGTCGGACTGTCAGCCATCCTTTTTATTATTTCCTTACTCTAACTTTATTACATATGGTAGCAGCTTTAATAGTTGCTATAATTTACCATACAATTAAATTTTCACTTATTCTTTAAAAAAAGTGAGTAATATTTTTAGTTTTTGCAATTTTACATTATGTTTCATGGACTGCTATGAGTCTCTTGGTTCAACTTGTACAATGGGAGATAACCTTAAAAACAATAAATCCAGTCTGCTACTTAAAATATAAAATAAGAGCATCATTTGACAGTAAAATAGAAGAATGATGTGAGCTGCAGAAAGAGGCACACTTTCAAACATACCAATAAACTCTCTCTTTTCATTCTCCATTTCTGAAGAAAATTCTTGTACAGAAGTGCTTGAGTTTGCTGATACACACTTTTCTGTTTCATATGCATTTAGCCTATCATTTAAAAACAAGGAAAAGGTAAACAAGGTAGAACATAAACTAGACAAATAAATGTAATAAGAAAAACCTTGGAGAGTGGGGAAGAAAAGAAAAATCTTGATCATATTTTGGGGGAAAACATTCCCTACCTTTAAGAACAACAAAAAAATGTATTTAAAATATTATTTTAATACCACATGACTGCAAAATTTTACTCATAGTAAGCTGTTTGGGAGAGTGGGTAATGGTGGGGAGATAGTGGCCAGTCTTACAATTTTTACAGAAATACTGAGTCCAACAATGGAAAATATATCATTAGATTTTAAAACCTATAAGATTCTTCACATTTTCTTACCTTTTATAACAGAAATTCAACTATATGAATAGAGTAATTGAATCATTTCTCATCTGATTAATAATAAATTTTTGTTCTTTGTATTTAAATAGAAATGCCAGAGCCAACCAAATTAATCAACATTCTGATTAATTAAATTCATGTGAATAATTAATTATGTCCATTAGATGTAACCTCAGTGAACTGTTCTCCTATAGTACTACCTTCCAGATTAAACTGAACAGCTCTAGTCTCAACTAGCTGAATCCAGACTCAAACTAGCTGAAACTTGATTGTGAGACACCAAAAAACCCAACTCATATCAATTTTCTGAATTCAGAAGGACCTAAATAACTGAGGAAAAATGACCAAGTAAGAAGAAAGCAAGAAAGCAGGAAAGAAGAAAGACAGGCATCACATGGAAAGTAATTTTGCCCAAATGTTTGCAAACAGAGATTATTTTTTTCAGTTTTTCTAATATTCAGAATTAAATTATTTTAGATTTGCATAACAATATTCAGACAATTCTTCCCCAGCTAGTAGAGAAGCAAATTTTACTATTTTCCTATATTCTGCTGTTGTATCTACACAATAAAAGTCAGTGGGGAAAAAAGAGAAAAACTTTATCATTAGGTCTTATATTGAAGAATATAATACATATGAGTGTTTGGAAACCTCTGAAAAATAGACTGATTTCTAGCAGTGTCCCCCCACATATTTGGCATAGCACAACAAAATGGAACTTTACTTACTGTCAGAAAAATTAGGAAAGTACTCTGGAAACACTGTCAACGCACAGTTCTCTTTTTGTGTACAGGAACAATTAAAATTTCCTTATTGCTACTTCTTCATTTATTCCTTAGATGGGTGTCTTACCCAGGCTGCTTTCTGAAAGGGGGTGTAGTCAGACCAAGCTGCACATGATGAACTTGTTTTGTTTTCTGCCTTTTCTTCCCTAAGCCAATTATTTGCAGGGAAATGATGGTTCAGTGGTTGGTTGGGAATAAAAAAAAAGTCCTGTGTTTGTGCACTTGGCCTTTCAACTTCAGGGATAAGGGGTAAAATGGTAAACAAGGAAAATGGAACTAGCCTTTTGGACATGATGAGACCAAGATGGGAAAAGAGCAATAAACAAGTAAAAACAATCACTAACCAAAGTAGTTAAATGTGTATGTGAAATCTATATTTAGCTTTTTTTTTTTTTTTTTTTTTTTTGCTGCTAATGCCTAAACACAACTGCTAATGATGTATTTGACTAATTGGTCCTGAATGGGCAGAATGTGCTGAAGCTGACTTTTTTCCCCCCTAATAAAGCTAAGCAACTCATAGTCCGCTTCGGAGAAACAATTTGGACAAATGAATAATTATGAACAAATTCCTTTCTCTCTTTTCTGCTCATGGTGGATGCAGGATTTCAGAAAGCATACGAACAAAATAAAAGTAAGACTGCCAAGGACTAAAAAATATATAAAAAGATTCAGGTCAATTTTTTATGCATGAAGACTGGGGAAAAAATAAAATTTGTCCAACTGCCATCATATAGTCTATCTCTCTCTGTAAAGAATTGCAAACTTTTCTTGACCTGCCAAAGTAAATGGCAAAACAGGAAGCCAAAGTCCATGAATTGGGAAATCTCAAATATTTGACATGGCTCCCAAACCACAGATGTTAATAATCATAAAGCTGACAGTTGTTCTGAAAAAAAAAAAAAAAAAAAAGAGGATAATTTTTTTTTTTAATTAAGCCATGGTATTATATATGTATATTTCTCTCCTCGGTAATTAGTTCTATTTTTAAAAAGAGTCAACAGTGAACTGTTACATGTCTTTTACATGAAAAATTGGCAAAAACAAAGGTAATAAAGATGTCCTAAAGGCAATAAAGATGTCCTAAAAGTCCTGAGGTCAAAAACACTGTTAAAATTTTGTATCAATAATAGGTCAATGATCTAAACAAAAATTTTTTTCCTTTTAAATTACCTGGAATATAGTTTAGATTTTTATTAATTTTGTTGTTGTTTTAGATCCTATGTACTTTATTTGAGAAATCTATTTTAGGAATTTTCATTTGGTTTACAATTGCATTAAAATGCACAAATGCAATATCAATAATTATTTAGATATTTTATTAGTTTTACTTTTTATCATTGTTTCTTATATATGCCTTTTGTTCCTCTTTCTTGACTTATTTACTCTGACTTGTTTTTACTTGGAAGGTCATTTTCTTTATTAAAGCCTGAAGATTTCCCCATAAACAGTAACGTAATAAGATGAAGTTTCCAAACTCTGGCTAGAAGTACATTGAAATGGTGAGTAAAATATATCAAAAAAAAAAAAAAAAAAAAAGAGAGAGAGAAAAGGGGAAAAAAGGAGTTTAAATATTTAACCAAATCCTTTCTTTAATTTTTTAAAATTTTTATTTATTTAACACAGAGAGAGAGATCACAAGTAGCCAGAGAGGTAGACAGAGGGAGAGAGGGAAGCAGACTCCCTCCTGAGCAGAAAGCATGATGCAGGGCTCGATCTCAGGACCCTGAGATCATGACCTGAGCCGAAGGCAGAGGCCCAACCCACTGAGCCACCCATGCACCCCTATTTAACCAAATCTTAAAAAGAAATAAGAAAAGGGTAAAGAAAATAAACCAAGAAACAATGGAAGAAATAAAGAGAAAGGAAGGAATATCCTTAGGTATTAAAAATGAAAAGAGAAATTAAAGCCAGAACTATCAATGGTTATGTCAGCAATCAGCTGTTCAAAGAGGTGTTTCAATAACTCTATGACCTAGACTTGATGGATTATGAAGCTGGATTTCATATCTCTACATGAATCCAGAAAATTGACAGGACTGCTCTGTGTTAAGGAATAGAAACTATTAAAACTACTGACTTCCCCAAGGAAGAGGAAGGATGTATATTCTTTACCCAATCTCTGGCTTAAAAAATATATATCCACCATAGTAATGAAAAGCATGAGCATATGTAGAACATGCCAGATATAGGACATAGGAAAAGGATCTTAATTTCTTCTTCCTGCATAGTAACACATCTAGAAACACAGCAAATATCATAGCAGTTAGTTGCAATCTGGAGCCAAACTTGGGTTTGAATTCTAGCTCTGCCATGTACCAGCTGTGTGACTTTGCACAATCTATTTAAAACCCCCCACCTTAAAATGGAGATTATAACTGTGTATGTATGTATGTATGGTTACTGTGGAGATTAAATCCATTAATATAAGTAAAGTTCATAAAACAATGCCTGGAAAATCATCAAAACTCAAAAAATGTAACTTGCTGCTAATAATCCTACTCCTCCTATTTTTTCTCCTCCTTCCTCTTTTCCTCCTCCTTCTCTTACTATTACTATTAATCTGGAGCCCCTCTTATTATTACTATTAATCTGGAGGCCCACAGAGAAGATGAAAACAATTCTACAGAGATATGTCCAGGATTCAGGGCACAAGGCAACAGAGTTAAAGAAATATTCCTTCCAGCAACTAAACTCATAAAGAAAAGTACACCACGGAATGGGGCACCTGGGTGACTCAGTTAAGCATCTGCCTTCAGCTCAGGTCCTGATCCCAGGGTCCTGGGATTGAGGCCCCTGTTGGTCTCCCTGCTCAGTTGGGAGTCAGCTTCTCCCTCTCCCCCTCCTCCTACTTGTGCTGTCTTGTGCTCCCACTCTCTCAAATAAATAAAATCTTTTTAAAAAAATGTCCATCATGAAAGAGAATCAACAGGTGAACAAAATGAGACTATTAGTACTAAAGAAGTAATATAAATTACATAGGAATAATAAATAATAGAACAGGAAGCAATGACAAGGAAGACTAATAGGGAAATAACTCGTTAGAACTTGCAGATATTTAAAGGGACTAAAAATAGTTAAGATTAAGAATTTAATGGATAAGTTTTGAAGCAGACTAGGCACGGCTGAGGAGAAAATCAATAAACCAGAAATGTAACTGAAGAAATTATATAAGATTTAGTGTAAAGACAGAACAGGATAGAAAAATATTAAAGACAAATTAAAAGACATGAAAGACAGAATGATGTTTCCAGCACATATCTACTAGGCATTTTATAGTAAGGAAAGTAAAGGGAATAAATAAGAGGAATTTTCAAAAACAAGTTGGATGAAAATTTTCCAGAGTTGAAGATATGAGCCCTCAGATTAAAAAGAAGAAGAAGAAGAAGAAGAAAAGAAAAGAAAAAAAAAATTCCAACAACTAACTTTTTTGTGGTGAGTTTTCAAAACATGATCAAGAAGGAGAGTGGAGAGAGGGAAATACTAAAAAAACAACAAAACAGAAAATATGAGCTATAAACTAAGGTTTAACAGTTAGCCAAATGTTGTCATAAATAATCAAATAATGTCAAAGTGCTGAGACAAAATAGTCAATTTCAAATTCTATACTCAGTTAAATGTGCATGAAATAAAGATCTCCTCAGAAAGAATTTACCTCCTATGCAGCATGACTAAAAGAAAACGAAAAGATATACTTCAATTAAAAATAATTTTTAGGGACACCTGCGTGACTCAGTTGGCTGGGCATCTGCCTTTGACTCAGGTCATGATCCCAGAGTCCTGGGATGGTCACACACTGGGCTCCTTGCTAGGTGAGGAGTCCATGTCTCCCTCTCATTCTCCCTCTGTGCTCTCTCTATCTCTCTAAAATGAATAAATAAAATCTTAAAAAAAAATTTTGTTTTAAAAATACCAAGAGTTGAATCTCAGAAGTGTTTGACAAATAAGTTCCCAGTACTAATTATTTATTTGACTGTAAACAATATTTTGTGGGAGAGGATGCATAACCTCCCACCAGCCTGTACATTTCTTCAGTCTCTGCTAATGAAATCTCAGAGGTACCTATGATTTTTTAAAGATTTATTTATTTATTTGAGAGAAAGAGAGCATGCACATGAGTGGGGGTGGGTGAGGGACACAGGGAGAGGGAGAGAATCCATTTAGACTCTGCATTGAGCATGGCACCCATCCCAGGGCTTGATCTCTCACAACTCTGAGATCATGACCTGAGCCACAACCAAGATTCAGACGATTAACCAACTGAGCCACCCAGACACCCCGAGGTGTCTATGATTTTGCAGAGTTTTAATTGCTAGTGAAGAACAGAGACAAAAAAGAAAAGAAAAGAGAAAAGAGAAGAACAGAGACAGAGTTGGCATGGGATCAGAGAATGCTAGGGATTTTTGCACGAGTGCTACGCCATTGTTTTCCTCAGAGTATGTTGTGGGGGGGTTCAAAGTTATTGGAATTACTGTCCTTCTCAACTCTCAGTCACTAGAAATCCTCCCATTTCACTTAAAAAGCTGTCCTTATGAGCTATAATTTTAAAAGATAATGCAGACGGGGACAGGTATTTGACAGTGTATGTTTATGAACAGGGGAACAGGGTGACAATAGGATGACGTACACAGGTGTGAATACTGGCCTTATATAGGAATGCTGTTCATTCACACTAATAGGAAGAATGTTACAGTATATGGGTATACTGAAACCTGGCTTGTTGCTCAGACTGTGAAAGCTCATGAAAACACTCTTCTAATTGCTTCCGTTTTCATAGTCAAGTGGGAAGCAAGGTCTTTGGCTGAGAGTGAAAGAGGAGAGAGAGAGATGTTAGAGTCTGAGAAGCAGAAAGTTGTGGTTAAGCAATTTAATCATCCAATCTGGTGACAGAGTGAGTGGACAAGGGGAATGCAGTGCAGTTGCCCAGCAGAACCAAGGCTCCACTTGAAGACAGACAGTGGCCCTTCATTTAAAGTGAGACTAGTTATTTTGTTCATGTGTATTTTCTACCAATGTTCATCTCCTAAAACAGGTTTAACCAAGATTGAGGTTTTGTCAGGAAATTATGATGAAGGGTGAGAGGGTCAGGCATTGATGGTGTATATATGGGAGAGGCTATTGGCAAAGGTCAGCTTTTCTCTTGAAAGGTTGTGGACTCCTAAGTGGAAATAGTAGATGCCTCTTCTTTCTTGCCAACTTTATTTGGGCCATTGGCTCCCAGATTTTACTTTCAAGTACATGGCAGAGAGCTGATTCACTGTGTCCAGAAAGGTTGTGGATTTGGGGAGGTTTGGCTATCTAGGACTATATCAAAGTTTTATTGAGGGAAAACAAAGTATGTGTTCATAAATCATTTTCTAGATAAAGAAAAATTTTCAAGTAAACTGAAACTTGGGAATTTTGGCAGCATACTAGAACTATAAGTTTCCTGGAATTTTAGCTGCAGCAGTACATCTAGCTTTCTATTTCTTCTCCTTGTGCATGTTTTCCTCTTCTAAGGTTCTGTAGGTTGCTTATCTGCTTCACAAAGAACATGTACAAATACCCATTTTGTGGTCAGAGGGACTAGGATCCACTCTCGGGATTAGACCAACGTTACTCTAGAACAAAACCTCAGTACCAAGAGTTTGTGAGCCTCTGTACAGAGGTATGCCAGCTGCCAGCAACTCTGTTCTTGCTCAGACCTCTGGGACGGATCTCACATGATCCCTGCCTGGGTCTGGTACTGTTCCCATCTTGTCTGTCGTAATCGTTAGGCTGGAGTCCCATGATGTAGGTGCAGCTGCTAGCGGCCCACTCTGTGAGCTGCCAAAAAGAGATAACGCTGTCCTTAGGAAGTCATCCTAAATGTGACTAAAATAAAATTCTAAATAGTATTTTAAGGTCTTCCCTGTTTCTGAAATTAGCTGTGTTTCTTTCTTTAGAAAACTTTGCTGACCATCCTACTAAGTAAGGTTCAGTCTTTCTGTAGACCAATTCTTCTCATCTGGCTGACGATCTTTTTCATTAAGGGCATATGACATAGGGGTCTAGAATGCGCAGCACAGCAGCTGGTTGTTGGTGGACTCTCTGGGCAACGGATTTGGTGAATGTTACCTTATTTTGCAGTGTCCCTAATATACTGGATTATCATCACAGTGACAGTGTTAACCAGGCCACAGGGCCTACTCACCTTTTTTTTTCCCTCTGTTATAGGGATAAAACTGCCCCCAAAATGGTGCATACCATTTTTTTCAATACCAGTGTTCCCACGTGCAGAGAAGAAACATAGCTAAATTTTTATAATCCAAGCACTCATTTTCCATGCCCACTACCACTAGCAACCTGCTCACGCATGTTATTTTTTCCATCTCAAGATGCTTTTAGTACAAACTGGTTTATACTGAAAGCATTGCACGTAAGTTCTATGCTAATGTCAGACGGGAAAGTAGAATAATCAGATGAGTAAACTCTCCAATTCCAACTTCTAGGAAGTCTGCCTGTGGACTGAAATGCCATTGATGGAATTTAGACACTAATGACCTTTAATTTCAAAAGGTGTCGGTATCCTTGACCTTATTTTCTTCACCTTTCAATACTACACCTGTGGATACCATAGGGGGTCTGCAGCATGGTCTACTAAACACAAAAACTAGATATGAACATTTTTTAGTTGTATTATGTACCTAGCACAGAGAACTATATGGTAGGTGGTTAAATATTTGCAAAAATAAAGTAAAATTTTAAATATATACATTTTTATCATAAAATGTTTCATTTTTAGAAGAAACAAGAAAAAGAAAATTAAAAGCTAAAGAGATTATTTATGTAAAGAAATTATAGAAATAGCCTCTTAACCTAAACCCTACTGTTGGCCCATTAAAAAACTCACAAGGGCCTTAGGTTATAACATAATGGTAAAACCTCCCCCTCAGATCTCTGATAGCCTCTGGAAATGTTGTAGAATATTCAGTATCACAGAGAACCTCAAGTCAACTTTCAAAGCTGTGGACTCATTTATGTCAGTTTCCACTATATAATAATAACCTTTAGTATTTTTTGTTTCTTCATCAGTGAATCTGTGCTAGAATTCTGGCCATAGAACTCATGGATCTTTGGCTGATATAGGATGTTATGTTTACTAATAACTGCCTTGTTGATTTCTTTCATGACATCATTAATTTAACAATAGGTTGAGGGAGACTTCATACACACCGGGGTACTGCTGAACTCATCAGGAGTTATAAATGGCATTTCTTTAACATTCCTTTTGATGAGGGAGCAGAAGCCTGGCTGAGGACAAAGTACAAGCTGACACCCTGCAACCTAACCACCCCCCAAGTCTCGGGTAGGATATGTGTGACATTCTCCAGGGAGCTCCCAACTGT
Organism: Lontra canadensis; assembly: GCF_010015895.1. Taxonomy (NCBI): domain Eukaryota; kingdom Metazoa; phylum Chordata; class Mammalia; order Carnivora; family Mustelidae; genus Lontra; species Lontra canadensis. The sequence goes on along the minus strand of NW_022631035.1, from coordinate 10,779,981 downwards.
CTTAATATTAGCCTTAATGTTAATACATTGGCAGAGGTCAAAACAACCTTAACTTGACAATGACAAGGCCTCCTCTGTCTTATAGGTCCTCTTTAACAAATGAAAATCCTTTTGAAAAACCTCCCTTTTCCTTACCTCTCCCAATTCCCAAGTATATAATCAGCCACTCCTCACAACCCCTATGCAGCAGCTCCTTCTGCCCACCGGTCCGACCCTGTGCTTTAATAAGACCACCATTTTGCATCAAAGGTGTCCCAAGAATTCTTTGTTGGCTCAGTGGCTTAAAGTCTCTGTCTTCAGCTCAAGTCATGATCTCAGAGTCCTGAGATCGAGCCCCGCATCGGGCTCTCTGCTCAGCGGGGAGCCTGCTTCCCCTTCTCTCTCTGCCTGCTTGTCTGCCTACTTGTGATCTCTCTGTCAAATAAATAAATAAAATCTTAAAAAAAAAAAAAAAGAATTCTTCCTTGGTCATCAGCTCTGGACCTCACCCCAAGGAACCTAACCTATATTCTAAAATCACATTATTAAAAAAAAAAAAAATCTATTTTTTTCTTTCTCCCACACTTCCCTTATTTTTTTTTTTTTTTTCGTTTTTTGGATGTGTGTGTGGTAGGGGTTCCCCTCCCTTTCTCTCTATAAAGTGAGTAAATGGAAGATCACTCAGAAACAAAGGCCCTCTTCACTTAAGTTCCTGCTATGGCCTGGGGATAGATTTAGCTGAGTATCTGAAGGTTTCCTAGTATTTTTTTTTTCCACTCTACAGGATCCTCAGGCTGGTTCTGTGTGGGGGAAGGGAAAGGCTTTCCCTTAGCTTGATTATGCCTTCAGGACTTCCCCAGCTGAGGAGGGAGAATAAAATAGGAGCTTTCAGAGTCTGCTTCACTTGTGGCTGGTTCCACATTGCTCACAGACGGGAGAGAGGTATGCTGACTGCTGGCATCTTTCTTTAGTTTAAAAATAGTTGTTTGAGTTGCCAACAAAGTTATTTGGGGGTTATAATAAGAATCTGGGACCTTTCCTAATTCTACATCTACCATCTTGTTTTTGCTTTGTTTTTATTTTCATTTCAGCAGATAAGAGTGAGGGGATTATGGAAATGGTATTCACTTTGTCATTATTGCTGTCTATAATTCCTTCCTTTCTTAGGAAATTTCTGCTTCTGAGGAGCCACCAGGGAAAAAATCGAGGAAATGGCTGGAATGTACAGATGGAACTCCTCAGTGAGACTTCTGTTGGAAGCTTAGGCACATAGAGAACCTTGGGCTTGTGTGTTCTAGGAATGTATTCCAGTTATTAGGTAGATAATTGCCAAAGATCTACATGCCACATTTTTAGTGGGAGCATTTTTTACAACAGGGAAATTTAGAAACAATCTATGTATCTTTCAATTGATTTTTCAAAACATTATATGTAATGTTTTATATATTCAAACAATAAATGATACATAAGTTATAAAAATGATGTAGATATGTAATAAACTGGGAAAGTATGATGCTCATAGTATGTTATTAAATAAGACAAACACAAAACAGTAGATATAATATTACCTGTGTTGGGTATATGCCTGTATGATAGAAAAAAATGTATTAATGAAGCAAAAAAATCTTTTATATTCTAGAACTGTAAAAATTGTATGATTTTCTTACAAATAGCATGTACTATGTCAAATTATTTTAAATTATACTTTTAAAAATTAAATGGACTGAGTTTGTCTTTTTAAAGCATTTTTAAATGTACAATTCAGTAACATTAATTGCATTCATAATACTGTACAATCATTCTCACTCCAAAACTTTTCCATTACCCTATGCAGGAATTTTTTTTTTTTAAGATTTTATTTGCCAGAGAAAGAGAGAGAGAGCACAAGCAGGGAGAGCAGCAGGAAGACGGAGAAGCAGGCTCTCTGCTAAGCAAGGAGCCCAATACAGGACTCTATCCCAGGACCCAGGGATTATGACCTGAGCCAAAGGCAGATGCTTAACTGACTGAGCCACCCAGGCACTCCCCTACACAGGAATTCTTCACCATGCAATAACCCTCATTCTCCCATCCCTTAGCTCCTGGTACCCTCTAATCTACTTTTTGTCTCCATGAATTTGCCTACTCTAGATATTTCTTATGAGCTTTCATATTCATGCACTATTTGTATCTAGATTATTTCAAGCAAATTTTATGTTATACATATATTTTATTTAAAATATATTTAAAAGATCAAATGAACTGAGACACTGAAAATTTCTGGGCACTTAAAACCACCTACAACCACTGGTATTTTTAACCTAACCCAGAGTAATCCTGCTAGATCTTGCAAGGCATTTTCAATGGGAGAAGGATCTGTGTTAAAAGGACTGAATTCCACATTGAGATACCACTTACACCAGTTAGAATGGCCAAAATTAGCAAGACAGTAAACAACATGTGTTGGAGAGGATGTGGAGAAAGGGGAACCCTCTCACACTGTTGGTGGGAATGCAAGTTGCTGCAGCCACTTTGGAAAACAGTGTGGATATTCCTTAACAAATTAAAAATAGAGCTTCCCTATGACCCTGCAATTGCACTACTGGGTATTTACTTCAAAGATACAGATATAGTGAAAAGAAGGGCCATATATACCCCAGTGTTCATGGCAGCAATAGCCACAGCCACCAAACTGTGGAAAGAACCAAGATGCCCTTCAAGAGACAAATGGATAAAGAAGATATGGTCCATGTATACTATGGAGTATTATGCCTCCATCAGAAATGATGAATACCCAACTTTTGCAGCAACATGGAGGGGACTGGAAGAGATTATGCTGAGTGGCATAAGTCAAGCAGTCAGAGTCAATTATCTTATGGTTTCACTTATTTGAGAAGCATAAAAATAACACAGAGGACATGGGGAGATGGAGAGGAAAATTGAGTTGGGGTAAATTTAAGTGGGGAGATGAACCATAAAGACTGTGGACACTGAGAAACAAACTGGGGGTTTTGGAGGGGAAAAAGGTGGGGGTTTGGGTGAGTCTGGTGGTGGGTATTAAGGAGGGCACGTATTGCATAGAGCACTGGGTGTGTTGCATAAACTATGAATTCTGGAACACTGAAAAGAAATTATATATTTGTAAAAAAACTAATTATGTACTATAAAGTGGCTAATTGAACAAAACAAATAAAAACAAACATTAAACAAACAAACAAGATATTTAAAAAAAAAGGACTGAATTCTATATCTGGGTTAAACTCTATATACTGTTTTTTGTTTGTTTGTTTTGTTTTGTTTTAATGTGATAAGCATGGTGCTTACCAACTTCTTGCTGCTTCTTAGAAACTGCCCTCCTGAGGGATGAGGGCCCAGGCTATTCTTAATGTAAATTGACCATAAATTTGTATCACTGGTGCAAGACTATACAGCACATTCAGCTTTTGCGCTGTTGGTCATAAAAAGTTCAGCTCAAACAGAAACAAAAGCCAGTCACAAGCTTCTCCAGAAACTGAACCAAACAGTAGAGATGAAGCTAAAAAGATGCACAGAGAAAGGCAATGAGTCAGGGGAGACAAGGGAGGCCATGGGATAAGTTAAAGATTTAAAGTTTAAACTTTAAGTTAAAGATTTAAAGTTTAAACTTTAATAAGTTTAAAGAAGTAAACAAAAACTTTAAGTAAGCAGAAGTGGGTTGAGAAAAGATGTGTCAACAGTGAGTGCTGTAGCCAGTTAACTGGCTGAAGAAGACTGTATTTCATGATAGCCACAGCAGAGTAAGAAGCTGAGTCTATATCATGGGTCAAAATAACAGATGAAATTTCACAATCTCCACTTATGAAAGATACTTGTGGCTGTCTTGAATCCACAATAACCTTCAAATTGTCTCTTTCAGAACTGTCCTAATTCTTGGATATGTCTGGGGTTACCACAAGCCCTACATTACCTGGATTAATGTACATGACAACCCAAGGAGCACAACAATCACTACCAGGAACTGGGATTTGTGAGATACGAAATCACCAAGAATGTGGACCTTTTGTAATTAATTTAGACAAGGTTAGGGGCACCTGGGTGGCCTCTGCTTAGGTCATGATCTCAGAGTCCTGGGATCAAGCCCTACATCTGGCTCTCTGCTCGGCGGGGAGCCTGCTTCCCCCTCTCTCTATGACTGCCTCTCTGCCTACTTGTGATCTCTGTCTGTCTGTCTCTCTCTGCCAAATAAATAAAAAAAAATCTTAAAAAAAATTAAGACATGGTTGGAAAGCATTGAGAGTGTTCTACTTATTCCCAAACTGTTTTCTTGGTAGTCATACCATGTAGCCAAGGAAGATAAGATTATGAGCGACAGCTACCAAGCAACAATTTTAAGAGCATAGAAATGTAATTGAGCACAGTTAGATGATTTTAATTTGTAGAAGCAGGAAATCCACCAAGTTAAAGTCCAGAATGCCTACTCAAAGCAGCTGAAGGAAGCTGTTAGAGGAAGAACTTTTATGAGGTAGCTGGCAGGACCCACTACCAAACAGTTGTATCAGAAGACATCACAGAACCTTGCTGTGTCTTTTTTGGTCAAAGTAAATCACTCTTCAACAGGAGTAAGGACATTGGTAGAAAATGAAAGTGTTATTATTTTTTTTAACCAAGCTTCTCTTTTTGACCAGTTGTGATCATCCATCATAAATATGAAGGAAGCCCTTGTTGAGACATTTTTTTTCTAGTCGAGGTACTAGGACCAGGAAGAACAGACTCATACAAAAAGGAGTCCCTGGAAGATCACAGAATACTTAGGGATATGAGATAGTCTCAAATGCTGGATGGTAAGTCATCAAAGCATAGAGAATGAGCTCACATGGTTAACCAAAATCAGAGTGTCTCAATATGGGTGCTACTTACATTTTGAGATGAATTATCATTTTTTTGTGGAGGACTGTCCTGTGGGTTTTAGGCTGTTTAGCAGTGTTTTTAGCCTCTGCCTCCTGGGTGGCAGTAGCAATCTTCTGTTGAGATAACCCAAAACAACTCCAAATAATGTCATCTGTCTGCTGTGTGGGGGACAGAAGTGAGTGAGAACCACTGGAATAAGTATGGTAATCTAAGGATAGAAAATGAGTCATCTACCAAAACCACAAATACATTTCTTTGTTGGTTTTAATTATGTAATTGAGTGAATGGAATTTCCTTTTTAAGAAAATTTGAACATTACAAATAAAACAAAAACTGTTATCAAAAAATTTTAAAGAAACATCAAATTCCTGTAAGTTAGGAGAACGTATTTTTTTTTTTAACCAATTACCTGTGGAATGTCTGTCTGTACGAATCAAGGTAAGGGGACAAATTCTACCTTAAGTCAATGCTAAGGTGACAGTAAAGGAACTGACACAAACCACAACCACATAATAAGAGTTCAAGCAGATGAGGAAAGTCAGAATCAAGGATGAGTATGACATTAAAAGGTCCTGTGGGGGTTTCAGAAACTTAGAATGGGTGCTGAATTTTCCTACTGGTCAGAGAACAAAGTTACCTAGATCTCATACAACAGAGAGCCATCTGTTGATGTCAGAACTATTTACCCTAAGACTATAACAAAAGAAGACTGAAGAGAAGTTCATCACAGCTTTATTCATAAGAGATAAATAAGCATATAGTTTAAAATGTCAGATAATAGTAAAAAGGTTAAGTAAAAACCATGATAACACATCAAAGGAATCCAATGCAGGCATCCCATAACCCAAAGGTGTTACGATGATATGCAAGATACTCGTGAACCATGAAGTGGAAAAATATAGCAAATTACCATGCCCACTCATGTTGACTTGGAGAAAGCACTCATAAAAAGACCATTGATTATAGGTAGGCCAAATGGTATAATCTGGTGTTTTACTATAGATTACTATTATCTTCATCCACACAATTTCTATATATCCTTCAATGAGCATATACTTATAATCAGAAAATATAACTGTATTTAAAGGTTATACTGTATAATTTCATCCATCCATTCCTTAGATCAACTTATGGTCAATGTTATCTTAAATTGGTATTTAAGTAAATAATGTTTTAAAAATAGCTGATATATTTAAAGTTCAGGTTAAAAAAACCCTACAATATTTTGGTCATTTCTTTTTTGAGAGAGAAAGAGTGGCAGTGGGGGAGGGAGAGAGAGAATCTTAAGCAGACTCCCCACTGAGCATGGAGCCCAACACAGAGCTTGGTCTGTGGATCTGAGAACCCTGAGATCACAACCTGAGTCAAAACCAAGAGTTGGATGCTTAATCAACTGAGACATCCATGACCCCCCTTTCAATGTTCTGTTTGTAAAATGTGCTCAGCATTCAGCTATATTGAAAATAATTTAAAAAACTAAACTAACATTATTTGATTTTTAAATTAATACTGAGCACAAAATAGGCCTTATTAGCAATTAGTATAATGCCTGATTATGTTAATGTTCACTGCTTTTCCCTATCTTTGCCTCTCCCCTCCATTCTAAAGTCTAAAAAACCATCTAAAATCTTAATCATTATTGAATGTTGGAACTACTGAGTGTGTCTGTTATCTGTGGTAATACGGAAGAGTGTTCTAGAATTCTGGAGACTAATAATGTAGTAGGAGCTAAAGCCTGATGTTAGGAGATTCAGGGTTTTAAGGCTGTTCCTATGGGAGGAGTTTCCATCTAACTGCTGTATCAACTTCATCATCAATATTTCCTGTAATTTCGAGAGTTCTAAGAACACCTAAATAGGGAGAAGATAAGTAAGTAAACAAAGATGTCAGGGTGTCTCTGTAAGATGGATGTGCACAGAGATTTATACAAAGGCTCCTTGGATGATGCCCCCTGGTTTAAAGAAAAGAAAACTCACCTGTTCCAAGGTAGCCTGAGAGAGGCTATATTCTTACATCAAAGGTCTGTTTCACTGCATTGAGAGGGACTAACATCAATGACTTACATGTTTTCTGCTAAAAGTGCTTTCAAAGTGTGCAATATATGCAGCAATGTCAAATCCATGTGATTTTTTGGGATATAGGCCAAGTCATTACATTTTTTTGGAAAGATAAAGAAAGATGTAGATATGGCCAAACAAAAAGAGCAATGCAGGAATGTATACATCACCAGTACACTCTGAAGAGCTTCTTGTGGCCTGTTTCAGTACGTCCCCTTTTGATTAATTACATATGTATTGTTAGGATTCAAATCAGCTGTTGAGTATTGTTGGGTTTCTATATTTATAAATTTATGGACAAGTAAGTACCCTGTATGTGGGTCCCATTTCTATGAGTCAAGGCCTCATAAATATCCAGGGTGACCTCTAGTCAGTGTCTCTAGAATGAATTCAACTCTACCCTCATCCCTCCCCAATCTTAACTTGTCACATATCAGCCCTGTACCTTCCTTCTCTGGCCTTCTATCTAGGCCCCCAGTCATTGTTTCCACATCCTTGCTCCCTCATGCCTCTGACTATGATAAATATGGAGATGCAAGAAGCTCAACTCAGTATTCTCTGGGACAACATGTCGATAATTATCCTCCAATACCATTCAATGGAATCAGGACAGAATATTCTTGTCTCTTTTATAGCAGAGGAAAAATAAGGTTGAGTATACCTCAGTGTAGAGCCAGTACTACAATCCCTATAGAATTTATAAGATGAATCCAGTGGAAATTTTCTAAGTTTTGACTGATTATATAATTTTTCTGCTTGAATTCATATAGTATACATTCCATGTGAAAATATCACAATAGATAAAGTCTAAGTGTGTCTAAACTTACCTGCCTCTAATTTAAAAAAAGGCCTGAGACAGAGGGTGAACGTCTTTCACTGGTAATTTATATGCCATCATGGAGGAATACCTGGGAGAAGGAAAAAATCAGATGTATAACAATGTTAAAACCTTGGGGAGAAATTAATAGCCAAAAAAATGTGGTTTTTTTAAATATTTTATTCATTTATTTGACAGAAAGAGAGCACAGGCAGGGGTGGGGGGTGGCAGGCAGAGGGAGAGGATGAAGCAGATCCCCCCCATTGAGCAGGTAGCCCAAGGTGGGGCTCAATCCCAGGATCCCAGGGTCATGATCTGAACCCAAAGCAGATGCTTAACCAACTGAGCCACCCTACATGGGTAAAGTTCATCTTGACTCAAGTTCTTTACATATTCTGTGTTCTCAAGAGTGCCTCTTATCCCCACTCTTCAGTGGCCAAACTTTGCTCAGTTTTAAAGTCCCACTTTAATGTCATTTCCTCATTTCTTTGTATCTTCATTTGCTTGATAGCCTTGTCCCCAGAGGCTGTAAGCACCAAAAGAATCTTCTCTATTTATTGACTACTCTATACATGGTCTTCAGCATATAATACGTATTCAAGAATTATTATTTTTTTAAGATTTTATTATTTAGAGAGAGAGAGAGAGAGTGTGAGCAGGGGGGAAGGGCAGGGGGAAAAGGAGAAAGAGAATCCCAAGCAGACTCTGTGCTGAGCAGAGTCTGACGTAGGACTCCATCTCATGACCCTAAGATCATGACCTGAGCTGAAATCAAGAGTCTGAGGTTAACCGACTGAGCAACACAGGCACCCCCGTGTGCTTCTTTAAATTCAATTCAACTTCATTTTGCTCTTCACATAGGTTTTATTATTCTTGCTTGTAACTGATAGCGAATCATATACAAATTTAAAAGAACCATAGAGGGGATTAACTGAGCAATAAACAATTAATTCAGGATAAAGTCAATCTTTTTCAAGCATATAAGTGTGTGTTATTGGAGTTCTCAATACAATTTTTCATTCGAAAAAATGATGTAAGTGGATGCGTAATTTTCATTGTCTATTAAAAATATTAAATTCCTGGTTTTGTTTGTACTTTGTTCCTAATTTCTGGATGATTCCATCATTTACATACACAGGCACATGTGCACACGCACACACCACTCACCTTTTTGGAGCTATGAAGCATTCACTGAACATAACCTTTCAGTGGCTTTGTCTATGCATCCAAGTGACCTCCAAACAACTTGTTTTATAATAAAGAAGTCAGTTCAGCCTTTCTCTTCCTGTCCAGATTCACGCAAGTCTAAATTCAGTGTGCTAGAAAACCTGTACACTTGTTACCCATGCCAAAAACGTCCTTTACCTTTCCCGCCGAGCAGCCTGTGGAAAAAGCTTCAGAATCTCTGTGTGGAGAGGCTCCATCTGAGTGGAGTCCTTCATTTTTCTTTCTAGAAAATAATCTTTAACAAATTTGGTTTTCAGATGTTGAATGGAACCAAAACACCTAATCCAAGGAAGAGAAAAAAAGAGTTGAAAGAAAAGAACACTGGTCCTTTAATTTCTTCCTCAATTGCAAAGACAGAAGAAGGTGTTTGATCTTAGATCAAGGAGCTTAACATAGTGAACTGTAATTCTCTCTGCAAGAACTTGGCGCCCAAGTGTGGGCATGGACGGGCACCCACCTCAGCCTCCTGGACACTATAATGGGCACACAGTCACAGATGGCCTCAGCCTCTGCCATGGAGTGAGTGGTCAGGAGGGCGCCCCTCTCTGCGTTTTTAACAATGGTCTGAATTGCCTGCCTCAAGGTAAAGTAAGAGAGTGTTTGCATTTAGAAAATAATTTGGGAAAATAGGTGAACGGAAAGAAGTATGAAGAATAATAGAAAATTTTGTATTCAGTTACAAGAAAAAAAAAATCCGTTCTAGAGTGAAAGAAAAAAATTGCACTGCATTATGTAATTCTATTACCACACTAATTGGCTTTGTCGAATGAAAAGCTGGAGACTGGGAAATAGTGAGTAAAGTCATGTTTGTTTAAAAAGTTGGAGTGCAGAGAAGCAGCAGATTGTAGGTTCGTCAGTAACTGAAGAAGAAAAGAAGAATGAGGCAGGGAAGAGGAGTAAGAAAAAGAAAATCCAAACAAATACAGGCAAGATTCTATTAGATTCTTAAAAATCTATTTTTTTCCTTCCTTGGGGAATTTTGAGCACTGTACTGAGTTTCATTGAGTTAAATAATAGAGGATGTGAACCTCAAAGATAAATGGAGTGTAAATATATATATATATTAACTCCAGACTCCTACTACTAACTCTACACTTAATATGACACCCCTCGCCACACTTGCTGCTGCCCCTCAGGGTCCACCCCCGTGGACGGCTCATCCGGAATCACCACTGACGAGTCTCCCAGGATGCTCAGCATGAAGAACAGCTAGAACAAAAACAGCACATCTGGCACTAATCTGCGGGGTGCACAGGGTAACCCCGACCCCCCTTCCTACCTTCCTCTTGACACCCTCGGATAAGGATTTCACAGGAACTTTAAGTTGTTCCTGAAGCTTGAGAGCTTCCACCAGTCTGAGGAAAAAAACCCTACTGTGATATTTCACGGTACACATGTTCCTACCTAAAGTAACAATATGGGGTGCCTGAGTGGCTCAGTGGGTTAAACCTCTGTCTCTGGCTCAGGTCATGATCTCAGGGTCCTGGGATTGAGCCCCACATTGGGCTCTCTGCTCAATGGGGAGCCTGCTTCACCCTCTCTCTCTCTGCCTGCCTCTTTGCCTACTTGTGATCTCTCTCTCTCTCAAATAAATAAACTCTTAAAAAAAATAGCAATATAGAAAACCTTAGCACCATCAACCTGAAAACAGTATTCTGAAGGACCATTAATATCATCACAAACACTAAATCTTATGATTTGGTTCTTCTTCAGGTTTCCCATCTTTTTATTTGCATTTAAATTTAAGACCTTGTTCATGATCTCCTTTCCATATTTAATGAGGAAATGACATGTTCCCCCCTTCCTCCTGCTACAAAGTATGAATGAGCCTTCCCTCCCTACCGTGAAGTACTAAGAACAGCGTCCTCTTTGCCCAGTCTTTTTACCGTGGCGTACAACTCCAAGTGTTCCTTCACCCTAAGACTGGGCCACAGTGAGTTTTCCTGAGGACAGCACCCCAAGCACTTCAGGGTGTCATCTTCCATTGCCTCAGTGATGTTCTGCAGCCTTGTAAAACCACCTGCATCAAACAATGAAAGTCAGATCCAAGTTTAGCTTTTGCTCCAATCTTCCTTCTACTAAAGGAGATAAAAGTGGCCACTAAGTCTTGTGCATGGCTGATGGGACTACAGGCTGGTGCAGCCACTGTGGAAAACAGTATGGAAGTTCCTCAAAAAATTAAATAGAACTACCCTATGATCCAGTAATTCCACTACTGGGTATTTAACCAAAGAAAACAAAAATTCTAAATCAAAAAGATAAATATCCCCCTATGTTTATTGCAGCATTATTTATAGTAGCCAAGATACGGAAGCAATCCAAGTGTCCACTGATAGAAGAATGGATAAAGAAGATGTGGTATACATCTACAATGGAATATTACTCAGCCATAGAAAACAATGAGATGCTACCACCTGTGACAATGTGGATAGACCTAGAGAATATGATGCTAAGAGAGTCAGTCAGAGAAAGGCAAATACCATATGATTTTACTCATATGCAGAATTTAAGAAGCAAAACAAATGAACAAAGAAAAACTGAGACCAATAAAAAGCTTTCTTAAATACAGAGAACAAATGTGATTGACAGACTGGTAGGGGGATGGGAGAAATATAGGTGAAGTAGATAAGAGTACTGGGTAATGAGCACTGGGTGATACACAGTATTGTTGAATCATTATATTGTACACCTGAAGCTAACATAACATTGCATATTAATTTTACTTGCATTAAAAAAAAAGTGGCTATAGGGGCACCTTGGAGGCTCATTCCAACTCAGCTCAGGTCACAATCTTGGAGTTGTGAGATAGAGCCCTGCATGGTGCTCTGGGCTGGGTGTGGAGCCTACTTAAGATTCTCTCTCTCCCTCTTCCCACTTGCAAGCTCGTGGGGGGGGCGGGGAGTGACCATTAAGCATCACTATTTTTTGAACATGCAGAGATATTTCATAAAACCTTTCATTTATTTATTTGTTTTCTTAAAAAATCATTTGATTTACTGGTAGAAAAATATAAGGATGCTATTGATATTTAAAGTGAAATTTTCCCTGGCAATGAAATTTGTTTCTTTACTTACCACTCCTGCAGCTGGCTTTGTGTCTCTAGTTACCATTTTAATAGAAGTACTTTTACCAGCTCCATTGTGTCACAGAAATCCCGAAACTTCACCTGGAAGAACGGGTCACCATTGATGTCTGTACTTCAAAGTTGGACTAACCTAAAACCACTTAGTTTAGTAATATTTTGAAACAAAATAACATTTTCAAACAATCCCTTTGCAATCTTCTATACTCCAGTGTGAATGGAAAGATTTTGGATTTACAGTAGAATAAATTGGTCTTCCTGATCCAAGACTGAGTTTCTTACCATTTGAATTGGGACATGGTATTGAAACAGAAAACGTTTCTCTGCCAACATGTCAAGTATTTTTATAATGACATGTTAACCAAGATAGAGGAACAGTCTCAAACAATGTAAAATTTTCTCCTTTACACAGTCTCAAACCTAAATAAATAAGGATTTATTCCTGGTAAAGGGAACATTGTCCAAACCTTTTGTTTTATACAGAAGTAGATTATTTCTTATGGCTATTTTCTTCTTTCTTATTGAAAAGCAACTTTCTTTATTCCCTTTATGTTCCTTGTGTAAACAGCTTGCCATTATGAATGGTTTCTGGAAAACAAAACAAAGCATGATTTTCCTGTTAAATCTCAGATATTCTATACACTCATTTTTTTTAATTTAATTTTTAATTTTTTTCAGTCTTCCAAAATTCATTGTTTATCCACCACACCCAGTGCTCCATGCAATACATGCCCTCCATAATACCCACCACCAGGTTCACCCAACCCCTCACCCCCATCTCCAAAACCCTCAGTTTGTCTCTCAGAGTCCACAGTCTCTCATGCTTTATCTCCCCCTCTGATTTTCCCCAATTCACTTTTCCTTTCCTTCTCCTAATGTCCTCCATGTTATTCCTTATGCTCCTCAATAAGTTAAACCATATGATAACTGACTCTCTCTGCTTGACTTATTTCACTCAGCATAATCTCTTCCAGTCCTGTCCATGTTGATATAAAAGTTGGGTATTCATCCTTTTTTTTTTTTAAGATTTTTTATTTACTTGACACAGAGAGAGATCACAAGTAGGCAGAGAGGCAGGCAGAGAGAGAAGAGGAAGCAGGCTCACTGCGGAACAGAGAGCCTAATGTGGGGCTTGATCCCAGGACCCTGGGATCATGACCTGAGCTGAAGGCAGAGGCTTAACCCACTGAGCCACCCAGGTGCCCTAGTATTCATCCTTTCTGATTGAGGAATAATACTCCATTGTATATATGGACCATATTTTCTTTATCCATTCGTCCGTTGAAGGGCATCTTGGTTTATCCACCGTTTGGTGACTGTGGCCATTGCTGCTATGAACATTGGGGTAGAGATGGCCCTTCTTCTCACTACATCTCTATCTTTGGGGTAAATACCCAGTAGTGCAATTGCAGGGTCATAGGGAAGCTCTATTTTTAATTTCTAAGGAATCTCCACACTGTTTTCCAAAGTGGCTACACCAACTTGCATTCCTACCCACAGTGTAAGAGGGTTCCCCTTTCTTCACATCCTCTCCAACACTTGTTGTTTACTGTCTTGTTAATTTTGGCCATTCTAACTGGTGTAAGGTAGTATCTCAATGTGGTTTTGATTTGAGTCTCCCTGATGGCTAATGATGATGAACATTTTTTCATGTGTCTGTTAGCCATTTATATGTCTTCTTTGGAGAAGTGCCTGTTCATGTCTTCTGCCCATTTTTTGATGTGATTATCTGTTTTGTTGTACACTCAAGTTTTATCTTTCATGTTCTAGGTTATGAATATAACCAGATTTTGTTCAGCCTCTCTCTTGTTTTAAATGAAGTACCCAAATGTATGTTCATGAATGGAGATTACTTTACTACTTAGAAAACTAATTCCTAATCAAATGTATTGTGTTTGCCTTATGCCCTTGGCACTAATTTCATTTCTGGTGTTTTTCTTATTGATTTTCATACAGTGTAAATTTACTTGCTAGTTACAGTTACTAATGTCACAGCTTCTATATAATGCTAAATGAAACTGCAACTCTTCCAAAAGACGTGAGATCTTGTTAAGGTTAATAAAAATATCAGAGAATGTTTTGAATTACACTGATGAATAAAGACCTCAAGAGGTTAAGATCCACAAAAAACTGAAGAAGAGAAAATTCAGAGTCATGACAAGACAGATACTTCAAAGAATGGGATTTAAATATGACCTACACATGCTAGTGTTACAGAAACAAAAGAAAGTTTTGAAAATAAAAACCGGGAGTTCATCAACTCTACAGAACAAGCTACCTGGCCCAGTGTTTTGTAAAGGGTTCAAGTTACTTGTTTTCACCTCATTCAGGTTCAGAGTAGTGAATGCATTTGTTGTGTCCACTCTTTCAACTTGAACATCTTCATTATCTTCTTCTGGCTCTTCTGGATTTGGATGATTTTCTCTACTTCTTGGGGAGATCCTACGAAGAAAACAAAATAACACAACAATGTGATTCTAGCTGTACAACTATCAAGAGAATGTAAGCCTCTACACTTAAATTATTATCCTCTGCTTAAAGGAAAGAAAAATGATGGATTTGTTACCTACAAGATTCCCCTGTAGGTAGCTATATCCCTTGAAATATTTTCTTTGACTATTATCTTTTTTAAAATTTTATTTATTTATTTATTTATTTGTGTGGGGAGGGGGAGGGACATGGTGGGGGCTGCAGGCAGGGGGAGAGGGAGAAGCAGTCTCCCTGCTCGGGAGCTGGATGCAGGGCTTGATCCCAGAACCCTGGGATCATGGCCTGAGCTGAAGGCAGATGCTCTTTTTTTTTTTTTTTAGATGTTATTCATTTATTTGATAGAGATCACAAGTAGGCAGAGAGGCAGGCAGAGCAGGGGTGGGGGGAGGAGGGAAGCAGGCTCCCCGCTGAGCAGAGAGCATGATACAGGGCTTGATCTCAGGACCCTGGGATCATGCCCTGAGCTGAAGGCAGAGGCTTAACCCACTGAGCCACCCAGGCACCCATGAAGCAGAAGCTTAACTGACTGAGCCACCCAGGTGCCCCATTCTTTGACTATTATCTTTAAAACCTTTTATTCCATCTGTCAACTAGCTCTTGAAATTCCCTCAGATAATGTTTTCCGTCTGCCACCATCCAGATTGTCCCCACATTACATCATAAAAGATCACCAGAATTGGCTTCTCTTTCCTTTTAAAAACATTCTACACACATACTGAACACACCAGCTCATTATCGTGTTCTCTCTTTGGGGACTAAACTTGCTGTAAGCTGGAGAAAAAACAAGCTTTGGTGCTTAACCACTAAGAGAGATGCAGAGAACAAAAACTCAACTTGCCTAAAATTGGTGAAGACCCATGACTTCAAAACTATGTATACCTGCATTCAGTCCAATGCGATTTTGGGCTTTTTCCCCAGAATAACAATGCCTAATGTGCCTGGCTAAAAATTAGATAGCAAATCAAACTTAATAAATTGATGTCAAATGTACTGCTACAAAAAATCATATCCAGATGTTTACAAATGTTCTCCTGACCTGAAAACTGGATCTTTCCTCATTGTTTCCTTTCCACACTTCATTTCCAGACACCTTATAACAAAAAGGAACATGACATTCGGAAGGTATGGTTAAAGGCAAAGAAAGAATTAGAATTAGCATCATCATGGAATTCAAATTTAGTGGGCAATATTTGCCTTTTCTCATGGAAGATACAACATTTATATTTTACTTCAGTGTCTTTCTCTCGTTTAAAATTCCACTAAAGGAGTACATGGGTGACTCAGTCGACTAAGCACCCCACTCTTGGTTTCAGCTCAGGTTATGATCTCAGGGCTATGAGATTAAGCCCCCAAACAGGCTCCACACTCAGTGGGGTGTCTGCTAGACATTCTTTCCCTCTTCCTCTATTGCCCCCCCCCCACTCAATTGTGCTATCTCTCTTTCATTCTGAAATAAATAAAATCTTAAAAAAATTTTTTTAAATTCCACTTAATTTTTCACTTTTATTTTTCATTACTCAAATTAGTGTATTTTTTAAATACATAGTTAAATGAATTTAGTCATACAGCATTTGTGGTATTTATATATAAATCACTTCAAATTGTCTTTGGACACATATCATATCAATAACATATATTAAAATAATAGCAATCAAGCCTTTAGTTTTTCTGGTATACATTATACTGTCCTTGACTCTATATAGAAAAATTCCTTTGGGGCACCTGGGTGGCTCAGTTGGTTAAGTAACAGACTCTTGATTTCAGCTCAGGTCACAATCTTAGGAGTCGTGGGATTGAGCCTCACTCATGCTCTGTGCTCAGTGGGGAGTCTGCTTGGGATTCTCTCTCTCCCTCTGAGTCCCCTCTCCCATGCTCTCTCTCTAAAATAAATAAATAAATATTTAAAAAAAAAAGAAAAAATACCTTCAGGTTTTGCTGCCATTATATTTGAATGTAGAATATAGTAAGAGAATATTTTTTAGGATATTTAAATTTGCCATTATTTGAAGAAGAACAAGTATATTACACAGTTATGAATCCTATGCAACAGACATTCAGGTAGAAAATTTCTCTTATGATTAAGACTGTTAAGAGAATGATCTCATGGCCTTCACTGATTTCATTATCCAGAACTTCCTAGTGTCTCATATATACATGGGCTAGCTGTTGAAGGAAAACGAAGGCTACATGAAAGTCTCTCTGCTTGATGCACATAAAATCTACACACTACATTCATATATATTGTACCTAATGTTCCATGGGGTGTCAGAGTATATAGTCAATCAATTGGGATAAGACTTGTTCTCTGATACTAAAGTCTGTTAATGAGCTGACATTCTTCCTTGGTTATAATCTCCAATACTTTCTGTCTTCCAATTTTATGTAGTAGGGATTTGCAGATTTCTTTTTTTCCCCCATCTAGCCTGTTATTTTTTTAAACATATAAATACCATATATTTTGTTTGGATGTATCCTAATGTCTACAAAAATTCTCAGTACTTAGAGGTCTTGCAGTATTCTTTCTAGTTATTGTTTTGTTTTCATCATTCTCATCTCCTTCCAGAAGCCAACTGAAGCTGATCAGAGTGTTAAAACCCAAATAACAGGAGACACCTATTTTTTTTAACAATTGTAAAATAACTAGAAATAAATGTGTTAAATATCAGAATAAGATAATTATTGAAGTTAGGCACTAAATCCAGTTTTGCAACTTTATCAGTTCTATAAAACAGGTAAACAAGGGAGACTATATAATTCTCATTATTCAGTTTATTAAAAAATGAATGTTTTCTTAGAAGAGTCAAATATTTTTTTCTGCCAGTAAGCCTTAAAATGGATTTTTAAAAATTACTACCATTTAGTGGGTTTGGCATGGTACAGATACCACATTTTAAGAATAAACATCATTTCAGTCCTTTTAGTAGGCTCAATGAAATAAAATAAAACAAAATATCTTTAACTATAGCTTTATAATTATTCTGATTCATCCTTTAAATGAATATATTTTTTATTTGCCTTCTAGTAAGAAAATAGTATTCTTTTATTTTACTTAAGTTCTTATTTTAATTCTAGTTAGTTAACATACAGTGTTTTATTAGTTTCAGGAGTACAATATAGTAATTCAACCATTCCATACATTACCTTGTGCTCGTTAAGGAGGGCACTTGCAAGTTTCCTGTTAGTGGAACTTATAAAGTACAGAACTGTGAGGTAGATGAGATTTATCAATAG
Organism: Lontra canadensis; assembly: GCF_010015895.1. Lineage (NCBI taxonomy): Eukaryota > Metazoa > Chordata > Mammalia > Carnivora > Mustelidae > Lontra > Lontra canadensis. The sequence continues at coordinate 10,762,232 of NW_022631035.1, read as the reverse complement.
TTTCCCCAAATGCTCAGTAGTGCTTTGTTTCTCCCAGAAGTGCTCTGTAACAACACATACATACCCTTACCAATCATGCCTCCTAAGCAATTTATTGACACTAAGTGGCAAGAATCAAAGAACGCAATATGTCACAACTTCCATGAAGTCTTATATTTTAGGAAAAGAGACTTAAACATGGACATCAACCTTATTCAGATTAATTTGAACCTTATTCAAATTAAGATTTGCAATCTTAATTTCAGAACTTAACAGCATTGAATAACTTTTCAATTTTACACCTGTTCCAACATTGGGCAAAGATTTTATTAATGGGCTACAGGGTTAAGGCCAGTCACACAGTAGGTAATATTGCTTACCTTTACTAAAAACATGAAAAATCCAATTTAAGTGTTGAAAGACATCGAAATCATGCATAAAATTAAACTGAGTTTTTCAAATTCAACTGATGATATGATGTTGATTAAAAGTAATGAGATCTATGTCTGTTGGCCATCTGGATGTCTTCTTTGCAGAAATGTCTGTTCATGTCCTCTGCCCATTTCTTGATTGGATTATTTGTTCTTTGGGTGTTGAGTTTGCTAAGTTCTTTATACATTTTGGACACTAGCCCTTTATCTGATATGTCATTTGCAAATATCTTCTCCCATTCTGTCAGTTGTCTTTTGGTTTTGTTAACTGTTTCCTTTGCTGTGCAAAAGCTTTTGATCTTGATAAAATCCCAATAGTTCATTTTTGTCCTTGCTTCCCTTACCTTTGGCGATGTTCCTAGGAAGATGTTGCTGCGGCTGAGGTCGAAGATGTTGCTGCCTGTGTTCTCCTCAAGGATTTTGATGGATTCCTTTCTCACATTGAGGTCCTTCATCCATTTTGAGTCTATTTTCGTGTGTGGTGTAAGGAAATGATCCAATTCATTTTTCTGCATGTGGCTGTCCAATTTTCCCACACACCATTTATTGAAGAGGCTGTCTTTTTTCCATTGGACATTCTTTCCTGCTTTGTCGAAGATTAGTTGACCATAGAGTTGAGGGTCTATTTCTGGGCTCTCTATTCTGTTCCATTGATCTATGTGTCTGTTTTCGTGCCAGTACCATGCTGTCTTGATGATGACAGCTTTGTAGTAGAGCTTGAAGTCCGGAATTGTGATGCCACCAACTTTGGCTTTCTTTTTCAATATTCCTTTGGCTATTCGAGGTCTTTTCTGGTTCCATATAAATTTTAGGATTATTTGTTCCATTTCTTTGAAAAAAATGGATGGTACTTTGATAGGAATTGCATTAAATGTGTAGATTGCTGTAGGTAGCATAGACATTTTCACAATATTTATTCTTCCAATCCAGGAGCATGGAACATTTTTCCATTTCTTTGTGTCTTCCTCAATTTCTTTCATGAGTACTTTATGGTTTTCTGTGTATAGATTCTTAGTCTCAAAAGTGCTCCATATCACTCAGCATCAGGGAAATACAAATCAAAACCACAATGAGATATCACCTCACACCAGTCAGAATGGCTAAAATTAACAAGTCAGGAAATGACAGATGCTGGCGAGGATGCGGAGAAAGGGGAACCCTCCTACACTGTTGGTGGGAATGCAAGCTGGTGCAACCACTCTGGAAAACAGCATGGAGGTTCCTCAAAATGTTGAAAATAGAACTACCCTATGACCCAGCAATTGCACTGCTGGGTATTTACCCTAAAGATACAAACGTAGTGATCCGAAGGGGCACGTGCACCCGAATGTTTATAGCAGCAATGTCTACAATAGCCAAACTATGGAAAGAACCTAGATGTCCATCAACAGACGAATGGATAAAGAAGATGTGGTATATATACACAATGGAATACTATGCAGCCATCAAAAGAAATGAAATCTTGCCATTTGTGACGACATGGATGGAACTAGAGGGTATCATGCTTAGCAAAATAAGTCAATCGGAGAAAGACAACTATCATATGATCTCCCTGATATGAGGGAGAGGAGATGCAACATGGGGGGTTAAGGGGGTAGGAGAAGAGTAAATGAAACAAGGTGGGATTGGGAGGGAGACAAACCATAAGTGACTCTTAATCTCACAAAACAAACTGAGGGTTGATGGAGGGAGGGGGGTTGGGAGAGCGGGGGTGGGGTTATGGACATTGGGGAGGATATGTGCTATGGTGAGTGCTGTGAAGTGTGTAAACCTGGCGATTCACAGACCTGTACTCCTGGGGATAAAAATAAATATATGTTTATAAAAAATAAAATTAAAAATAAATAAATAAATAAATAAATAAATAAAAGTAATGAGATCTCGCAGAAAAATAGCCAGAGGTATTATAATTTTCTGTCCTATGTAATATTTTAAGCTGTTTTCTATGAATGATCTGTTTTCCTAGGAGATATTCTCATTTTCAATTTTCACCTGATATGTAGCAATATTATTAAGATTTCTTCTTTAGAAAGCATGAAACTATCATTACAACTGAAACATAGGATTATAATATAGTCTGACATATATATCTAAAAGATTTTGCATTATCTGATATGGATTGAGAGCAACAATAAAAGAAGGAGATGTAATATTATTTACTTTGTCACCTCATATCCTCAAATGCTTTCACCATCAGGATATAACTAAGAATTAACTGATGATTTGACTTGGGAACTTCAAAGATAAAAGGACAAAATAAATATTGAGGTGGGTATTTATTGCCATAGTTAAGCAATTTTCCATGTTGATACTAACGTAGGAATTTTGAAAGGTTTAAAACATCCTCAGAGGAATGAGTAAGTCATGGGGATAAAAGGCACAGCATAGAAAACAGAGTCGACGACATTGTAATTGCATTGTCTGGTGACAGATGGTAGCTACACTTGGGATGAGCATAGCTTAATGTATCTACTTGTGGAATCACTTTATCATACACCTGAAACTAATGTAACATTGTGTGTCAACTGTACTAAAAAAAAAAAAAAATCCAGGCACCTGGGTGGCTTAATGGGTTAAGCCTCTGCCTTCAGCTCAGGTCATGATCTCAGGGCCCCTGGGATCGAGCCCCGCTTTGGGCTCTCTGCTCGGTGAGGAGCTTGCTTCCCACTCTCTCTCTGCCTGCCTCTCTGCCTACTTGTGATCTCTCTCTCTCTGTCAAACAAATTAATAAAATCTTTTTAAAAATATCCTCAGAGAAAAATAACAGCACTGTACGTAGCCACCCATATTCCCACTCAGACTCTTTCGGTAGTTTCCTAAACAGACACCCTGTCTCCAGTTCTCCTTCCACTACAAATCCAGGGGACATTCTGAAGAATGGTTTGATCTTGTTTGAATAAGAATCGCTTTCTTTTACATATTTCATTGAATGTAAGTGCTCTGATTGCAAAGACTGTTTTGTTCAAGCAAAGCATCTGGCACATAGAGAAATGCAATATCAATGCATGAATATTGGAAAGGCAAAGAGTAAGGAGGATTTCTCCTTATTATGTTTTTTATTCATCAAACAATCAAAAAAGACACATATTAAGGGTCCAATTTATGCAAAACACTTTGTTAAGTGGGACCATAGTTACTGTAGTTTTAAGAAAAGAGGAAAAAGAGAAGAATATAGAATATTGGGCATCTATGGAGAATTTAGCATTTACCAAGTTCTTAGATGAACTATTTACGAGCACTGTGATAGTTAATGTGCTTTGAAAAACTCAATCCTGACCCTTTAGAGTACTGCTGTTATTACTCATATTTTCTGAGGTTTATTTAACTGAAGTAACTTGCACAATAACTTCTAACTCGTCTGTGCTAGATCAAGAGTTCAAACCGGGGGCTATCCGACTCTAGACCCCAAACTCTTAACCACTATTCTTTTTGTTGTAGGAGTCACCTGCCCATACATCAAGTCAATGTACGATATGTTGGGTATCAAGATACACAAGAAAGTGATAATAGAACAAAAAAGCACATAATGCTTCCTCCACAAGCACAAGAAACATTTTCTGAAGGAAAAAAGCATAAACTGAAAAAATCCTAGGGTTCATTAGTTTATTTTATAGTTTTGTATCAGAATCTCCTTGAAGATTTATTGCCCATACCATTTATAAAGATTAAAGGTTTTGCCTTAACAAAATATAGAGCAATATATCTTAAGTTTTAGAAAACTGGAGTTAAACTTTCTAATTCTGTAAATGCAATGACATAACTTGTCTTTGACCACCTTACCTCCTTCCTCCTACTCCCTTTCTTTCCATTATCTCACTGCACCAATTACCTCCTCTATCTTGTCCCAAACATCAAGAAATTTAAAAAGAATCCTCCCATTAATCTTCCCTCTGGCAAACAACAGCAGCAACAGTACATTTTAAGGAGTTGTAAAACACTTCCTGTTTCTACTTCCTCCTTCTATATTTACTCCTCCATCTGCCATAAACTAGATTCTACATTCAGGGCTTTACAAAACTGCATTTTTATAAGTTAGTGGTAGACTTCTATATGTAGAAACATGGAGGAATAGATATCCTAAAAAGACCTTACCCACACCACTTAAAAGAAATGTCCTGCTAGTCTCAGAAAAACAGTGAGGGAATTCTTTAAGGGCAGAAACAAAGTCTGAAACCTCACTTGGACCATTAAGTAAACACTAAATCTGAATGATTTGGGAACAAATGCCTATTCCAGCTTGGGGATGGAGAGGCAAAGACTTTGGCCGTCCTTAAGGTCCTTCCTTCCAAGTACCTTCAGTAGAATGAAAAGTAACCCTCTTTGTGAGTATTCCTTGCAATCCCATATTAAGTCATAATACTCTAAGATGGCTTATGCAATTCTTTGTGGGTTCTACTTCCTGGGAAAGTAACTGAAAATTATTTTAGGATGATGACATCTCCAATTTGACATCTTGAGAGTTCCATACTTAAAGGTCAGCTAAATATGTGCTCCCAGTTTATAAAATATACATGGGTATTTTTCAGCAAATACAGTACTGAAAATGTATCTTCCCTTCTTTACGATTTTCTTTTTTTTCTTATGATTTTCTTAATAACATTTTTTTCTCTTTGCTGTGTGAATACAGTATATAATATATGTAACATACAAAATATATATTAATCGACTGTTTATCTTATCAATAAGGCTTCCAGTCAATGGTATAAATTTTGGGGGAGTCCAAAGTGATATATATATTTAGGACCATGTAGAGGGCTGGGGGCCCCTGACCCCAAGGTTATTGAAGGGTCAACTGTAGTCTCAAAATATATAAAGCAAAAATTGATTAAATGAAAGGATGAAACTGACAAATCTACCTTTTATTGGAAAACATAAAGAAAAAAACTAAATAGATCAAGGACTAATTCCAATAGTTAAGGAGGTATTACCTTGTTAGGATATTTGACTATTGTAGCACAACTGCTTACAAAATTGACTCAAGGAATTATATGATTAGGTATTGCAGGGAGGACACTTACAGACTAAAAAGCAATTAAGTAGCCTTTAGGATTTCTGTGGGCATACTGAATTCTCCAACTGGTTGTACTTGTGACATTCCTGTCCACACTAAATCCAACCTTTGGATATTATCCACAAAGATGGGCCACTGTGACTGTAACAGCCCCAAAGAAGTAAGATATTATATCTCTTTACCCTTAAAACTTCCATCCTGTCCCCATGATATACAGGAGAAAAGGAAATCCAGAAGAAAAAGGAAGAATGAAAAGATAGACCTTGCTCCCTTTTTCACTACTGGTCGCCAAACTAAGGACATACTTGAAATGAGATTAAAGTTATGATTTGGATGTGGCTGGCTTTTTAGTTCTTAAGGTGGATCTTAATTAACTGTTTTAATATCTGAAATGGTCAGAAAGCTATGGCATCTTCTTAAGATGTCAACAAGGGATATTATTAACTAAACTTTTTCATATTTATGTTACTAGTCAATATGGCCACCTATCACACTACTACTGCTATTACTACTACTACTACTACTACTACTTCTTCTTCTTCTTCTTCTTCTTCTTCTTCTTCTTCTTCTTCCTTAATAAGTAGTATTATTCAAGAGGAAAACTACATTGAGTGGAGAGGCTTGAGTTCCATTGGGAATCATACCTGATGCCATTCTATAAAATGAGGGAACTTTCCTAAGTGTTCTAGTCTTTGATGATAGATTAGCCACACAGGATTTCTACAGATATTTACTTCCCTCCAAAGAAACACAGATAGAAAAGAAAGACCTCAAAGAACAGATGGAAAATAGGGAAAAGAAAATGAACAATACTGAAACCAGGAACATGATCCAACAATAATGGAAGTACTAAAGATGTAATTCCATTCTCTTCTAAGTAACGTATTTACACTTAACTTCCCATTTTTAAAAATAAGCTTTAAGGAAATTTAATATAAATGTGCAAGTTGCATAGACAGATACTTGGAATAAGAAAGCCAAGAGACCACAAGCCACTACTCTTTCTCCTGTTGCAAAAGATGAATGAAATCACGTATGGGAAGAATATAAGAGAAGCTGGACCACCAACTATGCAAACCACCTGTGAACAATGAGGTCAATAACAAGCTGAGAGCTGGCTGGTCACGGTGGGGACAAGAAATGGAGAGATAATTAGACCATAAGGCTGTGTAAGGCAATTTTCTTACATATGCCTTTTGTTAATGATACAGTGTTAATGAAAGCAGATTTTTGTTTTGATTCTATTATATTTGGCCTGGTGAAAAAAAATGATCACTTACAAGAGCAAACATGAGTTCAAAAATCATGAAGTAGTTAATTAAATATATTGAAAGAAGAATCAAGCAGTATAATGGAATGTCCACCAGAGACTGTCCAATCCAGTATGCTGAAGGACACAGGCCTGAAATCCATAAACTGAGACTGAATTTTTTGCTGATAAAGAAACAGAAGGTATACAGAAGTGTTTGAAATGTTAGGTAGAAAAGGTATTTCATTTATGCAAAAATGTATTAATTTTTTTAAAGATTTTATTTATTTTTTTGACATAGAGAGAGATCGAGATCACAAGTAGGCCTAGGGGCAGGCGGAGAGAGGTAGGGAAGCAGGCTTTCAGCTGAGCAGAGAGCCTGATGCGGGGCTCGATCCCAGGACCCTGAGATTATGACCTGAGCCAAAGGCAGAAGCCTAACCCACTGAGCCACCCAGGTGCCCCTAATTTTTGATAAACTTTAGAAATAGCATGTTTTAGTAGATGGTGGATGTTTTGTTGGTATTTTTTGGTCTATATTCTTTTATATGGTGAATCTGAGCATCAGTAACTTTCTAGCCAAAGTTTAGGTAAGCAGGACTCAGGATATTAATAGTATCTCAGATATTAATACTACCTCAAAGAAAACAGTGTCTCTGTGACTGAAAAATAGCATTCTCCTAAGTATCTGACACCCAGTGTGGGAATGTACAGCCAATGGCTCAACAGGAAAAGTCTGACTTACTTGTGAAGTTGATTTACCCTTTGATGTAGATAAACAAAAATGACTATCACATAAATTTTTAAAAGGCCAATTTACAAAAGCATAGCTAAGCTTGGAAATATGGTATATCTTATTTGTAAAAATGCAAATTCCCCCCTCCTACACTGTTGGTGGGAATGCAAGCTGGTGCAGCCACTCTGGAAAACAGCATGGAGGTTCCGCAAAAAGTTGAAAATAGAGCAACCCTATGACCCAGCAATCGTACTACTGGGTATTTACCCTAAAGATACAAATGTATCTGAAGGGGCATGTGCACCTGAATGTTTATAGCAGCAATGTCCACAATAGCCAAACTATGGAAAGAACCTAGATGTCCATCAACAGATGAATGGATAAAGAAGATGTGGTATATATATACAATGGAATACTATGCAGCCATCAAAAGAGATGAAATCTTGCCATTTTGACAAAGTGGATGGAACTAAAAGGTATTAATGCTAAGTGAAATAAGTCAATCAGAGAAAGACAATTATCATATGATCTCCCCGATATGAGGAAGTTGAGAAGCAAAGTGGGGGGTTTGGGGTTAGGGAAGGAAAAAATGAAACAAGATGGGATCAGGAGGGAGACAAACCATAAGAGACTCTTAATCTCACAAAACAAACTGAGGGTTGCCAGGCGGAGGGGGGTAGGGAGAGGGTGGTTGGGTTATGGACATTAGGGAAGGTATGTGCTATGGTGAGTGCTGTGAACTGTGTAAGCCTGACGATTCACAGGCCTGTACCCCTGGGGCTAATAATACATGATATGTTAATAAAAAATTAAAAAAAATACAAATTCCCTTTGGAATTGTGGAATATCAACATGACGTCAAAAAATAGCACATTTTCACCTCTATAGTTGATTTAGTATGATTCCCTTTAAAGATGAGGCAAGTTCACTGTGTTGAATAGTGAACATTCTGACCCTTTTGACATCATGATTAACTATTTAATAGAATCTATAATGAGATTAGAGCAGCAACATAATTTATGTGTAAACATATTTTTCTTGAAGAGCTATCCTGAGTGCATGAAACAATGAAATTCTAACTGCTATAGTCAGATAAAATCATCTTTCTCCTCTTCCTTCCCCCTTCCCACCTCTGCCTGCCCTTTCCCCTCCCCTTCTCCTCTTACTTTGCAATCCCTGGTGCTGTTCATGCCAATGTAAGGAGAAATACAGTTTGCAAGGACCAAGAGAAATACTGGTCCATTCAAAGAACCAGTGTCCACCATTAAGACATTCTGGAAGTTCAAAGCACATCTGTAAGCTGTCAAAATTATTACATGTCTTACAGTCAAACATTAGATATGTTTTTGAGAAATAGTGAAAAGTTCAGAATGGAAGCATATGGCAAACAAAGAGAGAAGGAACCATATTTTGTTACCCTTAATAGCAGGTCCCATTCCCAGGAACTCCATGATATCAACAGAAACTTTTAAAAAATATCTGAATTTTATAGGAGTGTACTTAGAGCATGTGCAGGTTCTTTCATATTTGCATCAAGTAATTGTTAAATGAAGACACATACTTTTTGGAGCTGCACTGATTTTCTCGGAAGCTGCCATTTGTTTCAGTTCCCTGTTTCCCAGTAGATGAATTATAGATAATAGCCTCTAAAACTCTAATAGTAATTGCCTTGAAGGTGTTCCTATGTTCTTGTCCCTAGCTATGAGATATAATTAAAGGAGAGCAACTCTTTTCTGCATAAATAATTTCTTGACTTATAGAAATGTTTAGTCTTTACGGCATGGAGAGGTCTTACTATAAATCTAAGTTGTTTCCCAGACAGGGTAATTTATTACTGTTATAACAATAGGCTAAAAAAAAAGAGCACAGAAATTGCCTTATTTCACGTGCAAAAAAATAGAGATGCCATTATATTAATTTCTTACTGTAAAAATTTCATACTGTAAATTCCATTCTCTCTCCACTATGCATATATAAATTTCCAAAATTTGTCCTTTTTTAATCTACCATAATTAAACACACCTGTTAGGAATTATCTGAAGGCTGAGAATGGTTATTAAATTATATATGCTCAAAAATTACACTCTATTCCACAAGTGATAGAACATAAAAGAGCCAACACACAAAAGGACACTTGAGAACTTAAAAAGATAGAGAAAATACTACAGAACTGTTAAATAATCATAATGTTAGAGTTGGGGCCATACATTCTCATAAATTTCACACACTCTCCACACTGGCTTTAGTCAATGTAGACCACATACTCAACAAATTCCCTAGGAAGATGTGATATACAACTAAGGATTTGCATTTGCAGTTTTGCTAGTGTTCTAGATTTTAAGCAAATCCATTCATTCACTGATTTCAGCAAATATGTATTGGGTAGCTAGGTTACATGGGAAGAACTAGTTAAGATAGTGAGCCAAACAAAGCCCAAATTGTGGTTCTTTAATAGGTCTATTATTTTCCTCTGTCATTTTAAAATTTTCAGTATCCTTTCGGATCTTGGCCCTTCTAATGTTCTATGTCTTGGGGAGCTGTGTATCATTTCTGAAGACAAGAATTTAGACTAGAAGGATGAGGCCAGTGATGAAAACAAGTCTATAGTGTAGTATCAGGTGGTAATAAAGGGAAAAATAGATCAGCAGGAAGGATAGAAAGTGATGTTATATTTAATTTACTAAGGCAAGACATTTTATTATGTGTTTGTTTTTTTCCATTAAAAATTTGAGATTAGACATAAAACCCCTTGAAAAGTGTCTTGATCTTTCAGTAATAGCAAATATAGACTGAATGCTAACCAACTCTCTTACAAGAATGTAAGCTCCACAGAGTGGAACCTTTGTCTATTCTGTTCATGCTGTATCCCCAGCCCCGAAAAGTTCCAGGTAGACAAGAAGTATTTGTAGAATGAATGAAAAATGCTCTGTTCTAGGTACTTAGGAAACTGATTTAATCCTCACAATAACCATGTAATGTAGGTACAATTCTATTCCCCATTTTACAGATGCAGACCGTGAAGCAAGGAATGGCTAAGAGACTTGCTAATAAATAGTAGAAATGGGATTCAAACTCAGGTGGTAGGCTATAGAGTTCTTGCCCTTTACCCCTTGCTAAATTGTCTCTTATATAAGTCAGTACCATACTTACAAAAGGCAATGTGCTTTGCTCTGTTTTAATAAGCTCTGTAAAATTAAAAATTCCAAGAAGGGCGTTGCTAATAATTCCCATAAGAACATGAAAACAAATCATTCTCTCGGTATTACACGCAACTGAAAATCTGTAATCCTTTAAAAACACAGACACACACACAAATCCAAGTTCCACATTCTTAAAGTAAATAACTTATTGTGTAATTTATAAATTACCAGGGTGGAATTTAGGGTGAGAAGGAGACTATTAGTTTTTCTTTGACACTTTTTGAATTGTCAAATTATTATAAGAATGTATTATTTTGGTAATCCAAATGACTTATTCTATAAATGACATAGATGAACATTCACTAACATGGGAAGACGTCAAAGATTTAGATCTTATGTGACAGAGAATTACAGAACCTTCTAATACAATTCCAATTCACAAAATATATTTTCAAATATAAGATGGCTCTATAAATAGTGAGTCTGTGTTTTTATAAAGGAAAAGGGTGTAGGAAACATTTACCAAACGATTAACAGTTAGAAATATAATATGGAAAAAATAAGAAATAAAATTAGAGGGGTGCCTGGCTCAGTCTGTTAAGTGTCTGCCTTCCTCTCAGGTCATGATTTCAGGGTCCTGGGATCACCACCCTCTTACCCCACTATTGGGCTTCCTGTTCCATGGACAGTCTGCTTCTCCATCTCTCTCTGTCCCTCGCTCTGCTTGTGCTCTCTCTCTCTCTCTCTCTCTCAAATAAATAAATTAAAAAAGTAGAAAAAAATGAAATTAGAGAATTTTACCCTCTATATTACATATTCTAGTAATGTTTAAATTTCTCTATTAAACATGCAATTTTTTTTCTGCTTTACTGAAGTATAACTGACAAACAAAACTGTAAGATGCTTAAAATGAACATCGTAATGATTTGACATACACGTACATTGTGAAGAGGTTTCTCCCATCTAGTTAACATACCCATCACCTCACATGTATATGTATGTGTGTGTGTGCACATTTGTGTATGAAAACATTTGAAAGTGAAATGAAAACATTTATGTTCTACTCAGCAAATTTCAATTATACTATACAGTGTTATCAGCTATAGTCTCCATATTATACATTAGGTCTTTATATTCATCTTATAGCTGAAAGTGCACACCCTTTTACCAGCCTAACCCTATTTCCCCTACCCCCTAGTCCCTGGCAACCACTTTTCTACTCTCTATTTCTAGGAGTTTGACTTTTTTTTTTTTTCCTACGTATAAGTGATACCATGCAGTCTTTGCCTTTTTCTGTCTGGTTTATTTAACTTAGCATCATGCCCACAATACACGTTGTTGCAAAACGTGCATTGCTTTTGCAACAAATAAAATCACTAATAAAAGATGATATCTTTAAGAGAAAACATGCCCTTCAAAGGATTAAAATTTCATACCTTACTCAAAAAGGACTCAAATTATGCTGATATAAAACAGTTGAGGTGCTTTCCTATAGATCTAAACTATCAGAAGGTGGCAAAAGACCATTCATGAGAAAAGAGTACATGGAAGCAAACATACCTGCCGGTCTCCAGACACTATTATGGCTCCACTGTAGGAAGGGTCATCTGAGCCGTTCCTATTTCTGAAGTCGTCCACTTCTAAATGTATATCCTGACACCTCAGCACCTGAACGACGTCTTCAATATTTGATCCTAATGTAGTCAATGAAGGAAGGAGCATAACAGCAAGAAAATCAACAACAAAGGTTGAAAAGAAGAATGATTTCTTTTCATGTTAAGGAATACCCAGAAGAACATGGTAAAGACCTTCACTCTCTGAGAATAGGCTGAAATTACTTCTGATGCTGGGACATGAAATCTGGTCTACCATCTTCAATGGAACAGACTCCTTTCAGAAATATGTTAATACATTTTATAATTCTTATAAAGTTAAAGGGTTAGAAGGTTTATTGCAATTCTTACAGAAATAAAACTTCTTAGTGATTTTTATGAACTCTGCCAGAATTCTGTATGTAACTACAATATTTGTAACTACAAATACTATATACAAAATATATACCTTATAACCTGGGCTTGTCCTACTGATACAAATCAGTCCTACTCATTATCTAAACTGCTATGTCTGGTTAACCTACCAATGATATTTACTGTCCCGGTAACCCATTCAAAAACCCATTCAAAACCCATTCAAAAACTTTATGAAACTAAGTTAATTTGATATTTTCCATGATGTTCATTGTTTTTTCTTTTTTCTAAATTTATTTGACACACACAGAGAGATCACAAGTAGGCAGAGAGGCAGGCAGAGAGAGAGGAAGGGAAGCAGGCTCCCTGCTGAGCAGAGAGACCAATGCGGGGCTCGATCCCAGGACCCTGAGATCACGACCCAAGCCGAAGGCAGAGGCTTAACCCACTGAGTCACCCCAGCGCCCCTCCATTATTTTTCTTGATTTGAAAATGTGCCCATCAATTTCCTTAATTTGAAAATGAAGCAAACTGTGGAATACACACCACTTTCTCCTCCCAGCATCTCAAGCCATTTTTAATGTAGAGTTTTGCTGCTCAGGTTTTGTTTCAAAAGGTCTTTGATGATAAAAATCAAGAGTAAATTGAGTCCCTATTTCTCACCTGTATTATTGATGACCAACAGACTGGTAAAAGGAGCCTGTGAGGATTGTTTCAGAGGAAGGAAATAGACACTTGATGAAAGCTTCCAACAATGAGTGTAATTAGACACCAGATGCACTATCTTCTCGAAAATGGTGGGGGCAAAAGGAATACCATGTACCAGCAACCTAAGTAAAAGAAAATAAAAATGTAGGTCTAAAACGTTTTCCCTGTAAGTCACAAACATGCTATATAAATGCCAACCTATGGAAATTCAACACGCAAATATGGCCTTTAGTTACATAAAGTGAAAATGTGATTAATCTGAAAATGGGCTCGAAATTTTCCATAAATCATTCTCACATTGCAAGATGTCCCAGGATAACAGAGGATCAAAAAGAGAAGGTGAGATCCAAGTGGGTTCTTCTGTGGGTGCGATGGTTGATAGGACAACGGTTTAATGATTTGACGGAAAACCAGGAGCCTCCAACAGCCTGCCTACGTGGTTTTAAAGGGAAAGAAACCTGATTTCACACTGCCCTCAGACTTGTGATGTGCACAATTTCAAGTAAAATTTCAATTTTCATTGGCCATTGTTTTAGACATACTTTAATTTTCACGAAACTAGAGGACATATTTATGTACTATTTCAGATCTTAGAATTCATTTTTCCAGCTCAGACATGAGTAAAAGTTTTTCAAGTAATCTTTTTGTTTCTCTAATAAGGTTGTGAGTCTTGTCTTTTTGATGACTATTTTCTCATCAGACTTCAGGCTCTGTCTCCCTCTTCCTCACTCTCAGCCTATTTCACAGGGAAAAAATGAAGTCCATCAGATAGAAACTCCCTCTGTTCTTATCATCCCCCACAAAAACCCCAGAAAACATACCTATCCTATCATTGTTCCTCTCTGTTGTCATAGATGCTGTCTCTGCTCCCTATCAAAGTCAGTTCTCAATATTGCTCTGGATCCAGACCCTTGTCACCCTCCCTGTGACCTTGCTCAGTTAGCTCATCTTCAGTTATTTCGAGCATATCCCATCATCACTGAAGCATGTTCTAATGTCTCTCATTCATTAAAAAACAAAGAAAAAAGAAACGTCCTCCTAATTTCAATCTCCCTTTGGCTACTACTATTCTTTCTACTTCTCTCTGTGGTCAAGCAAAAAGAGTTGTCTATTTTCAGACTTTTCTTCTTAAAACCTTTCATGACTTCCCTTTTGCCAAATACAGTTGATGCTTTCTGCTCTACCCTGGTGTTCTCCCCCTCTAATTTCCTTGGCTTTGCCATTCTTGGCTCAAATGTGACCATTTCAATGAGGCCAACACTATAATGAACACTTAACTCCCACCAGACTTTCCCAACCCCTTACTCTATTGTGTGTAACTTACTATATAACTTATTTAGTTTTTATATTTGTTATTTGTTACCTTCTCCTCCCAACAGAAGGTAAACACCACAGCACCTAAACAATGCCTAACACATAACAAGCTTCAATAAAGATTTGTGATATAATGAACAATTAACATCTTTAACAATTTAACAATTAACATCTTTATTGGGTAATTATTTCACTAGTATTTTTCTTCCCCAGAAGATGTAAGTTGAAAGACCTTGTCAACTCTGCTCACTACTGTAGGATAACAGTTATAGGCAGTACAAAAACTTTGTTAAATGGGTGAAGAAATTAATAGACGTATTTCCTTCACATTTAAACTTTTTGCATATATTGATGAGAGAGATTTAAAGTAGTCTGATATTTACAAGGACAAAAGAATTTTCCTTTCCTGTCTCAAATGTAAGAAGTGAAGCCTTGCCATGGCCCAGACCTGTTGTTTCCAGAGACTTCCAGTACTGATGGCCTTTCTCAATCCAGACAGAGAAGAAGGAGCCTGATGCATTTCAGATCAGTTTCAGTATCTCTTGTTTCACTGACTTTCTCCTGTTTCTGAATGCCAACATCTACAACCATGTAATAAACCATTATAACCGGCTATGTTATTTGCACTTTCTCTCTACAAACTTTGAAAAAAAAACAGACTATTTGTTCTCACAAGTTAAGCTACTAATACCCATAACTCATATTCAAGTTGTTCAGACAACTCTAATTGCAATGAGTGAGTAAATTCATTTTGGGGGGTGGTTTAGGCTTCTTGGGAAGCATTTACTTTTTCATACCAATAGCATCTCTTCACTAAGGGACTTTTGCAGAGCAAGGTTTATACAAAAAATGATAAAAGGTTTATATAAAATATAATAAAAATTTATTTTATTTATTTTAGAGAGAGAGAAAGCACACACACGAACATGGGGAGGGACAGAGGGAGAGGATCTCAAGCAGAATCCATGCTGACTGCAGAGCCTGACGCAGGGCTCAACTCCGTGACCTGGAGATCACGACCTGAGCCGAAATCAAGAGTTGGATACTTAACCCCCTGAGCCACCCAGGTGCCCCTATAGCTGAATTTCTACAAGGTCTCCACTTCCTCCACAACTCCTCCACAGGATTAGTTCATCACTGATGACTGACATCCCAGTGACTATTTCAAGACACTAGTTTTAAACAATAAAAAGTCCAGAAAGGACCTCCTATTTGAATCCTATATATGCCTCACAGCAGCTGATATGGTTCTGACTAATCATTCAATTTTTCCAAATCTCAGTTTTCTCCCTGCTTAACAAAGTTATTATGGGAATTAAGAATAACATAACCCAACAGCTGAGCACAATGACTGGTACATAGTTAGCTCCTATATTCTTCTAATTATTAGTTTTACCAACTAAACTAAGGGAAGATATCACCTTATTTATCTATTCTTTATGAATACATCAATTAGAATTAATTTATTGCCTAAGTAAGAGTACATTTTTATAGGAAATGGCAAGTAACAGATGAAGCCAGAAGTCATGGCATTAGCAGAGAGCTATTGATGATATGGGGAAGTGGGCACTGTAATAGAGTCATTACCTAGCACCAAGTCTGATTATGTTAGATATAAAACAATTATGACACTTTTAAAAGTGGGCAACCTTATTTTATATCTAATAAACATTCTAGGCAGAATTCCACACAAGAACATACAAAATATGAATTAATATATCATCATTTTCTGTTTTCTCTTTCTAATTTTCTGCTAGACACACATCAGTATATCTGGCCCATCAACTGTTGATTTGCCTTCTAGGTTCACGAAGACTTCATTGAGAGTTGTCATGGAAACACCATAATTTATTATGCCCTGGTCAGTACACTTCTTAAGGTCACTGTAAAGATCTAAAAAGCAGACAGTAATAAGATGATGTAATTAAAATTGATAATAAGTACACTAAAATACAAAGTCCTAAAGATTACTCAGAATAGACAAATCTAAACATATTTTCATATTAAAGCTGCCACAATAATCTAATAAAAATATTTCCATGTTCTCTTGTCCTTTAAATCAATTTAATTATTTTTCATCTCTTTTCTCTTTCATAAGATTTAAAATTTCTTGCATCACTAGGACCATGTGTATGTTTGTGTAAGTATGTATATCTACCTAAAAATTCATTAAGCATAGGTAAATTATATTTCCTTCTCTGTATTTTCTAATTTTTCTATACTGAGCATATTATACTTACAATTAAAATAATACTTTACAAAGACCTTGTTGACTTACTTCCAAGTGTTTTTTAAAAAAGACCTTATTTAATCAGTGTCTCTAAAAGAAATGAAAAGTTTTTGCTACTTCAAAAAAATATTTCAAAGCTTCATTTAATGCTGACATAGAGATCAAATCTGAGTTTTCCAGTGCAATACATTCATGGAAATTTTAGTTGCTATCACATTAAAACCTGGTTTCTGATAATTGAAAACAGAAGGCAGAGGTCCTAGGAATAAATAATGTCAGGTGTATAAGCTTTAAAATTCAACTGATGGAAAATAGAAAATGCAATCAGCCTATCATAGACACTTAGCTATATTCTATGTGATCGTATGGTAAGTTACTGGAAATTTGTTCTTTCCAAGGGCAAAATATACACGTGTTTTTCACTTTCTGCTGTTAAGGTGGCATCAGAAATGTGCTAATGAAGGATATAATTCTTTCTGGATTACACATTTCATTCCTGTGTAAACTAACATTTCAAAAAATGCGTAAGTCTTTTGAATTCATCTCCAACACCACTACTCATTAAAAGACAGTTTTTTTATTAAGTAATTTGTATTTGTTAGCAGCATCTCCTGTTAATTTCAGTAATCAGTTTCCAAAAAATAAGATGCTCTATTTCCAAGTGTTAAATGGGAGCCTTGAATTATTTTAAATGGGAAAAAATACAGTGCATTACATGTCAACCCCAAACCCCTAGGCAACTTCCTAAAATGTAACTAAAGTAAGTGGAAATTTCAGTATACATATTATATGGATATATGGGTAGACAGATAGATAGACAGCAGGTTAGCATGTAAAAACATATATTGATTATATATATATATACACATATATATATAATAGGATTTAAAGTACATGAAACATTACTATTACTTCCGGGCCACTAAAAAATTAATAAAGTTTTTAATAAACGGTTGCTTTCTTGTGGCAAATGGCTTCTATTAATGCCAATAACTCTCCTGTTGATATGTCATGCTTTTTAAATTATCCCCTGTGATATTCTGACATCAGAGTTGATTCTGACATATAAAGTAGATTTGGAATACAATTTCAGAACTTTAGGGCCAATTGTTTTGTTAAAAATTATCAATTGCTTTTTTTTTTTTTTGAGAGAGAGAGAGAGAGTTCAAGAGTGAGTAGAGGGGAGGGGCAGAAGAAAAGGAAAAGAGTGAAACTAAAGCAAACTCCACACCCAGCACAGACCCCAAGACAGGATTCAGTCTCGCTACCCTGATATCATGATCTGAGCCAAAATCAAGAGTCAGACACTTAACCAATGGAGCCACCCAGGCTCCCCATAAATTATCAATTGCTTTTTGTAAACATAATTGTAAATGTTTCTGATATATTAGCCAAAAAATGTTGTATTGAAAGATACACATTTAGAAAGTTACATGTTTAAAACCAAGAGATAAATATCAAGGCACATGTTAATGAGGGAGATACATTGTACTGGTTACTGTACGTACATCAATTTCCACCAAATATTAAATTGGCTTTCTTTTTTTTTCTTAATTTTATTCATTTATTTGACAGACAGAGATCACAAGTAGGCAGAGAGGCAGGCAGAGAGAGAGAGAGAGAGAGAGGAGAGAAAGCAGGCTCCCCGCTGAGCAGAGAGTCCGATGCAGGGCTTGATCCCAAGACCCTGAGATCATGACCTGAGCCGAAGGCAGAGGCTTTAACCCACTGAGCCACCCAGGCGCCCCTAAATTGGCTTTCTTATATCTCCAGAGGATTACATGAAATGCCACCCCTTATATTGACACTCGTATTAAAAAGCTACTCCCAGGGGCTCAGGTGAAAACCTAGGTCTATTTCTCACCTATTCTCTCTTAGGTTACCTAACTGGACTTGCCAATGGTCACTCAACTACCAGACATGTAAGCAAATCCAGTCAAAGACATGAAAATCTTTCTAAATGAATCCACCCTAAATTCCAACCCTCCAACTCATGCACTCAATAAATAGTTACTGACTTAAGACAATAAGTTTGGAGATGGCTGCTTTGTAGCTTTTTTAAGGCAGGAGGAAATGGACTAAGAGGGGAAGTGTATTTTACGTCAGATTTCATAGAGGAAACTTAGAATAAGGTTATACTGCACATTAGACAGCAAAAATTTCTCTTCACTGAGTCCATTTCTGACTTCATTTTTTTAAGATTCTGCCTTGCATCCATTCCTGACTTACTGAAACTCGTCTTCCCCACCTGCCACTATGTCCTAGGCAGAACATTTGTTCCATCTCTAATTCTCCAATCTTTCTTGTTCACATTCAACATGTTGCTTAATGAACAAAGCATCCTCCTAAGAGGACAACAAAGGATTTTAAATTTAAAAACAATATATCCCAGCTAAAAGTTTTTTTTAATCTAACAATAAAAAAAACTATATATGAAATATTGGAGGGGGAACCTGGGTGGCTCAGTCGTTAAGCGTCTGCCTTTGGCTCAGGTTATGATCCCAGGGTCCTGTTATCAAGCCCCACATAGGGTCCTGCATTGGGCCCCGCATCGGGCTCCCTGCTCAGCGGGAAGCCTGCTTCTCTCTCCCACTCCTTCTGCTTGTGTTCCCTCTCTCTCTGTGTCTCTCTCTGTCAAATAAATAAAATCTTAAAAAAAAAAAAAGAAATATTGGATTTTCAAAAAATTTTAAATATACTTGTGATTAATGTAGACAGTGAAGAAAGTTACAGACAAGAAGATACATAAAGCATGGGCCTAAGAACTCACTGGGGAATCAGAATTCCTCCAAAGCAAATTTCATCTTTACAAGGCAGTCACTCAAATGGATTACAAACAAGATTCTCTGTTTTTAAAAACAGATTATAGAGAATATCTCAAATATTCAATCCTTAAAAAACTATTAGAAGAAAGAAACCAAGAATCACCACCCACGATGTCAGCCTCATCCATGATCTGGGTACTAAGAGGGATTGTGCGGTTTGTTTTATGCTCTTTCAGGAAGGTCTGAACTTGATGCCTTGAAAAAGGATCCAATCCAGCAGTTGGTTCATCCAGTAGCAAAACCTACAGAGCAGGAAGAGTGTGAAAGCATCTTCTACTTCCAAGTGAGGATCTTTAGAAAGTTGCATGGAAGCCCATATGATTTCTAGATTCAAATACAGCCCCTCCAGTGGATTCCTCAGAGGCTTTCATGGTCCTTTGTTACAAATATTCCCTTATAATTTAGTAATTAGAGTTTGGACTTTAATAATAGCTTGATAGCTTTCAATACAAATTAATCTTAGGGCACCTCAGTAGCTCATCCAGTTAAGCGTCTGCCTTTAGATCAGGTCATGATCTCAAGGTCCTGGGATCAAGCCCTGTGTTGATCTCCCTGCTCAACAGGTAGTCTGCTTATCCCTCTCCCATTACCTCCCTACCTGCCCCTCCCCACTCATGCTCTCACACTCACTCCCTTTCAAATAAGTAAAATCTTTTTAAATCTTTTTTTAAAAAAAGTTAATCTCAAAAAATATTTTTTTTCTCTTACCCGAGGATCTCCTAAAATGGCATTTCCAAATGTTAGTTTTCTCTTCTGTCCACCACTTAATTTTTTAGCAATAATATCTTAAATGTTTTGTATGTCCAATTCCATTATAACTCTTTTTATCTATCGAAAAAAACTCTACATAATACAAAATATTTTACTTTAATTAGCTCCTCTAATAATTAGATTCTAAGAACTTCATCTATTAAGCTTTGTTTATGAAAAAATGAAGTAAGAGTTCAACAGAACCTCTTGTTCTATTTCCTCTGACTGAATCCCTTTTATTCTAGCAAATAGCCTGAGGTTTTCTCTCACAGTAAGAAAGTCAAATTGAATATTGAATTACGGACAAAATCCAAAGTTCTTCCTCATTTCTTCCACATTAGTATTTCAGAGAGTTGAGTATTACAAATAGTGACTGATCCTGTAAATAGAAATTTTAAAGTATTCAACACCAGGATAGTAACTCTAGAAAGAGTGTTAAGATAGGGTATTAATTGAAGAAACTTCACATTTCATAATTGCATAATTAATACATTGAGAAGTTCAGATTATTCTTAACATAAATATCAGGTTCCACAGCAATGCAAAGAGGGCATGGAATGACAATAGCAGAGTGGAGATACAAGCATTCTCATGAATTTATATAAATATGAAATAAATAGTTCCTATTCTAAATTACTCAACTGTGTGAAAAAGCCTGCTTTAGAGAAACGTTTTTGTTTTACACAATCTGATTGAGGAACCTGCTTTATCAACCAACTCGCTTCTTTTCTTCTTTTTTTTTTAATGTTATATTAGTCATCATTAATTAATTAATTAATTAAAATACATCATTAGTTTTTGATGTAGTTTCCATGATTCATTGTTTGTGTGTAACACCCAGTGCTTCATGCAGTACGTGCCTTCCTTAATACCCATCACTGGGCTAACCCATCCTCCCACCCTACTTCCCTCTAAAACCCTCAGTTTGATTCCCAGAGTCCATAGTCTCTCATGGTTCATCAATTCCTCTGATTCCCCCCCCCCCTTTATTTTTCCCTTCCTTCTCCTAATGTCCTCCATGCTATTCCTTATGTTCCACATATAAATGAAACCATACGGTAATTGCCTTTCTCTGTTTGACTTATTTCACTTAGCATAATTCTCCCAGTTCCAGCTATGTTGATGCAAATGATGGGTATTCACCCTTTCTGAAGGCTGAGTAATATTCCATTGTATATATGGACCACATCTTCTTTATCCATTCATCTGTTGAAGGGCATCTCAGCTCCTTTCACAGTTTTGCTATTGTGGACATTGCTGCTCTGAACATTGAGGTGCATATGGCCCTTCTTTTCACTACATCTGTATCCTTGGAATAAATACCCAGTAGTGCAATTGCTGGGTCATAGGGTAGCTCTATTTTTAACTTTTTGAGGAACCTTCACACTTTTTTCCGAAGTGGCGGCACCACCTTGCATTCCCACCAACTGTGTAAGCGGGTTCCCCTTTCTCCACAACCTCTCCAACATTTGTTGTTCCTTGTCAATTTTTTGCCATTCTAACTGGGGTAAGGTAGTATCTCAGTATGATTTTGATTTGAATTTCCCTGATGGTGAATGATGTTGAACATTTTTTCATATGTCTGTGAGCCATTTGTGTGTCTTCTTGCTTCTAAAATTATTTTCTTACCTTCTGTAGAACCAGACGACCCACTCAGAATGTTTAGCAGTGTCAATTTACCAGCTCTGCTGTGTCCCAGTATTACAGCGATCTGTCCTTCATATATGTCAAGAAATATGCCTGTTTAAGAATAAAATGTGAAAATTAGACTTTAGATTATATTCAGGTGGGATGGACCTTACAAAAGTTTGTAAGAGTCAAAGGTATCCCAGTGCTTCATTTATTGGTATTCTTATATGTTCCCTCTAAAATTATATATTTGTGTCTATTTATGAAGATGACACTTTAATTTCTCTGGGGAAATTGGATCAAGACTGAGAATATAAATTTTCACCTTCCTCCCTACCCAAATCCTTCAAATGCCAAAGAATATATTAATTCGATGTTAAAGAACAGAGCAAAGACTACAAGGAATAAAGCAGAGTGAGCAGAGTATTTGCTTTCTGAGCCAAGAAAAGCATTGTGCCTGAACAAGCAGGCTCCCTGAAGCTCCCAGAACTGAGACAGAAGGGCCAGGGATGGAAGCAAAGGGGTATGTATCCTATATTTGGAGGGAGAGAGCACGGGTTAAGGAGAGGTTGGTAAAATTTCCCCTGGCACTGGTCATTGCTCTGTTTTGTATCACAAAAGTGTGAACATGGTCTCCAGAGGGATCTGGGGGACCCAGAACAGGTCACAGGCATTTTTCTATATACGTGCTCAGGACTTGATAATTTATTTTTCTTGAATATTTGAAACATTATCTAACTCCATGGAGAAACAATAGAGTTCTGTTAGCAACCTAGAAATTTTAAGAGATTCTCTGAAGATAGATAACATGCGGAATTATATTGTTGGAGAATCAAAAACAAGACCACAGCCCAAAACAGGTGATGAGAAGTCCTGTGAAAGTAGAACAATTCCAGTAATATCTCAAAGTCAGTCTGACAAATCTATGTCAAAGATTATAAACCAGCATGAGCAGTACAACCTTCTTTTTAAAAATGTTATAATTATATTATTGATGACTCTCCCTCAGAGTAGAAATGTGGGTTTTTAAAAAATTTTTCTTTTTATCTAGACTCATTCTCTAATTTGCCACTATGACTGTCTGTAACATCAGAAAACAACAACAAAAAAAATTTTTTTAATTAAAAACAGCATCAAAACAATGAAGTCTTCTCTTTACCTTGCAATACTTACACTTTTTCAGGCTTTCCATCATACTCTTTTGTAACATTTTTGATTCTGAAAGATGATTAAGCAACTTTGAAATAAGTACATTTTCTAGTAACACAGATTACGTTAACCGTCAATAAGACAGCAATACGACAGTTTGTGATTAATGTTGAACCACACCGGGTAGGGTGTCACCCTCATAATGGGATCCAAGGAGGGCAGAGGTAAAATCTCACACCACTCCCAAAGAGACTTGCACAGACCTGCTCATACCCTTATCAAACCTGGCGTTTCGTACATGCCAGCAATTCTTCTCAGTTGGCAAATGAAGAGAGAGCTACCATTGAAAGAAAGGAAGGAAAGAACAGGAAAGAGAGCGAAGGAGGGAGAGAGGATTTCCCTCAGTTCTGCACCCCTCTCTAGTTATTATTTAATTGTTCTTCTCCTCCACAGGCAACTTTATCAAAATATAGTCTCTCTACTCTCTGTTTCCAATTTTTAAAAGACTTTATTTATTTATTTGAGAGAGAGTACATGAGAAGAGGGAGGGGCAGAGGGAGAAGCAGACTCCCCACTGAGCAGGGAAGCCCAAAGACACGGGGTTCAATCCCAGGACCCTGAGATCATGACCTGAGCCAAAGGCAGCCACTCAGCCAAATGAGCCATTCAGGTAGCTTTATGTTTCCATTGCTTTATCTCACATTTATTCCCAACCTAAGACAACATAGCTTCTGACTCTATAACTCCACTGAAGCTATCCTCAGTGAAGACACCAAAGACACTCTACAGAATCCATCGGACACTGACACTTGCAGGTCATTGTTTAATAGACGCTGTATTAAACAATTGCTAGCTCCTTCCTTCTTGCGAGGCTATATTTCCTTGGCTTCTACCCTCTTGGTTTCCATATCTTTCTCTTATTATTCTGCTCAGCATACTTTATGGATTCCTTAAACTGGATTCCAAATTTAACCAACTATTTTTCTTATTCTCAAATCTTTTTTTTTTTTTTTTGGTAGCAAATCTTTATTGTAAGAGTGCCATCACATAAATGCATTGTAATATAACTTGCCCAGGACATTTCCTAGGGTTTATTTTGGGGCAGTATTTTACATATGGAAGAAGGCGGTCTCTGCATGGGTTGGAAGCCCCTTGCCACAGAGCATCAGGAAAGAAAACCAATTCTTTGTATTTTGCACAAACGTATTAAAATTTATATTTGCTCTGAAAGAAAAAGAGATGTATTTGCCCCATTTTTTTAAGAGAAAAAATTTTATTTAATAGCAACACTTATGGTAAAAAGACACAGTTTTTTTTCAGTGTTCCAAGACTCATTGTTTATGTACCACACCAGTGCTCCATGCAATAAGTGCCCTCCTTAATACCCACCACCAGGCTCACCCAACCCCCTACCCTCCTCCCCTTCAAAACCCTCAGTTTGTTTCTCAGTCTTCACAGTCAAATCTTTGCCATATGATATTGCCCACTCTCATTGCTTCAACTCTAACTTAGATTCTAATGATTCCCAAATTTGTGTCTTTAGGTCTTTCTTCAAAGTCTCAAATGTACATATTCAGCTTTTTTGCTCTGCATCTGTGCATAGATACCACATAGGTTATATTATTTCCCCCTGTAAACCAGTCCTACTTGTGTTCTCTATCTCAGTTGGTGTTTTCAACATCTGCCCAGGAATGCCAACTAAATGCCTAAAAAACATTCTTGATTCTTTTCTCTCTCTCTCACCTCAACCTGTGGTCCACAAAATTACTATAATTTAACCTTATGGATTTATGAATTTAACTTTATGAAATCTCTTTTAATTTATCCCTTTATCACTTGTCTATGACCTTCTAGTCCAGATTCTTATCATTTCTCACCTCAACCTCTGAATCGGATGGTGTTTTCCCTTTCCATCAACCTAGCCCCTTGTCTCCTGCAATGCAGAGGACATACCAGGAATAAACTTCCCAGAAATAGTTCTCTGTATTGGACTTGGCGAGAACTTGGGCAAGATTTGGAAAGCAGAAGTGAAAAAAGGTCATTTTTCTCTGAAGGTCATGGGGGGCAGACCCATGCGCAGACTGTAGGTTTGTAGCAGTTTTTCAGATTTCTTGACAAGCCCTGCTTTGCTGCTGGAGATTAAGAAACCTGGTGGGAACTTTCCCAGAGGATCCCAGCAAACTTAGTGAGACCTACGTACTTCCATGCATCTGGATAGATTTTCTGGCTACAACTTTCTTGACCTTCCCTCTTGTATTCTTAGTACTTTTATAAATTACTAATTTCCATACCAAATCCCTTTACTTGTACAATATTTCCAGCAACTCACTAGTCCCGACCAAACCCAGACTGACACAACCTTTGGAACGTTTCCATTTCTCCAGTTGTATCTCCTTCAAATCCATTCCAGAAAGCTATCCAAATGATCTGCCAGAGGACTCGCTGTCTACTTGGCCTCCCTCAATTCACCTGGTGATTCCCCCACACTATACAAGACAGCCTGTCCTTCTTGGCAAACAAAACCCACATGATCTGATTTGGCCCGTATCTCTTAATATTTACCTCTCCCCCCTCTTCTTAGCCTTGTGTTTTGAGCTCAGAAATGTCAGCTTCTTGTCATTCTTCAGACATACACAGATTGTTTCTTGCTGTGCCATGCTGGTCACACTGCATTGTCTGTTTGGAGGAACCTTCACATGCCCATCACAATTTACGTGATTTTTTTCCTTCCATAAGACTCACCTCAAGAGTCACCTGCTTCTGACCTTTCCTACCACTCTTAGGCTGGGCTGAATGATCCTTCCCTAGGTTTGGTTATTCTCTGCATCATCTCTACCACTCTTTTTACTAATAATCTATTTAAGTGCCTGTTGCCCCCCAGGCTCTGCCTGTCCTGAGGTTAAAGACTGTCATTCATTTTTGAATCCTAGTTCTGGCAGAGAGAGCCTAATGAGTGATGAATAAATGAAGTAACTAATTTGCCATGCGGAAGCAGTTCCAGAATGATCCAAAGAGCTGGTTTGAGACATACTGGGGTAGCAAGCATAAGAGGGGCTGTCAAGGTAGAGGACAGAGTATGCAGGTTTAGACAGGCTAGAGCTGTTCCGTGTCCCTGGGGGTATGCTCATTTCATGTTAAAGCATCAACAGCAAGTTGGATCTAAGACCACTGAATAGGACGGCTGGTGGCATCCACTTAGGAAAACTGAATGACCACACAACCATACGTGTCTTCATCGCCCACTGGATGAACGTGACTGAGGGTTAATATCCGGGCACTTATGGAACCATGTTGCTGAAGGGTGAAGTTCTGGACTGACAAATGTGATTTAGTCCTGATTTAGCTTGTTAATTTAACTAAATTTTCTGGTGTCAACATAGTTACTGTAAGTTAATGGTAAGGAACATGGTAAACTGAAATAACTAAGTTGTTTTGTTTTTGTTTTTGTTTTTGTTTTTAGATCTTATTTATTTGACAGAGAGATCAGAAGTAGGCAGAGCAGCAGGCTGCGGGGCGGGCGGGAGCAGGCTCCCTGCTGAGCAGAGAGCCCAATGTGGGGCTCTATCCCAGGTCCCTGAGAGATCATGACCTGAGCCAAAGGCAGAGGCTTAACCCGCTGAGCCACCCAGGTGTCCCCTAAGTTTTCACATAGGCGTTAGGGCTTGAAAAACTACCAGAAATGGTAGAATTTGAGAAGTTCTAACTCCAGGGAATAGAGGGTTTCCGCTTATCTTTCTGTGTCAGTTTATAGTTTTTTTCCTTCCTCTCTTGTCTCTCTGCTCATTTCCCCTTCTCCCAGATACATTTGCCTATCACATTTGACCTGTTTCAAAATAAGTGAACCGATTTAAGAATATCTGATTGAACTTACCTGGGATATTCCTAATAGCAAAGAGTTACTGAATGCCTATTATGGGCTAGGCGCTATTCTAAAAGCTTTACTCAAGGTAGCTGATTTACTTGTCATAGCAAACGTATTTCCAGTACCATGCCCATTTTTAAGACACAGAAACTGAGACATAGGCAAGTAACTTAGCTGGATTATACAGTCAACAAGCAGTAAAGCCAGGATTTAAACCAGGTGGTTTAAATCCGTAGAGGACATTGTAATCACTATGTTCCATTTTGTCCTCAGAATACACTTCACATAAATGGAATGTCATTTAGGAGTACTCCTCAATAATCTCCTTCAATAAAATAAGCAAACAAGAAGCATGCACTAAATTATGATGACATTAAGAATTAGGCAGTCATTTTCTATACATCTTCCTGCTTTCCCATAAAACCTTTATCAATGCTTTTCTCTACATTATTTCTTACTTATACCCTTTCAATCAACCACACCCCTACAGATAAAGATTTTTAAAAAAGAAAAAAAAGAGATAACTAACATTTATCCAGTTCCTGTTACCTAACAGGCATATTTAATTATCTCACTGATTCTTTAAATTCCTCAAGAAGTCACTGTACTGTTGAATTATATTACACATTTCTTAGAAATGAAGAAAATGATGTTTAGAGATCTCATATGGTTCGGCAAAAAGTTACCAAGCTACTAAATAATAGAGAAATCTTTCGACTTCAAAATTTCAATCCATATACTTCCTAAAGGCAGATAATCAAAGAAACGTGTGTCTGTTTTATATACTATATGTGCGTATACATACATATCATAATATGTGTGTTTGTGTGTATTAGAAGAGAATGCAGAGAGGAGGGTATAAATGGTCGGGATAGAAAGTAAAAGATGAAGGACAAGAAAATGAATAGGGCTACTAAATTTTGCTGCTGACAATATCAAAAACACTTACTTTTAAAATGATGAATGAGGGGTGCCTGGGTGGCTCAGTGGGTTAAGCCTCTGCCTTCAGCTCAGGTCATGATCTCGGGGTCCTGGGATCGAGTCCCGTATCAGGCTCTCTGCTCAGGGGGGAGCCTCCGTCCTCCTCTTTCTCTGCCTGCCTCTCTGCATACTTGTGATCTCTGTCAAATAAATGAATAAAATCTTAGAAAAAAAATGATGAACGAAAGTTTGGAATGATGGCAGAAACACCTGAGAGAAAGGAACTTTCAAAAAACACATCGTCTATGACATTTGACCTGTGGCTGGCTCTGTTGTCCCTTAGTTTATTGAACTTTTACCTGTAAGTATGCACCATTTGTTAGTTGCCTTATAGCTTCTTTTCCATGGAATTCTGGAGGCCCTGGTTCAAAAGAGTCATCAGGAATGCTCAGGATTTATTTAATCCTCAGAGACTTCATAATGAGTGTTTTGACGTTGGGACCAAAATGAAGACTTGAGGAAAAAGAAGGGCCATCTTCATCTGATCAATCAAGACACAGTTAGGTATTGAATCCATCATCTACATTGGTAAAGAATGATGTCTGTCCTAGTGTAGCTTGATACCAATTTTTTCTACACATTAATGATTTATTTTTTCTAGTTTCATTCATAAATAATTAACATCTATAACTGTATACATTGAAGACATGATGGTTTGATTTACATATATTGTAAAATGGTTACTATGATTGGTTCAGCTAACATCCATCATCTCAATAGATACAATAAAACGAAAAGAATAAAAAGAAAAAAATGTTCTCCTTGTGATAAGAACTCTTAGGATTTATGTTCTCAACACTTTCCCAAGTATCACACAGTGGTACTGACTATACACCTCATGTGAGGTGAGGTGAACATGATATCCCCAGTACTTATTTACATTATAACTGGAAATCCTTCTTCCAATTCCCCCTTCCTCCAGCTGTAAATCTGATCTTTTTCTATAAGCTTGTTGTGGTTTTTTTTCTGAAATTTTTTTTTTAAGATTCTACATATAAGTGAGATCATACAGTATTTGTCTTTCTTGGTTGGTATCAATTTTGAATTTAAGTTATTAAATTGGGGAATTACATTTATCACATTAAAAGTAAAGTATTGTAAGGATTTTAAAGTTAAGACTGTTTTGGTCTTTGGTGAATTTTCAGCTCTGGTTCATTAAAAAAAAAAAAAGCTTATCAAAGAAGATAAAGTAGTAGCTGTTGGAAATCATATCAAACATTCTCAGGATTTCCAGCCACTTGGGTGGTTAAAAAAGAGAAGTTATACAAGCTGATTTCTGTCACAGTATAAGAAGAAATATTATTTTGATAATATAGGAAAATGAACATTGAAAATAATGAGTGTATCAGTCACTATAAATCCAAAGTCAAATTTTTCAAAACCTTAAGGATAAAAGAAAATCAGACAAAATATTTATTAAGAAAAGAAAGGTAGGCAAAAGACTGGATATGTGCTGACATATAGAAAAAGGGGAGAAAGGAAGAAAATTAAGGGCTCAGAAGTGAAAGGACGGGACATATTAAAAACTCATTAGGAAAATGAAATAAATACAAATCAAATTGTTTCTGCCATGTCTTCATTTGTTTTATTTTATGTAGTTTTTTTCAACCAGATGGATTAATCCTTAAAGTTTGGAATGGCCTCATGAAATTATACAGGGATTTTCATCAAGGTAGTTGGTATCACTCCAAGGCCAAATGGGCTGATTAAATATATTAAATATTAAATATATTAAATATAACTGATTAAAAATTGTCTAACATTTAAATGGACTTATAGTTAAATGGTAAGAAAGGAAAATAGAGCAATAATTAATAGGGAGTTCAGCTGTGGATCTAAAGAACCAAAGTAAATAAAATGAGATGGCATTTTAATAATGTCTCCACAAAAATGTGAATTTATTAGTGATCAGAGGAGGAAACTTAATAGATTTTTCAGAGTATAGGGTAATTTAAACAACTCAGAATCTTCATATGTGATGTCACAAGCTCTCAGAGTGATCTTCCTAACATAAATCTCGGCAGTGAAAAGTCCTATATAGATTACATCAATCTGTCTCTCTTTCCTGCACCCATGGTTCGAAGGTTCTTCAATTTCTTGGATGAATAATACTTTTTTAAAATAAATATACTGTGGGGGCGCCTGGGTGGCTCAGTGGGTTAAAGCCTCTGCCTTTGGCTCAGGTCATGATCTCAGGGTCTTGGGATCAAGCCCCACATCGGGCTCTCTG
Source organism: Lontra canadensis (assembly GCF_010015895.1). Taxonomy (NCBI): domain Eukaryota; kingdom Metazoa; phylum Chordata; class Mammalia; order Carnivora; family Mustelidae; genus Lontra; species Lontra canadensis. The sequence continues at coordinate 10,732,041 of NW_022631035.1, read as the reverse complement.
CTTGGCGGGGAGGCTGCTTCCCCCACCCCCTCTGCCTGCCTCTCTGCCTACTTGTGATCTCTGTCAAATAAATAAATAAAATCTTAAAAAAATATATACTGTGTGCTTTAAGGACAATTAAAAAAAAAAAACCTCCCATCTTGCTATGATCACTACTGCGAAAGAGAGAAAATATTTTCACAACAAACGTATAGATATGTAAAGGCTATAATCTCACAATATGAAAGACAATTTCCAATGAAAGAATTAAGGTATTTAAGTTTCACATTGTTTTTGTCATTTCGACAAAAACAAGAGAAACCCTTGTCAGGGATCACCACCAATACTGGAACTGACTAGGGGAGAGAATCCCAAATTCTTCACATGATCAGTGGAGTCAGCGAGCACAGGTACCTACAGAGGGACTTAACTGGAGGTGAAGCTCAACCCCCTGGGATCTTCACACGCTATATTGCCCTGTCCATAGCTGTGCACGATGTGTATTTGGAAAAAATTTTCCCTTTTAATTTCTTGTTAGCTACTTATTAATTCCTACATTAGAACCACATCTGACACCCAAACGTGGCACTAGCTCTACCTAATAACTTTTCATTTCCCTACACTACAGCCATTTCCCATTACTCGGCACACATGCTATTCCTTTTGACCATAAAAATTTTCATGCCTTCTTGTCCACCAGGTAAACTTTCTTATCCTTTAAATGCAGCTGAAATTCTTTCCTCCCACCAACCCGAGGACTTACACTATCATAGAACCTTGTGGTATCCTCTCCTATCACACTTCCTACACTACATTTAATTACTGATTTGTGAAGTGTCTCCAATGCTAACCCTGAAAGCCTTGAAAACACAGACCATTGACCCACATAAATTTAATCAGCAAAGTTATGTATTAGATACATAGATGAAATCTGATATCTAATTGGTATCAATTTTATGGGAAATTTTGATCCAGAAAAAGAATGATAAATGTAAACACATTTAAATATAACCTACTCTTGGGGCGCCTGGGTGGCTCAGTGGGTTAAAGTCTCTGCCTTCGCCTCAGGTCGTCATGATCCCAGGGTCCTGGGATCGAGCCCCGCATTGGGCTCTCTGCTCAGCAGGGAGCCTGCTTCCTCCTCTCTCTCTGCCTACTTGTGATCTCTGTCAAATAAATAAATAAAATCTTTAAAAAAAATAAATATAAGCTACTCTAAAAATGTGGATTTGAAAGATGTTTATAAAAATTTGGGTTAAAGAGTACATATTGTACCCAAGTAAGGGGAAGTGAGACTTAATCAAACTTGTGGGAAAAAGAAAAAAAAAAAAGGAGGAAGAGAAGGAGGAGGGAGAGGAAAAAGAGAAGGGGGAGGAAAAGAAGAAGAAGGAAAAGAAGAAATAGATTTTTTTACTTGAAGCTGAGGGAAAAGAAGAGTACATTCTTGTATTCCTTCATCAAATATTTGAGAGCTTCTTTGCACCAGGTGGTCTCTAGATGAAAAACACATTATATATCCGGAAGAAAGTTCAAATAAGAAAACAAATATATGCATTTATGTAATTCATCAGGAATTTGTTGAGCACCTACTATGTGACAAAGACTGCTCTGGATGCTTGGAGATATCAGTGTAATAAAACACAAGCATCTCTTCCTCAGGGGGACTTACATTCTAGAGACAAAAGACAAGACATAAATAATAAATATAATGAATATCGAATTCAGTGGGGGAAAAAAACCCAAAAGGGGAGCACTAAGTCAGTTTCAAAGTTTTCACCCAAATTCTGCTTTGTTCTTGGGCTAGTCATATAACCTCTCAGACCACTGCTTTGGCATCTCTAAAATGTGAGGCTTGTACAAAATGCTGAACTAAATACTCATTGGTAAAATTTTCTGATGATATGACTACATAGAAACAGAAAAAAAAAATTGAATTCCACTTTCCCAGAAATAAATATTACTTACTGTGCCTTCCCATAGTAGAGGGTGGGGGTTAGGATAGTATTTGAAAAGAAAGCTAATTATGAATGAGTAGAGAACTTAGAAGAAAAAGTGGCTATTTAACCTATTAAAGTACAAATTAAATATTAGATGGAAGTATTGGGAAAAAATGTTAATGCAGAAAAAAACAAAACTTTAGAAGAGGGCAAATAGGCAATATGGCACAGAGTTATGACAGGGGAAGATTAACTTTGGAACATTAACTATGCCTTCCTCTACTTCCAAGAAAGAATTTCAGTTTTATCTACTAGATTCCGGGGCCTGATGGGCTAAAAACATACTGACTTGATTTATATACAAAGGGTTATAAACAATGGGCAAAAGAGAAAATAAGAAATTCCAAAAGGAAAAAGATGATGAAAATGTAGAGAAGATCCTAGCCCCAACTTAGCTGGGGACACTTTTAAGGGTTCAGCAAAAAGGAATTTTTAAGACCTTTGCTATGTATGTTAACAAGGGAGTGAGTGCATACATCAGGAGATCAGATCTGGGATTTTACTTTCCATTTTGCAGGTTTGAGATGAAAGTAAAATTTTCTAATCAGTTGGACACTAGAGTGCTGATTCTTGTCTATGACCCGTGCCAAAGCACACACGTTAACTTGGATTCAGAGGTTACATGTATTTATTATATGCTACTTTTTGTTCAAAGAAGAAATTTCATTTAATTTTAAGAAGTTGTTTATTCATGAGAATAATTTTGCAAAGTAATTTTGAAGGCAATTTGCTAAGTGCATAAGAAATGCAATATTTCAAAATGATAGACCATAAAGTTTTAAAATGAAATTATATTAATGGAACAAGTAAGAGGCATAGGGGATAAAATTCTAAAATAACAGTGTAATGGAGATAAAGAAAATGAAACAAATAAATATCTAAAAAAAACTATACATGCTTTAAAATGGAATACTTGAATTAGAAAACGTTTAAGGAAAGACACCAAAATAATAGGATTTGAAAAGGACAGATCTATTCAGATTCTGATGCATGAGAAGGAATTATGTATGAGTACAATTTGTGGATTTTATGTGGGCAGAAAGGAATATAAGTTTATTAGTTCCTGGGATGACATATGCATTCTATATAGGAATTTAACAATAATTATTTAAAAACCACTTTTAACTAATTTTATGTAATTTAATGAGCTTATTTTACTGATTTTTTTGATACTCTATAAAGCATTCTTGTTAGGCTGGTCATCCCATAAAAAGAAAGAGAAGAGCTCAGCTCATCCATTAACTTTATACTGGTCCCTTCTTCATATTCCGAAGAACAAGTTTCCTAGAGCATTACATATAACCTACTCTTCAAAAGAGAGAAAATATTTTCACAATGAGCTGTTTAATGAGCTATTTTAATGTCCATAAGTTTAATTCAAGTACTAAAAAACATCATTGTGTTCAATAGTTGTTAGAGTTGTTTCCTTCTCTCTCCGTACCTGCAACCAACACACACACACGCATGCACACACACACACACACACACAGACACACACCCCATACCTTTATAAAAGATAAAAACCCAAAGAACTACAAGTTATTTTTGTCTAAATTGTTTTTACCAAATAATTCTGGTCCGACCATTAAATAATGAGATGACAATGAGGAGATTCTATTAATTTTGAAACTGTTTCCTTCCCTCTGCCACCAGAAATGCTTCTTAAATTACAAGCAAACAAATAGTAAGATATTACCTTATAAGAAGCAGAATGGCTTTAAATTCAACTGTAACCACACTATGACTTACCAGGCAAAACTCGCTCAAAATATAACGTTAATATCAAATAGAGACGAGATCAACTGCCAGAATGAAGAAAGCAGTCATCATTATGTATGACTCTCCAGATGGATCTGGAAAAATAACGCCAATCAAGGAATAATCCATGTGTAAAATCTGAGATTAAAAAGAATAAAATAACAAAAGATGAACCTATAAGGCTAAAGGGTTTTTTTTAATTAAATGGTACTGCTAGACAAATATAGTTCATATTTTAATAGCTTTTTCTTCAAAAATCCACAGTGAAGTTGTTAGTAGGAGTGCTGCTTTTTACAAATAAAATTATTGCCACAAAAGTGGGAAATGCTATCTGAGAAAGTAAGACAAATTGAATAATAGAAATTTAACTGACTAATTGATTACCACATAAGTTTTAAAAGAAGGGGATTTAGAGAAGTGGTCAAGAAGCCAAAAATAACATATTGTAGGAAGAGAAACTCAGAGCGGGCAGTGAAACTGGAGGACGTGTAAAGGAAATATAAAAATGTTAAGGGTAAGATATTGCAGAAACACTCAACTATTAAATAAATATTGAGGACTTGAAGAGATTCATTTTAAAGATAAGAAAGACAATAGTTCACATTCCTATAGCTTGTGTCAGGAACTGCACTGGCATTATGGTTACAGAATAACACAGTCAGCCCTCCCATTTCCCCCCATTGAGGAGATTTTACTGACATCCCCTTTCTGCAGAAGAAGAAAGGAAGGCTACAGAAATCAAGTGACTTGCCCAAGGCAACCCAGCTGGTACGTGGGCAGAGAGGAGACTGATTCATGCATTGTAACTTATTCACTATTACTCATACCTCCACATTTTACTGCTTCTTTAAATGGGGACATAAATCAGACAAACTGAGGGGTTAGATAATGGACAATTATTTTTCTTCTTTAAATTGTCTAGGCTTTTACAAATGATCTATCTTCTTTGCTTATTACTTTGATGAGAATGCAACAGAACTTCTTAAAATACAAGGTGACTAATCACTAATTTCATGAAGTAACCAAACTCTTCAATAACTTTGAAAATCTAGTAAATAAAATCATAAAATCACTGTGTGGGACGCCTGGGTGGCTCAGTGGGTTAAGCCTCTGCCTTTGGATCAAGTCATGATCTCAGGGTCCTGGGATGGAGCCCCGCATCGGCCTCTCTGCTCAATAGGGAGTCTGCTTCCCTCTCTCTCTCTGCCTGCCTCTCTGCCTATTTGTGATCTCTGTCAAATAAATAATAAAATAAAATATTTAAAAAATAAAATAAAATCACTGTGTTCCTTACCTGGGTCATTCCAGCAATGAAGACAAAGGGGCTAAAAGACCTAATGTCCATCCCAAAGATAAAAAAGTTGTCTGTACAATACAGTGACTCCTAGACGTCCCCAAAATATAGTGAAGAGAAACCCAATCAAACTGGTAAGGATAGGTTCCTTTCTTTTTTTTTTTTTTTAAGATTTTATTTATTTATTTGACAGAAAGAGGGATCACAAGTAGGCAGAGAGGCAGGCAGAGAGAGAGGGGGAAGCAGGCTTTCCGCTGAGCAGAGAGCCTAATGTGGGGCTCGATCCCAGGACCCTGGGATCATGACCTGAGCCAAAGGCAGAGGCTTTAACCCACTGAGCCACCCAGGCGCCCCAGGGATAGGCTTCTTTATCAGCACACTCAGGAGGAAAGCCAATGCTATCTGAAGGAAGAAAGAAGAGTTCCAATTGGTGTACTTGTTCCTTTGAGAAGCATTTTTAGCAATATTAATCAATTCTTCACACTGTCAAAAACTTTCTCAAAACATATAAAAAAACTAGATACCAAATTAGTGCCTATGCCATAGCAATATCCTGAAGAAACATCATCTACTCATAGATCCGAGATGTAAAACAAATTAAGAGATATCTTTGGCTAATGCACCAAAGACGGGCCATATGGGACAAAGAGTGTGAATATCACCATGAAGCCAACAATTACTACAATTTGGATAGATGTTATGATCAGAACCATAACAATGGACAATTTAAATACAAAACCAGCAGGCATTAATCCCCAGGAGAGCCTATGGTAGAAACAAGGTGTTGCTTCAGAATGTCACACACAGGTAAATGTCTGGAGAGGTCATATGCAAAAACCATTAGGAGTACAAGTTCTGAAACAAACAGACCAGAGTCAAATTTACTATAAAACTGTGGCTTTGCACTTTCTAGCCATGTGGTCATGGGTAGGACTTTTCCATTCTCACCCACGTCTGTGAATTGGAATTAATTGTGGTAGCTACCTCATACGGTTGTTTTGTTTTAAGATACTGTGTATGAACTCTTTAGCTGAGCTGTTCTTAGAATTACTTTACAATTGTTGAATGAATTTTAAAATTCATATAACTACAGATAATCTGATTCTTTCAGTCAAGTGACTAACTAAATATGAAATGGAAATATAATAATGTCACCTTTAAACTCCCTTATACTAAATTGAAATCTCTCTGATTAAAACCCTAATTCAAAAACATGTATGTGCCCCCCATGCTCATTGCAGCATTATTTACGATAACCAAGACATGGAAGCAACTTATGTCTCCATCAATGGATGAAAGGAAAACAAAAGTGATATAGATATTCAAACAATGAAATATTACTCAGCCACAAAAAAAGAAGGAAATCTTGCTATTTGCAATAAAAAAGATTGAGGCCATTATGCTAAGTTAAAATTGACAAAGATTAATACCATATAATCTCACTTATACACAGAATCTAAAACAAACAAACAAACTCATAGATATGGAGAACAGATTGGTGGTAGCCAGAGGTGGGGGTAGGGAGCAGGCAAAATGGGTGAAGGTGATTAAAAAGCACACAAACAAATTATAAACAAGTTATTTTATTTATAAAATAAATCATGAGAATGAAATACTCAGCACAGTGAATGTAGTTAATAATACTGTATCATCTTTTTGAAAGTTGCTAAGAGAGTAAATCTTAAAAGTTCTCATCACAAGAAAAAATGTTGTAAACCTGTGTGGATTTATGGTGGTGATCATTTCATAATATATACAAATATTGAATCATTATGTTTTTCACCTGAAACTAATATAATATTATATATCCATTATATTCCAATTTTAAAAAGATCATAGTTTTCCTTATGCTCTCATTATTCAATTTGAAATTCAAAAAATCTTCTACAAAACTAAATACCTAACAATCTTATTCAGTTAATTTTTTGAAGATCAGGTAAGTCTTTCATATATAAAAACATCTGCTCCTAATAATAATGATTTTTCAGAAGAGCTGGTCACAGATTGGACTAAAGAGAGCATGAAATATGAAGATCAGTTAAGGAGAAGAAAAGAAGAAAAATGGACAGATCTATTGATTGAATTACACAATACTGTGTTCAATGAATTAATAAGAATATTAGACAAATATAAATTCCAATATATGTATGAAAGCATAAACCAAGTCAAATACAATTATTTTCTATGCTTTTGCCACTTATATGTTGGGAATATAAAATGGTATGTCTACTCTGGAAAACAGTTAAGCAGTTTCTTATTAAACTAAACTGCCGTACAACCCAGAAATTATACCATTGGGTATTTACCTCAGAGAAATGAAAAATTATGCTCATAAAAATATCTGAACATCAATATTCACAGCAGCTTTATTTGTATTTTATATATTTATATATTTGTATTTATACTGTATCTTATTTATAATTCTCCCAAACTGGGAACAACCCTTACCCCTTTGAAAGACTGAACAACTAACCAAACAGAGATATGCTACCATGGGATAGTTTCAGCAATAAAAAGGAGCAAACTATTGATAAACACAACTTGTAAGAAGGGCCAGGAAATTATAATTAGTGGGAAAAAAAACCTCAAAGGTTATGAACTATGTGATTCCATTTATAGAGCATTCATGAAGTGTCAAAATTATAGAACTGGTGAACAGATTGGTGTTTGGCAGGGGTTAGGGATGGGGGATAAGGAAGAGAGTTGACTGTGGCTATAATGATGGAACAATGGAACTGTTCTGTATCTTAACTGTATCAATGTCCACAATGAGATTGTGATATCATGACAGTTTTACATGACGTTATTATTGCGGGAAACCAGGTAAAGGGTACATGCAATCTATTTCTTAAAACTGAGTATGTATCTACCTCAAATAAAAATGTTTGATTAAAAAAATTATAGTTACTTGTAGGACTAAGACTAAATAATGTTTTAAAAAGGAGAAAGAAATGGTTTGTACCACGTCAGTATAGACTCACTAAACTATAAACAGTTGAGGGGCTTGGGAGAGCATGTGGGAAAAAAGCACTTTAACTGCTTTCAGTTACATTGAAGTAATACTATTAGTATTGTAAGACATATTATATGTATAATAGTACTATATTTGAATTGTAAGTATCAGTGTGAATTCATAAGGATTTATCTTTAATATGTATATGTTATTCTATGTACAAAATGTAGAAAATACATCATGATTTTATCTCTGCTATTGAAAAAGCCTAGAAACAGGGGCTCCTGGATGGTTCAGTGGGTTGGGCCTCTACCTTCGGTTCAGGTCATGATCCCAGGGTCCTGGGATCCAGCCCTACATGGGGCTCTCTGCTCAGCAGAGAACCTGCTTCCCCCTCTCTCTCTGCCTGCCTCTCTGCCTACTTGTGATCTCTGTCTGTCAAATAAATAAATAAAAACTTTTAAAAAAAAAGCCTAGATACAATGACCAATCCAATAGCAAAAGATATTTCTAGTATGCAGTGCTCCTGAAATAGTTTTTCTAACTAAAAGAAATCTTGCCACACAAAATAGCAAGGTACCTATTTCTTTTCTTTCTTTCTTTTTTTTTTCCAAAAACCCACTTAGAATCTTGACAAAAAGAATCAGAAACCAACCTTCAGTTCCCGTTGACCAAAGATGGAACAATTCAAATTTCAATGGGAATACTTATTACAATGGCTTGAAACTTATTAGACATGTTTAGATCCATGAGTTTATAATGGTATTTTAAAAAATCAGTCATCTTTGAAGAATGTCAGGCAAACAGCCAATTATCTAATAAAGGAAAAAGTTAAGCAAAAACATTCTGTTTACAATCATTTGTTTTACCTTTGTTTTCCTGTTCCACCCTAAAAAAATTTGCCTCAATATGAGCTAACCATCATTCATGGATATTTAAACCAAATTCTCTTAACTGTTAATATAATTATGGCTTGTAGAACTGAAATTGCTAGACTTTCATGTAACAGAAATGTACAGTTAGAAAGGGACTACTGTAAATAATTCTCATGATCTAGTCATGATGTTTTGTGTAAGAAATTACTCTCAAGATCTTTTGAAAATTCATTCTTTTTTTGTTGTTGAAAACTGAAAATTCTTTCTTGTTGAGCCTTATTTGGGTTAAGTAGATTATAGCAAAATTTGTGAGCAATCAGGAAGAAAGTGGAAGAGGGTAAAATATACAATAACTGTGGGGACTTTATGAGAAATATATCAGTTTTACCCCAATAACTGGGATGCTTTTTTTTTTTTAAGATTTTATTTGTTTATTTTGAGAGAGAGAGAGAGAGCATGAGATGGCAGAGGGTAAGAGGGAGAAGCAGACTCCCTGCTCAGAAGGGAGCCCAAGGCTGGACTCCACCCCAAGACTCCAGGATCATGACTTGAGCCAAAGGCCGTCGCTTAACCAGCTGAGCCACCCAGGAACCCCCCAGTAACTGGGATGCTTGACTGCATCTGGTAATGGTATTTTCTTCAAAGTTAAATGGTCAAATCCATACTTTTTTATACATGTTATTTCATTTTAAAAATCTCTTTTCCAGGGCACCTGAGTGGCTCAGTCATTAAGGGTCTGTCTTTGGCTCCGGTCATGATCTCCAGATCCTGGGATCGAGGTCACATTGGGCTCCGAGCTCATCAGGGAGCCCCCTTTCCCCTCTCCCTCTGCCTCTCCCCCTGCTTATGCTCTCTCTTTCTCTCTCAAATGAATAAAATCTTTAAAATAAATAGGGGCACCTGGGGGCTCAGTCGCTAAGCATCTGCCTTCAGCTCAGGTCATGATCCCAGGGTCCTGGGATTGAGCCCCCGCATTGGGATCCCTGCTCCTCGGGGAGGCTGCTTCTTCTTCTCCCACTCTCCCTGCTTGTGTTCCCTCTCTCGCTGTGTCTCTCTGTCATATAACAAATAAAATCTTTATTTAAAAAATAAGTAAAAATCTCTTTTCCTTGTGTTTGAAGACACAGCATATTTACACAAACACTCCCTCCAGTAGCATGCAATATTAACTAATTTTTAAAAATCTCTAGCCAATGTAAATCCTGCCAACTTGGACAGCTCTCTATCAGGAAAACTTTTGAGCTGCGTTTTTCTTTAATTTGAGGCACTTAGCAAATTGGATCCAAATGTACTGAAGACAATACAGTATGCATTTCTACTGGCATATTTCACAGACTGCTTTCTCCATCAAGGGAAAAATATCACCTTGTTACTAATTTCATTTTATTCAGCTTTTTGAGTTATGTAGCATAGTGGTTAAAAGAAAGAGGTTTCTTGGGGTGCCTGGGTGGCTCCGTTGTCAAGCAGCTGCCTTCGTCTGGGGCCATGATCCCAGGGTCCTGGGATCGGGCTCCCTGCTTGGTGGGGAGCCTGCTTCTCCCTTTCTCACTTTTCCTACTTGTGTTCCCTCTCTCACTGTGTCTCTCTCTGTCAAATAAATAAAATTAAACAAACAAAAAAAAAAAAGAGGAAAGAAAGAAAGGAAGGAAGGAAGGATGGATGGAAGGTTTCTTAGTCAAAAATCTTAACTTTTCTGTGCCTTGGTTTTCTTGTGAATTAACAGCACTAAAAACTGTGAGTGGTCCTTGGAATACAGTAGGTTCAAAGTTCCATGTTTGCTACTCTTACTTTATTATTTATACTATCCCAAAGTCTATGGGGAAAGGGACAATAGACAAATGAAGAGAGACAGAGAGAGAGAGACTCATTTGACTCTGTGCCTTGTGCCTTACAGGAGCAGCACTGTGCTAAGTTGTTTAGAGATATTGTCTCATCTAAACCTCAGTCTGACCCGAAGAACATCTTTATTGACCAACTGCATGAACTAGCTTTGATAACATCATGGTAAATCAGTTTAATGTTCAAATTTTTCAACCCCTTCTTCCCTGCTTCGCTTCCACGAAGGGATAATTACCCGTATCACTGATCCTGGGCTTGGCCCTTTGATTTGCTTTGGCTTTATGGCGGGCAGAATATGCTTTTTTGCCCTTTGAATTTTTCCACATGACTTGCTGTAACCAATGGGATTTTATCAAATAGGACTTGAGGAGGAGCTTGAAATGCACGGGGCAGTGAGACTTGCTCTCTTGCACTTCTGTGATTGAAGGAGAAGAGTATGTCCAGCTGTGCTGCTGAACCACGGAGGAGGAGAGCCACATGGGGCAGACTTGATGCCACCCATAACTTGGATCCAAGCCCAGCCAAGCCCAGACTGGATCTGCCAGACTCCGGTCATGCCACAGACAAATGAGAAGAAATAAATGAGTGTTGTTTGACATTAACGGGTTTTAGGATGGTGTTTTATGCAGCATCTTTCTAGCAATAGCTAAGAGATACAAGCACCATATTTCTATTCTTCAACTCAGGAAAGCATAAGCATAATTCTTATTTCATTTCTACTACCAGTATCTTAAAATGTAGTACGGGTAAGCTAATTAAATTGAATGCATGCAAAAAACCAACTCCTGAATGCATCTAATTTCTTTTATAACTTAATGGGTTTCTCTGTTTATTAATGTGTGATACACAGGCAAGAAAGCAACTTAACTCACCAGAAGGCAGACTCTTGGAGACCCATCACTGTCATCAGTTTCTTTAACTTTTTTCTTTCCCGTGTCACATTTAATGATGTGAAGTACACAAAAGGGGAGAAATAAACCACACAAATAAAAGTAAACCAGGTTATTTATAATATCTCCATTAGAAATGAAAGGTGGCATCCTCATATTCATTCCAATAACTGATGTCAACTTTTCCATCATAGAATGATTTGTCGTGATCTAAATTGGGATATTAAACAAATTTATTACATTAACTACAGAAAAATATATTAGAAATAAAGAAAAATTATGTTATAAAAAAGGTACATGTTTTGTTTCTTTTCATTTTCAGTACTTACATATTGCTATCATTTTAAAATATGGTGAACTATTAATATCATCAGAACAGTCTTGATGACTTCTGGTATTAGTAATGTTGACATTATTTATAAGAGTCATTTTATTTTTTTTTAATTTCATTTATTTATTTGACAGAGAGATCACAAGTAGGCAGAGAGGCAGGCAAAGAGAGAAAGGAAAGCAGGCTCCCCACTGAGCATAGAGCCCGACGCAGGGCTCGATCCCAAGACCCTGGGAGCGTGACCTGAGCCGAAGGCAGAGGCTGGACCTACTGAGCCACCCAGGGGCCCCAAGAGTCATTTTAAAAATTATTAGAGGTCTATCATGCCCAGTATACTGGGATGGGGGGTGGAAAGAGAGAGCCAATCCACAGAAACATTCCTCACTCTTCCTGGAGCTTTACATTTCATAGTGGGGCAGAGAAGGAAGGTGAGGCATCAAACAGCCCATTGCACAATCAATAGTTTGATTATAATTGAGCAACAACACTAAAGGAGAAGTAGCGGGTGTTCTGAGAACAAAAACAGGGAAGGCTTCCCTGAATAAATGACATTTATTTATACAGTGATCTTACCTAAACAAAGCGTGGGCAGGGAGGGAAGTTGAGGATAGAGAAGAAAAATTTGAGCAGAGGAAACAGCATTTGCAAAAGAAGGAAGGGGTACAATGCATTGGAGACACGGGAAAGAGGTCCTCACAGCAAAACTGACAGTGGGGGAGGGAGGGAGAAAGGTGAGACTAGAGAAATAAACTACTCCCACAGTTTAGGCAAAAGGTGGTAATGGCTCGGACTAGTGCTGGTGGCAGAGTTGAGAAGCACATGGATTTCAGTTTAGGATTAGCAGGGCTGATAAGAGGTAATGGGTAAGGCAGAGGAAATTTTCTCTGATAATTCCCTAGTTTCTAATGGGTCACCTAGGTGGGTAGTCTTGCATTCACTAAGATAGGAAAATTTTTAAAAGATTCAGCCACATGAAGAGAAAAATACCCACATTCGGGTTTGAACATATTCGTTTAAATCGTTTAGGAAGCATCAAAGTAGAGATATTCGGCAAACAGTCAGATACATGGAACTAGAGCACAGGTTAGGTAACTACGGTCCATGGACCAAATCTGGTCTACCACCTGCTTTTGTAAATAAAGTTTTTATTGGAATGGAGCCATACTCATTTCTTTATGTACTGTTTACGGTTTCTTTCATGTTACAACAGTTGAGCTGAATAGGTATCATAGAAAAACTTTGGCCCCGGAGCCTATAATATTTATTACCGGGCCACTTACAGAACAAGTTTGCTGGTCTACACGTTGAAGTAGGGTTCTCAGAGTTATCAGCACGTAAATTACAATTAAAGTTATGGAAGTAAATAACCTTGTTTGGAGAACGTAGATGGGGAAAGAGAACATAGATAGGATGGGGAAAGATGTCTAGGTTAGAACCTTGTTGAACTATAGATTTAAAAAAGCACAAGTCTGGGGCGCCTGGGTGGCTCAGTGGGTTAAATCCTCTGCCTTCGGCTCAGGTCATGATCCCAGGGTCCTGGGATTGAGCCCCGCATTGGGCTCTCTACTCAGTGGGGAGCCTGCTTCCCCCTCTCTCTCTGCCTGCCTCTCTGCCTACTTGTCATCTCTGTCTGTCAAATAAATAAATTAAATCTTCAAATAAAAAAAAAAAAAGCATGAGTCTGAAGCTGGATAAGGTGGCAAGAAGGCTGAGAAGGAAAGACTAGAAAAGTGCATGAAAATCCGGGGAAGACTATGCTATTTAGTTAAAAGATCAAGTAAAATAAGGAATAAAAAATGTCCATTTTTAACTAACAGTTGTTACTGACCTCAGAAAAACCCATCCGGGTGGTGTGATTGGGGACAGAAATTGTTCTGAGTTGAGGGGAGCCTCGGTGAAGGCAACGTGTTCAAGAAATTTAGCCGTTAAGAGGAGGGAGCTAACATACTTGCCTGAGGAGGAAATAAGGAAAGGTCCTGATAATATGTGAAGAAATCAACACTTCCCAATCCCAAAGAGAAGAATCTAGTTGAGAGGGGGAAGTTGAAGAAGGAGGAGACAGAAGGGAAGATCCATGGTGCAGCCTTCCTGATGATGATGATGGAAGGAACAGGATCCAGCCTATGAACTGACGAAGGACGTCAGAGATGAGGCAAAAGGAAAAGGATGGGTGTAGGGAGTAGTAGGTCTGTAGTTCAGCAGGGTGTGTGTTCCCATCAGTTTCTTTTTCCTCTGAGAATAAGAGGCAGAGCACAATCTCCTAAGAGTTGTAGGCTAAGTAGAGGAGGAGGTGCAGACAGAAGACAAGGAGAAAATACAGAAAATATAAAATATTTTTATATTTTATATATTTTATATTTTACAGAAGTAAGTTAGGCACTTACTTCTGTAATTGCAGCGATAATGGCCATCTGAAAAGCCACAAACCCATTTTGACAGTATCTTGTTGGCTGACAAATAACTTCATCATCAGAATCCTAGCAGTGTTCTTTAAGAAAGGAGACAAACATGCCCGTCATTATGCAATGGAAACAGTCAATGGAATTAAAACCTTAACTTTGGCTCTGAAGTGGAAATATCTACATGCCTGTTCAGAGCCCATGATTATATAATTTAGAGTATTTTTTAAAGGTTTTATTTATTTATTTGACGGACAGAGATCACAAGTAGGCAGAGAGGCAGGCAGAGAGAGAGGAGGAATCAGGCTCCCCACTGAGCAGAGAGCCCGACACGGGGATGGATCCCAGGATGATGGGATCATGACCTGAGCTGAAGGGAGAGGCTTTAACCCACTGAACCACCCAGGCACCCCAATTTAGAGCATTTTTTAAAGCATTCTGCAAAACAGGAATAAAGAATCGTATTATTGAATGGTGGACAGAATAATTCTGTAGTAAAGACTGATCACTAAGTTCAGGAATAAAAAGTATATTACTTCTTTTCTTGATTTTATTAACATTTCTATCAGTCCTTCCAAGCTGGGGATTTGATGAAGCAGCAAAAAAGATAGAATCAATTCTTATATAGTTACCTGCGTAATCCGAGTTTTCTTCCATCTTTAGGACTTCGTATCCCCAACTAAACTTCAGCTGATATGAAAAAGTATCACGAAACACAGTTCCCACCATTTCATGATAGTTTTCTGAACGTGCCGTAGCCATCATTTCTGTAACAGCATTCCTCATGATTATCCTTCCTCCCGTGTATGGAAAAACAACAACAACAATAATCATATCAACTCATCCCTAGAGAACACAAAACCAAGTTGCAATTACTTAGGTTTACTGGTGTTTCTCATGTAGGTACTGAAAGTCGTTTCAGGCTGTTTTAGGCTCAACGTAAATATGTGAAAAGATATAAATGACATGTCTTTTAAAAACTATTTGCAGGGGCCCCCAGGTGGCTCAGTCAGTTGAGCATCCGACCCTTGGTTTCAGCTCAGGTGCATGATCTCAGGGTCGTGAGATCAAGCCCCGCCTCCGGCCCTGTGTTCTCATGGGGAGTCTGCTTGAGGTTCTGTCTCTCCCTCTGCCCCTCCCCTGCTCTAAAATAAATAAATAATTCTTTTAAAAAATTTGCAGCATTTTTAAAATGTGATCCCATTTTAGTAAAGAAACCGAATCTGTGTGCCTATATACATACATGAATATATTCATCTATATGTGTGACCAGGTGTGTGTGTGTGTGTGTACATATTATCCTAAAAAGAGACCCACAGATTTAAATGGGAGGTATGGTAGGGAGGGAAGTTGTGGTTAGGATTTTCTTTTTTCTTCAGTTTTTATTGCTTAGCTTTATTTAGGGTGGTGTATCACCTTGGTGATTAATTAGAAATTAAAAAGAAAAAAAATATTTAAAATAATCAATTGAAATACTTGAGAATTGGGTAGGTTTTTCTTTTCCCGCCAAGAGGACTAATTTCTATCCCATGAAAGTACTATGCCAGTAGAAATGAATTACATGCAAATAAGCAGAGTATCAAAGTCACAAGTAGTTACAGTCCACCTACAGGTTCTTCAGAGTCAAGATCACCCCTTAGAATTGAGTTTAAAACATTCATCATGGATGAACTCATAATCTTCAGAAGGAATCCACTCAGTAAGTGGTTAATTGATCCATTACAAATGAAAACCTTGGAAACTCTGAAGTCCAATATATGACCTCCTTTTTGAAAGACTTTTTAAAAAATAATTTCATGTATTATGTTCTAATATTTTTACTGATTTTAACACAGTATTTACATCTCACTCAGGACAAGGTATACATGAAAAAGGAAAAGGTATTTATTTTCATAGTGTAGCCACATCTTTCAAAACTATTCATCCTTCCAAACATGGAATAAGGCTGAGATATTTTTATGAGGACATTGCTAATTTCACTGATTTTCTCTGGCAGTATACAAATATTGTCAAGGGCAAAACATGAGTATTTGGGTTGGACAGGCTGAGTCAGATAAACGTAGAATGATACAACAAGAGAGGAGCTTGACTGGGAAAGGCTGGCACGGCAGGTGCCACATTCAAGGATAGACTCCCATGAGCCATGGGACCCCAAGGACAGAAAGCAGCAGAGAGTATGCACTGTGTAGGCAGGGAGATCAGTCCCTGTGGCTTTTGTCAATGCTTCCTGAGTTGAAAAGACATGTGGTAAATGATCAAATGGGGGAGGCATGGGAAACCAGCTCAGGGTAGACTGAACGCTGGTCAGTCAGAGCACATGGCCAATGAGGGTAAGGGAGACAGGCAGAAGTCAGAGATCCAGAAGCTGCAATGAAGAATCACAAAACAGAAAACACTGCTTGGGGTAAAAAGTAAAATCATTTAGAATAGAGTCCAAAATTTTTTTTTCTCCTATTCCAACCTTACTTTTTGGATTACATATCATATAATAGTAATGACTCACAAGAGCATAGATTTCAAGGATGAGAGAGGTGTGTGGTTTAAAAAGCCCCCAGTTTGGGCACCTGGGTGTCTCAGTCATTAAGTGTCTGCCTTTGGCTCAGGTCAAGATCCCACGGTCCTGGGATAGAGCCCTGCATTGGGCTCCCGGCTCAGCAGGAAGCCTGCTTCTCCTTCTCCCACTCCCCCTGCTTGTGTTCCCTC
Source organism: Lontra canadensis (assembly GCF_010015895.1). Lineage (NCBI taxonomy): Eukaryota > Metazoa > Chordata > Mammalia > Carnivora > Mustelidae > Lontra > Lontra canadensis. Next base: position 10,715,023 of record NW_022631035.1, on the reverse strand, counting down.
TCTCACTGTGTCTTTCTCTGTCAAATAAATAAATAAAATCTTAAAATAAAATGCCCCCAGTTAAGTCTGTATTACTTCTCACCCACCTACCCTCACCTGTAGCCCCACACCAACCCCTAGGTGGCCTGTGGAGTAAGGGTCCTTGTTCCAGTTGAAAATAACCAAAACATAGCCTCAGCAAATAGACTCAATTTGCAAAATGAACTTAAAGTTAAACATGTGCACGTTGTATAATAATAATGAAACATTGGTGACTGGGCAACACACCTTTCATAAAGGAAGCCAAAGCCATCTTCTCCATTAACCTCTGTGTCGTGTTAGTGACTGGGGTATGCGCCACAGCAGATCAGAGTCGTTAAATTTATCCATACATCCCAGGACATGAGGAGGCTGTTCGGGAAGATGGATTGCTCTGAAGGGTTCTGAAAAGACACACAAATATAGCCCTAGAAGCAATATTACTGTCCATTCCCTCAGCACACAAAAGAAAAATGGACCAAGTTATAAAGTGGTTCAGATATCGAGAAACATTCAAACACATTTTGAGAAAGAGAGTATTGTCATTGAGCATTGAGCTTCGTTTTGCCCTGATTTTTGCCTTCCTCAAATACCGCCTATCCTTTAAAGAAAACACCTTTTCAAAATGCGTCCATTGATTTTAACTCACTAATACAGCAACCCGAATAGTGAACCATTATTGAATGCGTGCCTTCATATGTAATGTAATACAAGTACCTAGTATTAAATATGAGATACTCCTGCCAAAAATGTTCAACCTGAAGTTAATGCTGTTTTTCAACCTATTTTTCTGTTTAAAGAAATGTAAGAAGGCAAAAGAATGAGTTAAATGACAGCATGAAGAAGGAATCAGACAAATACAGAATATGAATATTCAACAAGATAAGAGATGGTCTCATTGGTTGTGGGCTTATCAAAACCAACTTTAAAAAAATTTTTCAGGGACACCTGGTGGTGCAGCTGGTTAAGCATCTGGCTCTTGGTTTTGGCTCAGGTTGTGATCTTAGTGTTGTGAGATCAAGCCCCATGTGGTGCTCTGCGTTCAGGACAGTCTGGTGGAGATTCTCTCTCCCTCTCCCATTGTCCCTCCCACTCATGCTCACCCTCATGCTCTCTCTCGCAAATAAGTAAGTAAATCTTTAAAAATTTTTCTTAATTTCTTAAAATTTCTTAAAAGAAATTTTCAGGAAATTTAGGCAATTGAACTTGAAATGAGATGATTATATGCAATTTTTGCTAATTTTTTGAAAGGTATTAGTGGTTATAGAGAATAGATGTTTAAATTTTGTAGATTCTAGCTGAAGTATGACAGTAAAGTGTCATATATCTTGAAAGAGGAGAGACACAGAGATGAAGCGAAGATGGCAAGAAATTAACACCTGTCAAATCTGGGTTGTGGGTGAAGAGAAAAGGATGTGGGTTTATTGGACCAGTATTTCTACATTGAGATTTAAAACATTTGTGATAAGTTCTTTTAAAATTGTAGTGAGTGATTAGGGGCACCTGGGTGGCTCATTGGGTTAAAGCCTCTGCCTTTGGCTCAGGTCATGATCTCAGGTCCTGGGATCAAGCCCCACATCGGGCTCTCTGCTCAGCAGGGAGCCTGCTTCCCTCTCTCTCTCTGCCTGCCTCTCTGTCTACTTGTGATCTCTATCAAATAAATAAAATCTTTAAAAAAAAGGTTCTAGTGGGTGATTATTATAAATGTACCCCCCATCAACATAGTGGTTTAAATAGTCTAACTGAATGCTTCAAGAGCTATTGCACAGAATGGAAAGACTATGTGAACTCTGCTAGCTCCCAGGGAAATGTTACTATTTTAAAACAGAATACAGTCTCGATGTAGCCAAGGCAGCCCCAGATACATCTCAAGGAAACAAAGCAAATTTCTTTCACCTAATGTCCATGTCCTTGTCCTAGGAACTCAACAGAATGCAAAGATATTGACAATCAGAAATCTGGCTCCCTAAACCATTCTATGTTTATAAAAAAGCATAGACTTGAAAAGAGATCCCAAAAAAGGTTCCCTAATTTTTCCTCATAGAATTTTTTTCCCCCAGCCCTCCCAACTAGTAGAATCTTAATCAAAATGTCCCCAGTAGAGTCCTACCATTTACTCACTTAAAATCTATTTCATTTTTTTTCCCTAACACTAAAGTTGGCTCCAAGTAAATCAGAATGACTCCACAAGATCCAAAGGGAGTAATTATTTGGAGAATGGCTCCTTCTAAGTCAATAAAATGTTACTTTGCTTCTCAGGAGCTATCCTAGGAGTTCTTTAGTTGATCTCATCAATTTGCCATAAATACTATCCTTTTCTGCAATATATCTCATTCCACAATATTTGCAAAATATTTTATCTAGAATTCCCAATCAACTAACCTGTGGAATTTGTGACTATAAAAAAGCAATAAAAAATAGCATAATACTAAAGGATGGATTTTCATATGGAAAAATAGATATTGTGAACCATACCAATACACTCTCTTTTTTCATTCTCCATTGTTTAAGAAAATTCTTGTATAAAAGGGCCTGAGTTTGTTGATACATACTTATCTCTCTTTCAATCATTTTCTCCTGTTCATGGAGAGGGTGAGGTAAATATTGTACAGCAATAACTAGAAGAAAGAAAAGACCAAAAAAAGTCCAATTACAAAAAAGCTTTCAAACATTTCAACATTTGAAAATGTTGCTTCAAATGCACTGACTTGATACCTTATTCGACACTGCAGATACACATTCAGGAGGGGTTTTTGTGAGAGTAAAGGTATTAATGAATGTAAACTATCTTGTCAGTCAGTATTTCTTTCCAGGCTCTTGTGGCTATGGGTAACAAGGGTAGTGCTGTAGGAGGTCTTTCCTTTCTTGTCTCAAAAGTAACTTTTTTTTTCTCTCCCAAATCTTGACATTACTACAATCTAAAGTAAATAAGGGAGTAAAATGTTAGCAATGCTTGGAATTCAAAAAACACTTTGCCCTTCACTTGGTTTAAGAAAATAAGTATAACAGGGGCACCTGGGTGGCTCAGTCTGTTAAGCATCTGCCTTTGGCTCAGGTCGTGATCTTGGGGTCAAGGGATTGAGCCCTGCATTGGGCTCCTGCTCAGTGGGGGTCTGCTTGTCCCTCTCCCTCTGCCCACCCACCCACCCCTGCTTCTCTCTCTTTCAAATAAATATAATCTTTTTTTAAAAAGCATAACAGAAATAAAACATATCCAGTTATTTTGTCAGAGAATTGCCCACGAGCAGTCTATACTTTGAATGGCACGCTTTTGCATGCTTATTTAATATCTAGGTAACCACTGAGTAAGGCAAAGTCAAATAACATCAAAGTCATTCTTAGAATCCCAAAGAGCTAATTTCTTCTATTAAATCCATGGGTCCTCCTTTTGAACTAAGATTATAAGACAGATGCTGATGAAAACCAAAAACATAGTAGTGGGTATGACTGAGGTCATTGATTTGTAGGTCATCTTGATGTGTAACAGGGATCTTTCTGTTTTCACTTTGAAATTCCAGAGATGATTTGGTATCACAACTCTGGTTATTTAAATTCATTTGAATAAATGTTGATGTCATACACAAATTCAATTTCAGAGAATTTCCTTTTTTTTTCTTTTTTGATAAAAGAAAAGGTAAAGCGACCAAATATCAAAATAATCTCTAAATTAAATTTGAGAAAACGTCTACATCAAACATTCATCTTCACCTTATGGCTGTACAGGTCTGTCTGAAGCTCAGGAAACTATCCACAAAGACATTTTAAAAGAAAAAAAAAAAGCCACAGAGAAAAGTAACTTGTCCTAATGCCTATACTTGCCTTACGAATTCTCAAAATGTTACCCAGGAAGTATAAATCTGACCAAAAGAAATTAGTTATACTTGTACATACTTCTGAGTATCTCCTACATTTTACTCCTGCACTAAAATCCTATATAACTGAGTTTAAAAAAATTAAATCACTCATTAGGTCTACAATATAAAACACATTAATTTAGAAATATCAGAACGATAGAATAACTTTAACACTATCAATCAATATGCTTGGCATTGGCTATATGTCCTTTATGTCTCACTCACCTTGTGCAAAGGGGAAGGTTAAAAACAAATTTGACTCTCAGGAAAATGAGTGAGGAACTTAGAAGCACCTCTGATTCATTGTTTTCTTTTTTCTAGGAGAACAGCTAAGATTCCTTCAAGGGCTCTTCTGCAAATGTTTGCCTCACTTAAAACTGTTTTTATTCAATTTGGCATCTGAAAACAGGACACAGTCCGTGTGTAAAAAGTCTGTCAAATGTTCTTTACTTGCTAAGTTGGTTTGTGTTTTTTTGTTTGTTTGTTTCTTCCCATGTCTTTCTTGTGCAATTACTCTGCAGGGACCATGTAGCTGTGGATGGTTGGCTAAGCATGACACATGGTAATTATTGTTCTGTCTTTCCAGCATTCATAAAAAGCAATCAGATTCCAAAAGGAAGGAAAAAAATCCCCACGGTGTTGGGTAAGTCTTTATTAGCATTTCACGATTAAAAATTAGACAGCCAAGTCCAAAAAAGAGAATAAAAAGAAAGGGAATGGAGCAGAGAGAGGGAAAATGAGGCTCAATCTTCTCAGAAATCAGAAAAATACACACAAGTAGCCTTCACCTAAGACTTAACTGCAATTCCGTGACATTGTTCCTCGTGCTGATGGAATCCTGTGTGCTAGGAAGTACGTGGAAGGGTTTATAACGAATTTCCTTGTTTACTAATGAAAGCAAACCTATGAAATTGATGCTATAGTCACAACCGTGTTATAGATTCGAAAAGTGAGGCTTATAGGTGGAAGGTATCAGCAGATGTTCAAATAACAGCAGAGCCCACATGTGAGTCCACAGCCGCATTTGGACTCCAAGCCCCTCACTCTCAACGACCACTATGAAAATTATACTAATGAAAACAGTATCTAATACCTATTCTCATAGTTTAATAGTTTAGGCGAGATGGTGGAACTTTCATGATTGTGTTGCTTTTATTTTTCAGCAAATATAGGAGACATTATCAGAACTGTAAGTAATCCCTGCTTATCAATCCTGAAAATCTCATTCCATGATTTTTTACTGTAATTAGTACATGTCCTAGATGTATACATGAGTTGATAACCATTCATGAAAGAGGACAGAAACACCAGTAAGACAATTTCAGGGACTACCATTATTTTTTCTTTTTTTTTTTTAATTTATTTTCAGCATAACAGTATTCATTGTTTTTGCACCACACCCATAGCTCCATGCAATCCGTGCCCTCTCTAATACCCACCACCTGGTTCCCCCAACCTCTCACCCCCCGCCCCTTCAAACCCCTCAGATAGTTTTTCAGAGTCCATAGTCTCTCATGGTTCACCTCCCCTTCCAATTTCCCTCAACTCCCTTCTCCTCTCTAACTCCCCTTGTCCTCCATGCTATTTGTTATGCTCCACAAATAAGTGAAACCATATGATAATTGACTCTCTCTGCTTGACTTATTTCATTCAGCATAATCTCTTCCAGTCCTGTCCATGTTGCTACAAAAGTTGGGTATTCATCCTTTCTGATGGAGGCATCATACTCCATAGTGTATATGGACCACATCTTCCTTATCCATTCGTCCGTTGAAGGGCATCTTGGTTCTTCCCACAGTTTGGTGACCATGGCCATTGCTGCTATAAACATTGGGGTACAGATGGCCCTTCTTTTCACTACATCTGTATCTTTGGGGTAAATACCCAGTAGTGCAATTGCAGGGTCATAGGAAAGCTCTATTTTTAATTTCTTGAGGAATCTCTACACTGTTCTCCAAAGTGGCTGCACCGACTTGCATTCCCACCAACAGTGTAAGAGGGTTCCCCTTTCTCTACATCCCCTCCAACACATGTTGTTTCCTGTCTTGCTAATTTTGGCCATTCTAACTGGTGTAGGTGATATCTCAATGTGGTTTTAATTTGAATCTCCCTGATGGCTAGTGATGATGAGCATTTTTTCATGTGTCTGATAGCCATTTGTATGTCTTCATTGGAGAAGTGTCTGTTCATATCTTCTGCCCATTTTTTGATATGATTATCTGTTTTGTGTGTGTTGAGTTTGAGGAGTTCTTTATAGATCCTGGATATCAACCTTTTGTCTGTACTGTCATTTGCAAATATCTTCTCCCATTCCGTGGGTTGCCTCTTTGTTTTGTTGACTGTTTCCTTTGCTGTGCAGAAGCTTTTGATTTTGATGAAGTCCCAAAAGTTCATTTTCGCTTTTGTTTCCTTTGCCTTTGGAGACATATCTTGAAAACAGTTGGACTACCATTTTTATCAAGAAAATGGATATAAACATAGTCGTTGACTCTAATTGTATCCTTTCTTTGTTAGTGCTCACATTTCTCCTCTTGTTTTGCCAGTCACTACTCGAAGTAAAAGTCCACGAACCAAACAACACCAAATATTTAACCTGGTTCCAAACCCAGACATTAATGATGAGATTTATTTTATATGGATGGGAAAAAAAAAACAATAAAAATCATATTGTAGGGATGCCTGGGTGGCTCAGTCATTAAGCGTCTGCCTTTGGCTCAGGTCATGATCCCAGGGTCCTGGGATCGAGCCCCGCATCCGGCTCCCTGCTCTGCAGGAAGCCTGCTTCTCCCTCTCCTACTCCCTCTGATTGTGTTCCCTCTCTCAGTGTCTGTCAAATAAATAAAATCTTTTTAAAAAAAAAATATTGTAATACATACACACACCTTTCTTAGTGACTGAATTTAAAAGCAAATTTATTTTTGTCATTTTGGGGATTTTACTATCCTAGAGGGTGCAGGGAAGTACTTACAAGATACAAGGTTAGAAGTCTGAGACCTACATTCCAATCCTTTCACTCATTGGCAGAATTCCCAGACCTCTGTTCCACATGGATTAGGAGGTGCTGGACCTTTTCTGTTCTGAGCCTCTGCACACTGACACCTGGGTATTACTGCTTCTGGGTCCCAATGCTGAACTCCTCCAAACTTGGATTTGTGGGGGCTCATGTCGCATCAAGCCAGGCCTCCTCAGCACACTTCACAGATCTTGTAATGTACTCCTTTGTCTTCCTACTCTCCCTGGGTCCTCCGCCCTACTTCTGCTGAACTTCTGCTTCAGTGCATGAATGTACTGTTTTACTGAAATCTCAGAGACCACTGGTTGGAGGGTTCCCTCCCACCATCTCTACTCTGTGTGAACTTCCCAGAAGAAACTGGGCCGGTCTTCACTAAACTCAATCCCACTACTCAATCTCTCCACCCAGTCTTACAACCTACTCTAAAATCCAGCTTCCTCTTTATGATTTCTAATATAGTATCTTCTCTCTTCCCCACTTTTCTCAGACATGCCTAATCATTAAACGTGGGGAAATATTTTCCACTGGCTGCTGTCCCCTTCCTTAAGCTACTTAATCCTATAAACTTCATATACTCGCTCATCTCACATTCGCTGCACAAACCCCCACGGTATTAGATTTTCAGCAGCGCTATAACAAGCTGCCACAAGCAGCGTATATTAAAACAAACAGAAATGTATTCTTTCACAGTTTCAGAGGCTGGAAGTCTGAAATCAAGGTGTCAACCTCGGGGCCATGCTCTCTCCTGGCTCCCAGAGCTTGCCAATCATCCTTCATATGCCTTGTCTTTGCTCTGCCCCCATCATCACGTGGTGGTCCCCTCTGAGTCTCTGTTGTCCCCTCTTCTTACACAAGGAGACTAGTCATATTGGATTAAGGGCCCATCCTACTCCACTATGAGATTATGTCTACTGAAGACCCTATTTTCCAAGTAAAATCATTTACAGGTATGGGGTTGGGGCTTCTACAGATCTTTTTGAGGCATACAATTTAACCCATAACAAACACAGAAGGCAATACATAGTCAACACCTCAATTTTTACATCTGATGGTCATTCGACAGTGTTCCTTACCCTTGTACCCATGAAGATGAAACTAAGCTCTCAAAGCCTGCCAACAGCTTCCGACATCTTCAGTAGCATTCTTTTACCTTTTTTTTAGCCTTTCTGCAGCAACTGACCCACTGGCTAGGAACTCTGTGTTACAATCTACTCTTTTCTTTCCTGACTTTTCTTTTTCTAAAATTCTCAATTTATTTATGTCCCTTGGCACTTTTTATTTCAAGTACTGACCTTCCCTTTAATAAATATATCCACCCTTTCAGCTTTATCCTAGACGTATGTTTCTAGCCATGACCTCCCTATACTGGATCTATCTACCTCATTTCAACATGTCAAAACCCAAGTTGATGACTTATCTTCTTAATACACTTGGCCCACTCTTTCTTTTCATTTCTCTTACTAGATACCCAGTTCAGAATGTTAGCGCTTGTTGAATTGGATAAAGAGGTGCTGTAAATACACAATGGAATATGACTCAGCCATCAGAAAGAATGAAATCTTGCCATTTGCAATGACATGGATGGAATCAGAAGGTGTTAGACTGAACGATGGAAGTCAGAGAAAGACAAATACTGTATGACTTCACTCATAGGTGGATTCAAGAAACAAAACAGATGGACATTAGGGAAGGGAAGGAAAAATAAAATAAGATGAAAACAGAGATGGGGGTAAACCATAAGAAACTCTTAACTCTAGGAAACAAACTGAGAGTTGCTGGAGGGGATGGGGTGGGGAGAAGTGGTAACTGGGTGATGGACGTTATGGAGGGCCCATGATGGAATGAGCACTGGATGTTATATTGCCTATAACACTACATTCCATCCCTGAATCCAATAATATACTATATTTTAACTATATTGAATTCATTTTTTTAAGATTTTATTTATTTATTTGAGAGAGAGAGAGGTAACGAGAATAGGAACATAACAGGGGGAGTGGGAGAGGGAGAAGCAGGCTTCCCCGATGAGCAGGGAGCCTGACGTGGGGCTTGATCACAGGACTCTGGGATCATGACCTGAGCAGAAGGCAAACACTTAACGACTGAGCCACCCAAGTGCCATAACTATATTGAATTTAAATTAACATTTTTAAAACAAAAGAATTCTAAATTTGTTATCTCTCAAAATATTTTTGCATTTATAGTTGAAGAGAGTTCACTTCTTCATAATGTTGATTTTCCCTCCCCTACAACATGATGAAACTCTGCTTATTTGGGTCACTTCTACATCCTTTAATAAACTCTGTATGTTTTACTTTAATAGTCTTCCATGTCTTTTGCAAGGTTTTTTGCCATAGCAAAGAATTTCCATTACAACTTAATAGGATCTATTTTTAAATATATTTTCAACTTAATTTTTGCTGCATATAGAAGCACTATTAACTTTGTATGTTAACTTAAACTTTGCTGAACTCTTATTTATTCTAATTGTAAACTTTTAAAATTTTCCAAACAATAAATGCATCTGCAAAAAATGAGTTTAAAATATCTGTTTTCTTACAATTCTTAAAATTCTCTGAAGTTGAATTCCCAGCATAAAACCCACTTATTCCTAATGTAGTCTCATCCTCTGACTTTTCTTTTTTATAGAACCCTGCTTCTTTTTATGGTGCTGCATTAAATCTCTCATAGCTCATATTTCCTTATATAGCCTCTCTCCAAACTGCCTTTTGTCCTGTTTATTTGGTCATTAATTTTAAAAGCACACAACTAAGCTACACTCAGGTTCCTGACCTCCAGACACTGTGAGTTGATGAATGTTATATTTTAAGATGCTAAGTTTTAGGGTGATTTGTTACACAGCAATAGATAACTAACATACACATCTATTTCTTTGTATCTCCTCATAGACCAGAAGCCCTTTAAAGTCAGGACTGTATTGCTTACCTCGTATCTGGAGCTCCTAACCTAGTGCTTGGGCCACTGCAAGAATTTAAAAACAGAAGACGTTGAATTGAATCACTGAATACTACGTGTGTGACCAAAGTCAGTCCAGTCTGGGGGTGGCTTGCTATGCCCTAGGCCCCCTTTCCCAACACACACACACACACACACACACACACACACATCTCAGAATACAAAACTCCTGTGCCATAAAAAGTCAGTCTGCCAATTATGCTCTCTTCAGAGATTTATCTTTTTTAATCTAAATGACTTAATAACTTTAGAGTGAAAATCAGGTAGGGTTAATTTTCAGAAGACCCTCAGGGAAAGATGCTAAACCCTCTGGTCTTCTCCTGAACTGTCTCCTTCTTTAGACCATCCACAACTTTTGTCCAGACTCCTCAGGTTTCACTGTATTCAGGATTTCTCAAAGCAGGCGATTCAGATATCCACTGAAGTTTGAAAACCACTGTTCAGCTAATGCAAATTCTCATTTCTCTAGGCTTTTCACAACTGACCTACTTTTGACTGATTATCCTCAAGTGACATTGCAGGAAGACAAGACAAATAAAATTTCGGTCACTACCAGCCACCTTGAGCAACACACACTCTCATATGTGTGTGGAGGTGTGTGCACACCCAGAGGGATCTAACCTATCACACACATTGCTTTAAATGAGTGAATTCCATATGTTGTAAGAGCCATAGGACAGAAGCCAATCCCATGAAAGGCTTAGTGGCACTCCCTCTAAAAGGAAGACCTCCAGAACATTAGTTCTGAAGTCAAACCCCAGCTGTGCTACTTAGGGACTCAGTGTCACTAGGCAAATCATTTAACTTCTCTGACCTCAGATTTTCCAGCTATCAAATGGAGGGTGACAATAAAGATCCTTATTTCTTAGGGTTGTTGTAAGGATTAAATACAATACTCAACACCGGGGAATACATGCTACAACGTTAGCAAGAATCAGGATCACCTGGAGAGTTTACTGTAATTACGCAGGTGGCTGGACCCCACTCCTGGAGTTTCTGATTCGGTAGCACTGGGGTGGCCTGATTCGGTGGCTCTGGTTTACACCGTAACAATCCCCAGCAGATTCTGATGAGGCTGGTCAGAGAACCACTATAAAACCATCTATAAAAAATGCAGAGTGATCCCCTGAACAGGGTAAGCCCTCAATAAATGTTAGCAACTACTCTTTCTAAAGCTTAGTTCTCAATATATCAAATCTCTTTCGGGGGGAATTGACTTACCTTTAAGATACTCCAATGAAATGACAGTTGTTGTTTTTTTTTTAACTCATCTTGATACTTTTGCCCACCTGAGAACCATCATGAAAATCCGTAAGTAATTGCTTACATGGTGGGGGGAGCCCTGAATTTTCTCAACTGTGTCACTGGTATTACTATTTAAAACAAAGTAAGAAGTAAAAATCAGATTAGAGACTGTAGTAATCTTTATTAACCTTGTTACCCTAAAACATCTTTTCTGGCAGTTTCTTTTTACCATCTCTGCCCATCTCCCTCCCAATTACCTCAGTTATCAATAAAATTTACTTCCCAGATAAGAGATAACATAGGATTCCCTGTCCATCTTTTAGAGAGTACCTGAAAAGTTTTGGATTTTGTGGCTCCTTAAAATGAACAGAAGGAGAGATTTAAAAATCCACAAAATGAACAGAAGGAGAGATTTAAAAATCCACCCTGAATCTCTGTCTACCACACACTTCCTGTCCTTTCTAACCTCTGGCTATTCTATCCTTAGTAGGATAATCACAACTGTCTTCTGGCTCATCCTTCGTTTCTTATTCTTTGTCCAGACATCGTGAACCCTGCGGTCTCCTCACTACTTCCCAAATGAACTGCCACAAGGACGACATTTGACTCCGTAGAGTTCAGCCTCAGGCTTCCCAGGCTGCCTTGCTGGGTCCAACTTAGGCTCTTCTCTGGCCCTTGCTCAGAGGGCCCTACTCCACCCCCCTCTGGTCCTGAGAAAATGCCCTTTAAACATAGCCCTCTGCTGCCATCTGGTGGTCAAAGGGGCTCACATTTTACTGGGTCTTTCCCAGGCATCTGCAGCATGTTAACCGTGCGGCTTGTCACCTGGCAGGATTGTCATGATCTCTGAAGTGAAGCAGGGAGTGAGAAGGGGGCTGGAAGACCGAACCTTAATTGTAAAATCTGAGATAAAATGTTTTGGGATAAAAAACCTGCAATGTGAGATTCATTCTCCCCCAGCATAGAACTCTGCATTTAAATTGTAAATTGTTACTCTAAATTTTCTTGACTTTCAGTTAGACTAAAATGACCAAGAAACTTCCAGTGGCTTTTTTATGCAACTCAGTTCTCATCTTTTTTTCCTCAGTGATCTGTTGGATAGGATTTGTATCTCCAACTGCATGGGAACACCCATGAGGGCCAAGACAAGAATCTGGGTTTACATCCTGTAATAACAATGTATATGAGTGTAAGAGCCATAAATCAGATAGCATCTGTAGAATTTCTTTAAAGGTTCTTACCTTGAACTTCAAAATATAAGCAAACCTATACCAACATGTGGATCTGCCATACTGTTTTCATATTTATGTTCATCTCAGGAACTCATTTCTAATATTCATGATGCAGGCTTGAAAATAGGTTTGCCTCCCCCCCAAAAGAAACAGTCCTAAACTGGGAACTCATTAAGAAATGGGTTAAGAATAGCAGAAAAAACAACATGTAATAAGAAAAATCACAAAATAATCAAAATCTAAGAGTAACTCAAAATAGCAGTGAAAACTTCATTATGCACACAAAAACCTTCAGAGTAAGTTTATAGTCTATCAAACTGTGAATGTTTATTTTAAAAACTAGACTTTAACACCTGAAAATAATATCACATTGCACGTCAACTAGAAGAAGAGAAAAAAATTAGAATTGAAAAGCTGTGTCTATTAACTCGATCTGAGTGAACCAGAACCGGGAACCCACCACTCTTGAGCATAGAGTATGAAACACTGCGTGCTTCATTTCATGAACATACATTTCCTGTGTAGGGAAAAAACACAGGATAGTGTTAAATACAACTTTTCCAATGAAAATTTGGGGTAAATGAATTGAATCTACTTTCAACCAACTCTATGCTTTAAATCAATGTTCTCAAAGAGGAAGGTCTTGCCTTTAAGGGGACATTTGACAAAATAGAAGCATTTTTTTATTGTGCTACTGGCATCTAACAGGAAGAGGTCAGGGATGCTGCTCAACATCCTACAAAGGACAGGGCGGCCTCTCACCCTACCCCCAACACACACAACAGAGAAGGATCCAGCCCAAATCAATACGGCCAAGGTTAAGATACTTGGCATTAAACAATCATAAATCATCTTTGTGCAAAAAGATTAGTATATTAAAACGGAGATGTAGTAAAGTCCACTTCTACCTGCATCTCTAGTTTCTTCCGTTCTCTCTTCATTCCCCACTTCCAGAATGAAATAGTTTTTATTTCCTATGCTGGCTGAGAAGAAGACACTTTTAGAGGCTTCCATTTGGTCTTCCCCACTGAACTAGGTTGAATAATGTCCCCTTCCCCTCAAAATTCCTCTTTCCTGACATCTATTGCTCAATAGGTTCTTTGCAGATGCAACCAGTTAAGGTGAGGTCATATTGGAGCAGGCTGAGCCTTCAATCTGAAATGACTGGTGCCCTTAGAGGGGAACACACACCAAGACAGATTCATAAGGAAGATGGCCATGTGACAAGACTGGAGTTTTGCAACTGTTAGCTAGGGAACTCCAAGGACTTTGGGCAACTACCATAAGCTAGAAAAGAGGCATGGAACTGACTCTCCCTCTGAGACCCCAAGAAGGATCCAACCCTGCCAACACCTTGAATGTGGACTTCTGGCCTCCAGAACTCTGAGAATAAAATTTGTTATCTTAAGCCACTCAATTTGTGGCACTTTGTTATGGCAGCCTTAGGAAGCAAATACACCTATCTTAATAGTTCTTATCCAAGCCAAGGAAATACATGCAAGTTATGCCAACTCTCAAGTCTATTCCAAGTATATATTCAGAGACTAGACATGAACACCATATGGATCTACAGACTAGTAGACAATGAACTGGATCTAGGCCAAGATCCTATTTATTACCTGGCCCTCAAATGCCCCAGCTGTGATACAGGGGCCATGATGATGCTTTAGGTCTCTGTATCAACTTCTATCCTGTGTCCAACAGACCTTAAAATGTTTGGGCATTCCCCTTTTCCCGCTGTGTAATTACCTGGGTTAATGGCCAGAGATCCCTCTGGAGGAGGTCTGTGGGGATAGATACCATGTACACCTGCCACGATATTGCTATTTGTGTGCCTACTAATGTAATGACTGCAGACCATCAGCTCAAAGGACATGTTGGTGATGTTGGTGTGCCCCTCACTAGCATATTCCTTATTGCCTTTAAACTTTATCGTGTTCTCCAGTCTCACAGTAAACCTCATACATGCCTAATTTTCTGAATCTTTTCACTCCTTTTACATCATGTACCATGGCTTTTTTGGCCTTTGTGACAATGTATGGGCTGCTGCTTTTGCATGCTTCTAGCAGCTATCTTAGCAGCATGTTCACATCTCTTGGGATTCTTACCAGGGTATTAAAAATCCTGTATTCCCAAAGAGTGCTACCGAATATTCTTTCTTATCTAACTTCATGTTTGGCCCCACTTCACCAAGTACCCTCAGAATCCAATCCTGTGTATACTGCCCTAGCTCCTATGGGTAGATGTGGTGAGGTCCTGCAGCTCCTGCAAGGGACAGCCCCTTTCTTCCCTCAGCAAACCCCACATAACTTTGGCCAAGTTGTTTTATGACTTAACCCTTGTTGGACGAGGGAACAAAAAACATATATCAAACTATGTAATAATTACACAATAAGAATAATGTGGTGAAAAAAACTACCAGCCAAAACATAAACAAGAAAATCAGCTTTCTAAGTATCTTCTCCTACAACCATGTGACAGACTTTATATTAATAGATAACAATTAGATAAACTGGTCCAAAGCAATGATGTCATTCTGTCAGCAAAATGCCACAGTATTCTAGTTAATGCACATATAAGAACTATGAAACAGAAAGGAAAACAAAATTGCAACCCAAGTGAGGGATTCATTTAGCTAGTCTTCAATTGAGAAAGGTATGCTATAGTTACAACATTGAACTTGAAACCGTATTATCAAAAATTTCAATGAAAACTAACACAAAACTTAAGTGCTATCTTATCTTAGAGAAAAATATTGGGTTGCAAAAACCTGAAACTTAGTTAAGGCACAACTGAGAGCTCAGAGTCAAAGCTTAAATATAAAAGAAGGGCCACCTGGACAGCTGCCAGTTAACTCATAATCCAGGATTTATGCTCATATTAGCATTTAGTTTACTTCATAGATAGTTCCTGATCCATTTCAATCATTAATTGAGCAAACTAACCACCATCCAGGTCTCAATTTCCAGTTATCAAGAGGTAAACTTTGGTGACCTGAGATAGCCCTTTTATTAGTAAATGTGTAACCCTGGGCAAATATTGTATGTAGAGATGGTGAAAAAAAAATTACTTCAAATTATTATATTTGACACTTTTTTTGAATCCTGCATTTATGCATGTGTGGAACAAACCTTTAAATCATGTAGTTTTGTGCATGTTTAAAATTAAGTTTATTTGCTTAATTTAAAAAGGTGATGAGATTTGCAAACGTGTCTTAGGTTCTTGGGAAGAAGTTGTCCGTTAAATTTAAAAATCTTGTCCAAGTGTTTGGGACAATCAAAGTTATTCAAAAATTCTAAGGAAACTGATAAATATATAAGTAGTGTTAAACATTTGGGAATAATTTAATCTCTTAAATGTAATAAAATGTACATGGAAGTGATTGTTTTATATTTTCACAAAATAGAATTGAGATAAAGAGATCTACAAGAATACCCTGTTTGGAGCATGTGGGTGGCTCAGTTGGGCATCTGTCTTTGGATCAGGTCATGATCCAGGGTCCTGGGATCGAGTCCTACAATCAGGCTCCTTGCTCGGCAGGGAGCCTGCTTCTCCCTCTCCCTCTGCCTGCTGCTCCCCCTGCTGGTGCTCTTTTTCTCTCTCACAAATAAATAAAATCTTAAAAAAAAAAAAAAAGAATACCCTGTTTAAGCTTAAATTATAAATATGAATTAAAACACAAGTACTATCAATATTCCCTCTGTACTTGGAAATTCCCAACAGATACTAAAAAAAAAAATTACTAACAATTTTAGTGCCAGGTTTTTTTCTTCATTTTTAATGAGTCACTCATTATTCATTTATCAACACTAAATAACAAACAAATCCATTTTAGTATATAAAATGAAACGCTATCTTAAATGTTTAGTTCTTAAAACTTACTACTAATAATATTTATTTTTCTTAAAGAGTAGCATTGAGAATTACTTACGTATATGATTACGTATATGATTAAAAAATAAGTAAACTTTTACCTTAGAAGAATAGTGATATAAAAATTATTCACCTGAGAAATAATTCTTTCATTGTATGTAATATGTTCTTTCAGGAGAGAAAATAAAAAATGGATGTTAGCAATATTAAAAATACATTAAGGATAAGCATTCTTATTTTTCAAAAAAATAATGCCTATTTATATGTTATATGAAAATACAGAATGGTATTTCATCAAACTCATAGTACAATCAGAATGAAATGTATGACCAATAGAACGATGAAAACAAGGACACATCTACCCTAAGTAGAATTAATTGTGCTCCAGTAAAAGTGTTAGTGCCACCAGCAAAGCATTTATACTATTATAGTTACATAAGTATTGATCTTTCTCCTACTAGATTGTAAGATCTTACAGAGCCAAAATGGATAGTCCTCTTTCTACCCAAAGAACCCACTGCTTAAAAGATTGTCACTAAAACAGTCTGTAAAATTAAATTACTCTAAAAATATTTTAATGATTAAAATCAAAATATTGATTTAAGGTAGTTTCTGTCAATTTAAAAGAAAAATGTTTTTAAAGAAAACCTACAGCCTTTTGTTGTTCTCTACTGAAAACGAACTTGAAAAAAAAAATTAAGAGCCCACAACGTGAAGTGTAAAGTACCCTCACAGAGCGTCTTCATTGCTACCATCTGCTTGGTTCCTAACAGCTGCAGAAATAGGTTCACCTTATCAGTCAGTAACCAGAGTCACGTAGTAATCCAAGCTTTACTTTTAGAAAAATTTGATCATACACAGAAAGTATAAACGAGGTGGTGCTACTTTTTCCAACTTTTGCCTAATATATGTGTTTATATTTATTATCGGTGTAGAAAATTTAAGATCAGTAATTCAAGACATTTTGAAATAAAATGTGTCCAAAAACATGAACCGTCCACTGTAAATAGAGATAAACTTCCTATTTGACTGTTTCCTTTTCTTCACTTCAATTTACCCTTGCTCTCCTAAGTATTAGTTAAATTATACTTCTGGAATTTAAATAAGAACTCTAATAACTTAAACTTTGGGATAGGAAAGATTTTACTACTGTGAAAAAGGGACTATTCCTACATATAATTTAACTCATGATCAAAATATAGTCACTCTACGTAAAAACTAAAAAAAAAAATTCAAGTGTCTTTTTTTTTTTAATTGCTTACAAGAGCACAATAATCAAGTAACTGAAGAAACATAATGGATAAGAACATGATTACAACTACTCAGCACAACCTCAACTTTCACTTCCCTTTACGTTGGTTACACTTTCACAGATGTACAGTGAATCAATGTGCGGAAGCAGGTAATGTTCTCGATTAGCCACGCTCTATTTAAATTAACACATTTTCCTCAATGTGGTCAGGTCCTAAGAAACTACCTTTTCAGTGACTGTCCTAGCATAACTAAAGATTGCTTTGTCTCTTATAAAGTTTAAGTGCTCCAGGCAATATACGGCTATGAAAACATACCCCCCAAAAGAAGCCCCTGGGTATTTATATGAATACTAGATACTGAAAGGTATCTCCTTAAATTTACGGCACCATTTAGCTGTAACTTGCTTTAGAAAATGCAATGTGCTATTTAATTATCTACAAAGGTAAAGATTTCCTTTCAAATGCATTGAGTTGTACTCATTATGCAATACTAAAGTTCAGTAAAAGTTACAACTTTTACTAAAGATGAAAAAGTGAGATTCTCAGGTGAAAAATCCAAAAACTTGATATTATGAGGCAAGTGGCTGTTAGTTGTTGACAGAACATTAAAAACTGTGCCAAGTAAAGCCTACAAGGAGAAATAACTTATTAGCTGTGGGTTGTAAAATCAAAGCAGACCATAAAACAGCTCATTTAGATGAGTGACAGATTAGATCAGATTGTCTCTGACTGACAATCTATCAGAGGTAGCTGGAAAAGTAGGTATCTTTAGGAATATGTACAGCAGTTGCCAAAACAATGGGGGACATATCAGTCATGGGCTGTGGACTCAGAAAGGAATGCTATTTTATATCAGCTGCTAGAGCCTAAAACCACAGATGTTTTATTACACAGTAGTGTTAAAAGTTCATTAAGTTTACCTAAGTTAAAGAGTTAACAGTATTTCAGTAAAGGATATGGCTATTTAAAGTTAACTCAATACCAAATTCTTCCGTTGTTGCTGTTGGTTTTTTTGTTTGTTTTTTTTGACTCTTACAATGCAATAATTACACTCCCAAAATATTTGTCTTTGCAAGTTAATAACTTTCATTCACCTGGTGGAAACAGAATGTCAGCTGGTACTATTTGTATTACATTATACCTATAGTCCACACATGGGTTCTACAAGAAAGTACTTCCAAGATTACATTAACCATAACCTTACTTCAATTCTGACAGTAAAATTCTGTTTCTCATTAAAGTGAATTATGTATAGTTTACTTCTAATCCTTAACTTAACCCCCAAAGGTTTATTTATCTCCCACTATGTTCCAAAGTGAATCTGAGGTGAGTTACTAAGTAAATCTACACAGATAAACTTTCAATTTTATAAAGGAGAGATTTAAATAATAAAGTTTACCAACAAAAATGATTACCAAATTATTTTATTCTGTAACAAAATATAATGTGCCTTTGGGAGAAAGACGATAAAAAAATTTATATATTCCATGAGGGTACAGGAAAAGGTACGGCGAGTCTTCCAATTGTGTAGATGATGTCATTCTAACCGCAATCAGGCTATTACATAACAAGACTCTACACAAAGTCTTCCTTTAGTTGTATTATAATTTAAAAGCCTGTGAATTTTAGTGTAAGCAAAAGAAATGTTTTTTCAAAGACCTAAATCATCTATGTCTAACATCACCTGATAGAATAAGGTCTCGTTTCATTTATCATGATGAGTGAGTGCCGCCTCGCGGATGTCGCTGCCTGCAAATCTCTACCTGCACAGAGATTATCTGGTCTTTATTGCTTTCTGGGATGCCAACTTCCACTCAGTTTCTTTGGAAATTAAAAAGGAGAAGCAAGGAAGTTTTGCTTTATATTTCTTTTCTATATATTATTTATGTTTTAGTTCTTTTTATTTAGACTGGGATATCACATACTTACGTTAAGATAGTATAAATTTAAAAAATAAAGATAACCATTAAAGATAAAATTATTCAATCACTATTTCTTTAAATCATAAATTTTTAAAAGCACTGTTTTTGAGAAGTAAAAAAGTAAGTATTCGACCTCACATACAGACTGAAGTTCAATATACTTCATGTACAAACATGCAGTTTCAATGATTTATACACAAGTTTTATTTAAAGAAAAGCAAAACACAAAACCACAGCATTTCAGTCAAGGAAATTAGGAAAATCCCAAGTGCTTTCATGGTTCTTCAGTCACCATCCAAATAATACACCTTTTAAACCAGAGTTAAATTCAGTAAGCAGACTGAACTGCTTCAGAACACTACCCTGTCTTCCTGCGTTCTTTCCCACCAAAGCGTGCTGTTTAAGGTTCCACAACTGTTATCTTCTTCCTCTTGTTCTTTAGTGAGTTCTACAAAAACCTAAATGAAAGTAAATAAATTAATACAGTATTCCAGTATGGCAATTATTTCAAAGAATGTTTAATTCAGAAAGAGTGTAAGACTCTATCTAAATACATTAACCATTCAACTATCAAGAGATACGTTGGCATTAATATTACTTAAACAGAATAACCTCCTTTAATCACAAAGTTGAATGCTATGAGGATTAACAGATTGTTTCTTGATAAACATATAAGTAGCAGTCATAAAAAGATTTATAAATATTTCAGCAATGTAACTTCAGATATATGAAATAACAACACCCATTTTATTTACTAAAGAATAATATTGAGCCTTTCAAAATAAGCAGATGGAGAGCCTAAAGTTGTTTAAGATTATGCAAAGTTTAGGCATCTTGTGTAACAATTTGTCTCTGGTTCATAAACACCATCCCTCTCCAATATAAATCTAAATGATTAGGGGCACCTGGGTGGCTCAGTCGGTTAAGCTTCCAACTCTTGGTTTCAGCTCAGGTCATGGTCCCAGCGTCGTGAGATCAAGCCCCATGTGGCTCCACACTTACTGGAGAGTCTGCTTTCCCTCTCCCTCTGCACCTCCCCTTACACACATTCTCTCTCTCAAATAAATAAATCTTTAAAAACCTATAAATAAATCTAAACAATTAGACAACACTTACTTATATAAAAGAATTTTTTAAAATTTAACTTTAAAGTACCTGTTCCAATGTTGCTTGAGAAAAGCTGTATTCTTCAATGGCAAAAGTATGTTTAGCTATTAAAATATGAAAACAATATTTTACTTATTAATATTTCTAAAGAAAAAAATGGCAGAATAAAAATAAATAAAAAATATTTCTAAGAAATAAAAATTTCTAAAGAATAAAAATTCTTCATTTCTAAAGAATAAAAAAAATAACTACTAAGTGGTTAAAAACCTGTTTTAAAAAAAATTCTGTAATCAATTCACTTAAATTTGAAACTGCCAAAAAATGTTACTTTCCTCTATCTTGGTTCCCTGAGGCACCCTACCAGCAACGTTACTTGCCTCACCTCGCCCCTTTATCCTCCTCTGTCTTCCTTACTGTGGCTTTTCTCAGGACTTCTTTGGCTCCCTGTTCCCTATCTCCCATTCCCCAATTTCCATTACAGCCTGTTCTGAATTTCTTGAACTAGATTCTGGATACAGTTCCTATGGCCGTATACTTTTTTGTATTTATTTCAGATCCTGTTGCAATCTAATCTAACATTAAATTTTCTGGCTTTCTATTTATTCCTGGAGTGAAATTCTCCCCGAGCTTTATTAGGTTGTTGCATAGTTTACAAATTCCATAAAACAACCTGTGTGAGAATACCTGTTCCATCCAGGAGTTTATCTCTTACCACTTGCCGGCAGGGTATCTTTATCCTACCAACCATTTATTTTAAAAAAAACATCACATTTCAATAAACTTCTTTAAGCTTCCAGGAATGTCCATATCCCTACACTATGGATTTTCCTCTCCTCCCTTATGCTGCCACTGGTTTTGCTACCACTGCTACTTCTAGGGCCTGATACAAAGTGAGGACTCTGGAAACTCAATGCTCTCACTTCTGGAATGAACCACTGTGTGCTAAGTAAACTGAACTTTCTCGCAGATGCAATGTGAAAAACCACGGTGATGTCAACTAAAATAGTAAAAGGTTTACACTACAATATACCTGACCTACCAAACCTCTACAATGTTAGTGTTTAACCTATATCTTACATTAAATTAATAAAAGGTTATCTTTTTATTTACAATAGCTTCCACAATAAACAGTCCCAATTTCTAAATTTTTAAATAAAATTCTTTCATAAATTGAAAGCTATCTTACAATCTTTTTCAAATCTTACCTTCTTCCAGCTTAGAAAAAGATTGTGAAAGGGATGGAACATCTTCCTTAGGAATCTTATAAGCCAAAATAGAAGAAAAACTGGAAACAGATAAAATATTAGAAAAATTTAAAAATGACTACTAATATGTTCTAAAGCTAAAGTTCAAATTTTAAGGTTCAAAATTAAACTCCAACAACTTATTTTGATACATACTTAGAAAAAAAATTGTTTTAAATCTTAAAATATTTCCATGTGAAATTCTCTCATTACTACTGGTATGAGAACTTTTTAAAATTTAAATACTATGGAATATTGCAAGATCTAATACTAAGTTGGATATAAAACCCCAGTTATCAGACTATATTAGTCCAATACTGGTGATACAAGCAGAACTTTTTTTTTCTAATCCTTAAAGCAATAACCACTTTTACTACTATTGCTCTACAAAAAAAAAAAACAAAAAACCAACCAAACAAACAAAAAAAACTACATTTTTAAAATCTTTACCTCTCTTGACGGCTTGCATTTGGGAAAATATACTGTATTTCTCTTTGAAGGCGGTCTACTTCTAGGTTTTCTATCCAGTCCTTTAACTTTATTTCCAAAAAGTAGCCTTTTCCAAATTTACTCTTCAGATGCTGGACAGTCCCAATACATCTGTAGTGATTTTAAAAGAAAGCTCAGATATAAAACGACTTGACAGTTTCAAAGAATGATTTCTCAAAGGATGAATTAAATTACATGTATGATGGGATATTTTTAAATATATAGAGAAGTTGCAAATATAATACAGAGCATCTCTATATACCCCTCACCCAGTTTCAGTTTCCCTATCATTATGATCTCATATAACCATGGTACATTTGTCAAAATTAAGAAACCAACACTGATATATAACTATTAACTTTATATTGGACTTTATTTGGATTTCACCATTTTTTCACTAAAGTCCTTTTTCTGTTCCAGGATCTATCCAGGATACACACTGCACTTAGTCCCCACAGGTCTGTGACAGTTTCTCACTCTTTCCTCCTTTTTTTTGGCCTTTGACAGTTTTAGGAATTGGTCAAGTGTTTTGGTAGAATGTCTCTCAATGTGGAACAGTCTGACATTTTTCTCTTTAGACTGGGGTTAGAAATTTTGGAGGAAATGCCACAGAGCTGAAGTACCTTTCCTATCAGGGGTACATGATGTCCACACAAAATTGCTCTTCTGTGAACTTACTATTGCCCTCTTTCCATACATTAGAAGAGACTGGCTAAATTCAGACTACACTTAGGAGGTGGAGGATTACCTTCCCCTCCCAGAGGGAGCAGTATCTACATATACTGTTTGGAATCTTTCCCATAAGGAAAATCTGCTCTCCTCCCACATTTATTTTATTTATTCAACCATTTATTTACAAGAGTATGAACTTGAATTATGAATATATTTATTTTATATTTTGGATTATAACCCAATAAAATGCCTAGCAATTTTTTTAAATAACAAATATCAGGCGCCTGGGTGGCTCAGTGGGTTAAAGCCTCTGCCTTCGGCTCAGGTCATGATCCCAGGGTCCTGGAATTGAGCCCGCATAGGGCTCTCTGCTCAGGAGGGAGCTTGCTTCCTCCTCTCTCTCTGCCTGCCTCTCTGCCTACTTGTGATCTCTGTCTGTAATAAATAAATAAATAAATAAAATCTTTAAAAAATCTTCAAAAAAATAAAATCTTTAAAAAAAATAACAAATATCATGCATGAAAAACAACATTCCAAGTTATTGAACCATTAAACTAATATACAAATGCAAAGTAGCTAGCAAAATTTCTTAGAAATAAACTATATTTCCAAGTAATTCTACAGAAAACTAATAGCCAAAAATTCAAGTAAGGACACTTTTTTTGGCATTTAAATTTATTACTGTAAGTTTTTGAAATGATTACTCAGCACCCCCCAACTCCCGCCACCACCAAACAGCATGCCTTTCAGACATTTACCTTAACTGCCCAGATACCATGATGGCCACCCGGTCACAGACAGCCTCTGCTTCTTCCATATAATGAGTGGTCAGAATAGCAGCCCGCTTTTTATTTTTAAATGCAGTTCGAATTGCTCGCCTATAAAAGGTAAGTAAAATAAACAGAGTAAAGCATCTCAATGTTAATGAAAATCCAACTATTTGGTTAACTAAAATTTATTAGTATCTATTGCTATATATCTATTGCCCAACTATGATTCTTCTAATTTCTTTTCCTTTATTTTTGAAAGTTCGTCAAATAAACAGAAATTCCATGATTTCAAATGTTTTATGCATTAAAAATAAATGATAAAATTTGATGCTTTTTCATGTTGTAACTAAAATAGCCATAAAATCATAGGGAAAATGTAATGTTTCTATCCTACACCTCACGCTTTACAGACATGGAAATGTAGGTTCAAAGAGTTGGTCAACCAACTAGCACCATGAATTCCTCGGCATTCCAACATAAACTCAAGCCAATATTATTATGAGAATTAGAACTTAAGTTAAATGACTTGGAAAAAAATCTTTTAAAAGCTATTCAGACAGCAGTACTCTTTATCGTAATAATTAACCATATATTTATTTTTATTCTCGAATAAATATTATTAATATTTTATGAAAGTATAAAGCCTGATAAAGTTTAAAAGTTTATGGCAGGGGTTCCTGGGTGGCTCGGTTAAGCATCTGCCTTTGGCTCAGGTCATGATCTTCAGGTCCTGGAATCAAACCCTATGTCTGGCTCCCTGCTCAGTGGGGAGCCCATTTCTCCCTTTCCCTCTGCTTCTCCCCACTGCTCGTGCTCTCTCTCTCAAATAAATAAAAGCTTAAAAACAAATAAATAAAAGTTTATGGTGTTCTCTAGAAATCAAAATATTTAATTTTTAATTACTATTTTGTCATTTGTGTAAGATTTTAAATCAATATGCATATATAACTAATATAAAACCATTTGTTATAATAAAACAATATAATGTGTCTCAAGCATCTTCCACGTCATACTCACCACATGTGCTGTTTCGCTTTAGGATCCATACCAGTAGATGGTTCATCTAACAGGGTAATGTGAGGATTCCCCAGCATACTCAGGGCAAAACACAACTAGATAGAAAGAAAATGGGGAGGGGACTAATATTTGCATAAGAAATTTTATCAAGACAGTATTAGGCTCTAAACTATAAATAAGCCAAACACACATCTGTTGTTTAAAAAAAAAAAAGTACCTTTCGCTTGATTCCTGCAGGTAGTTTCTTTATAGTTTTCTGAAGGTGTTCTTTTAAATCAAGTGCATTTGTTATCCTGCAAAATAGGTAATACAAAATGACTATATGATCACTCACTGTTTGTAATCATTGACAGTCTTCTTTCCAGAACACTCAGTTGGAGCTTACTATAAATTAGACCTCCAATCTACATAATCTTAAACAAATCACTATCTTGACAAAAAGGTCTACTTTAAGTTTGACATTTACAGGTATATTTATTCTGTAATTAAAAATAGAAAAATTATTATTTTATTTTTATAACTATTATAATTATGTAAAGAATATATGAAAAAGTAATGACCATTTTCTATGAACAGTATGATCCACAAAAATTGTTTTTAAAAATTAAACTTATAAATGTGAAATGTAAACCTTTCTCTGGGTAACAAAAAGTTTTAATTTTACCGAGTTATGACTTCTTTCATGTCACTTGAGCTCATTCCTTTCACAGCTCCATAAATTTCAAAATGTTCCTGCAAGGTAATATCCGGCCACAGTGGGTTTATCTGAGGACAGTATCCCATATACTTAACGGAATCATCACCATCAGGTGGCTCTGAAGAATAATCTCCAAGAAATACCTACAGAAAACCAAACCAATTTTAAATAACTTTTGGCTTAATTTACACTGTGAAGAAGTGGTAAGTGAATTAATTCAAACTCTTCTCTAGAACCAGGGTAACATTAAGTCAAAATTTTATTCCTTTTGATGAAGAAAGGACATACATAGCTAAGTCAGAGTTCAGTGACATGGTCCAAAAGGGCGATAAGGAATGTAGGTTGACTGAAAATATAAACTCCAATTTTAACTAGGATGATCAAGGGACCTCACTGGAAGGTGTTAATTGTGCCATGGAGGTAAAACAAATTAAATCATTTAGATTTCTACATGGTAAGGAACACTAAATATAAGGATTAGTTAAGGCAAAAACCCAGAAGAGTATGCCTGGCATTTTCTAGGAAATCAATGGACCAGTGTGGTTGGTGTAAAGTAAGAAAGGGGGAGAGGAGCAGAAGACAGGATCAGAGCAGTTCTGTGAAGTTTCCACAAAGTGGTGATATGCTTACAATCAAAGGGTAATTAATGACAGGGTCAATATTAGTTCCTGTATCTCCTTAAGTTAATAAGACTGTCTTCCACAGATCAGGCTGGCAGCAGGTCTGTCCACGGAAACCTGGCAGGCCAGAAAGGAGTGGAAGGAAATATTCAACGTGCTGAATGGGAAAAATATACAGCCAAGAATTCTTTTTCCAGGTTGTCATTCAGAATAGAAGGACAGATAAAGAGTCTCCCAGACAGGGGTGCCTGGGTGACTCAGTCAGTTGAGTGTCTGACTCTTGTTTTTGGCTTAGGTCATAATCTCGTGGGTCATGTTATCAAGCTCCACCTCCAAATGGGGCTCCACATGTGGTGGGGAGACTGCTTGGTGGTTCTCTCCCTCTACCTCTCCCTGACTCACTCTATCTCTGTCTCTGTCTCTCTCTGAAGTAAATAAATAAATCTTAAAAAAAAAAAGGAGTTTCCCAGACAAACAAAAACTATTTTTATTAGTTCATGACCACTAAAGCAGCCCTGCGAGAAATTTTAAGGTGAACTCTTCGAGCAAAGGAAAAATAAAGGCCAAAAGCATCAAGGCTAGAAAGAACTAGAGAACATCACCAGAAATACCAATTTTACAGGTAACACAATGGCACTAAATTCCTATCTTTCAGTAATCACTCTGAATGTAAATAGACTAAATGCTCCAATTGTAAGACACAGGGTACCAGAATGGATTAAAAAACAAGACCCATCTATATGCTGCCTATAAGAGATTCATTTTAGACCTAAAGCTGAAGTAGTCATACTTCCGTCAGACAAACTACATTTTAAAACAAAGACTGTAAAAAGAGATGAAGAAGGGCATTATATCTTAATTAAGGGGTCTATCCATCAAGAAGATCCAACAATTGTAAATACTTATGTCTCTAACTTGGTACACCCAAATATACAATTCAATTAATAAACATTAAAAACTCAATGATAATAATATAATACAATAAGGGGACTTTAAAACCCCACTTACAGCAATGGACAGATCATGTAAGCAGAAAATCAGTAAGGAAACAATGGCTTTCAGTGATACACTGGACCAGATGGACTTAACAGATATATTTCGAACATTTCATCCTAAAGCAGAAGAATATGCATTCTTTTCAAGTACACATGGAATAGTCTCCAGAACAGATCACATACTGGGTCACAAATCAACCCTCAACAAGTACAAAAAGACTGAGATCACACTATGTGTATTTTTAGACCACAGTGCTATGAAACTTGAAGTCAACCACAAGAAAAAATTTGGTAAGACCACAAATACATGGAGGTTAAAGAACATCCTAAGTTAACCAGGAAATTAAGAGAAAAAAAAAAATACACAGAAGAAAATGAAAATGAAAACAGGACAGTCCAAAACCTTTGGGATACAGCAAAGAGGGAAATATACTGCAATACAGGTCCACCTCAAGAAGCAAGAAAAGTCTCAAATACACAAGCTAACCTCATACCTAAGGGAGCTAGAAAAGGAACAGCAAATAAAGCCTAAAGCCAGCAGAATATAAATAATAAAGATTAGAGCATAAATACACAATATAGAAACAAACAAACAAACAAAAACAGTAGAACAGATTAACAATACTAAGAGCTGGTTCTTTGAAAGAATTAGTAAAATTGATAAACCTCTAGCCAGACTTATCAAAAAGAAAAGAGAAAGGACCCAAATAGATAAAATCATGAATGAAAGAAGAGAGATCACAACCAAAACCACAGAAATACAAATAATTACCAGACAATGCTATGAAAAATTATATGCCAACAAACTGGGCAACCTGGAAGAAATGGACAAATTCCTAGATACCTACAAACTAACAAAGCCAAAACTGAAACAGTAAGAAAGAGAAATTTTGAACAGACCCAAAACTAGCAAAGAAACTGAATCAGTAATCAAAAATCTCTCAACAAACAAAAGTCCAGGGTTGGATGGATTCCCAGACATTTTAAGAAGAGTTAATGCCTAGTCTCCTCATACTATTCCAAAATATAGAAATGGAAGGAAAACTTTCAAACTCATGCTATGAAATCAGCATTACCTTGATTCCAAAACCAAAGACACCACTAAAAAGGAGAATTCCAAGCCAATATCCTTGATGAACATGGATGCAAAAATTCTCAATAAAATACCAGTGAATCAAATTCAACAGTACATTAAAAGAATTATTCACCATGATCAAGTTGGGTTTATTCCTAGGTTGCTGGGGTGGTTGAACATTCGCAAACCAATCAATGTGATACACCACATTAATAAAAGGATAAGAACCATATGATCCTGTCAATAGATGAAGAAAAAGCATTTGACAAAAATACAGATCTTTTCTTAATAAAAACCCTCAAAAGGTAGGGATAGATGGAACATACCTCCATATGGCCTTTGACCATATACAAAAGACTCACAGCTCACCCTTGATGGGGAACAAGACTAGGATGTCCAGTCTCACCGTTACTATTTAACAAAAGCCTTATCTTAGCAATCAGACAACAAAAAGAAATCAAAGGTATCCAAATTGGCAAGGAAGAATTCAAACTTTCACTTTTTGCAAATGACATGATACTTTATGTAGAAAACCTGGAAGACTCAACCAAAACATTGCAAGAACTCATACATGAATTTAGCAAAGTTGCAGGATATAAAATCAATGTGCAAAAATCTGTTGCATTTCTATACACCCATAACGAAGCAGCAGAAAAATAAATCAAAAAATCGATCCCATTTGCAATCAGACCAATAACAGTTAAAATACCTAGGAATAAACATAGCTAAAGATGTAAATGGTCTGTACTCTGAAAACTATGGAAGATGTTGAACTTATCACTCACCATCAGGGAAACACAAATCAAAACCACAATGAGATGCCACCTCACACCTGTAAGAATGGCTGAAATTCATAACGAGAAACAACAGGTGTTCGCAAGGATGCTGAGAAAGGGGAACCCTCTTGTACTGTTGGTGGGAATGCAAACCATTGCAGCCACTCTGGGGAACAGTCTGGAGGTTCCTCAAAGAGTAAAAAACAGAACTACCCTATAATCCAGCAATTGTACTACTAAGTATTTACCCAAAGGATACAAAAATACAGATTCAAAGGTGTGCATGCACCCTGATGTTTATAGCAGCATCATCAACAATAGCCAAACAAAGGAGAGAGCCCAAATGTCCATTGACTGATGAATGGATAAATGATACACACACACACACACACACACACACACACACACACACACTGGAGTATTACTCAGCCATCAAAAAAGAATGAAATCTTGCCATTTGCAATGATGTAGACGGAGCTAGAGCATATTATGCTAAGTGAAATAAGTCAGAGAAAGACAAATACTGGATGATCTCACTCATATGTGGAATTCAGGAAAACAGATGAACATATGGTAAAGGGGAAAAAGAAAAAAAGGAGACAGGGAAACAAGCTTAATGATAGAGAACAAACTGAGGGTTAATGGAGGGAAGCCGGTGGGGGATGGGCTAGACAGGGGATGGATATTAAAGAGAGCACTTGTGATGAGCTCCAGGAGTTATATGTATGTGATGAATCACTGAATTCTACTCCAGAAACTAATATGCACTGTATGTTAACTAACAAAATTTAAAAAAAAAAAGAGAGAGTGTCTTCCATTAAGTAGGTAGACAAATCACCCATGAATGTAATAATTATAAAAGCAAAAACATTGTCTATGTGTGCATCTGCATGTGTGTAAATTTTATTGTGTACATTATTTTCAAAGATAACCAAAAAGATAATTTGATTAAGCTATACTAAAAAATGAATACTATGAACATAAAATCCTAATCTGCTGTTAAGAAATTTATTTTAACTAAAAATGTAAATCATAATCAGCATCTTCCACACCCTTATATATCATACCTGGCCTGAAGTTGGTTCAATATCACCAACCAGAATATTGATAATTGTGCTTTTGCCTGCACCATTTGGACCCAGTAGCCCCAAGATCTCTCCTAAAAAAGTTGAAAGAAAAATCATCATATGTAAATAAAATTAAAATGGAAATTACTCTTCTGGAAAAATTATTTAAGAAAAAACAAATACCAGCCTTTTTTCACACAAAAAGAGACATATTTAGTTGCCACTTTCTTTACTTTTCTTGTAAGAAGAAAATCTTTCTTGTCATCATATTCTTTATGCAAATTGCTGACCATAATGGCTGGCTTCTAATAAGGGAAATAGGATTTAAAAAGAGAATAATAAATCAGATATACCCATCATGAAATGACAGGCTGCCCACAATTCATGTCCATATATCATAAGAACTATATTCACTAATAAGAAATATTATGTAAATAAAGATCCATTTATGACTGAAATAATGTCTTATTCAAAAGTAGACAAATACATTTTTTCAAAGAAAAAAGACTTTTTGATTCCTATGAAAAGTATTTTTCAGATTAATTCCTATACACGATGACTGCACATTTAATAAGACTTATGATAAAGACTAAATTACCTCCTCACAACACTGGCAACTCATTAGCTCTTTGACCTTTAGTCTTTCAGCTTTGACATCTTCATCTTCATCCTCATTGCTTGGTGGTTCTGGATACTTCCTATTTTTGGACTTTCTTGAAAGAGTCCTATATATTAAAGATAATGGATTTTCAAATAATTAATAGAGTAAGAAATTCAGCACTTCATGGGGAAAAGACCAAAAAAATACACCAATCTGAGATCTGTGATCTTCTTTCTGAAAGGTGGAATTACAGAGCTATTTTTCACTTATGAATCCATTTGGATGATGTTATCAAAATTCATTCATTTTTCAACATCATATATGACTGGTATGTGTCATGTACTATTTCATACAAACATAAAAAGATTTAAAAAAGCATTTAGCCATCCCTCAAAGAATTCACTGTGTGGGTATACAGGACATTGTCCTGGGCCAAGTGGATATAGAGGGCTGAACTCAGAACTCACAGGAACACTAGAAAAGTAGGCAGAGAAAAAAAAAGAGCTTCAAAAGGAAATTTTGAAGTACAAGAGAGGTAAAGGGATAAAACAGGAGTTGACATTATGGACAAAAAAAGAACAAGAGAAAAGTATAAATAAGGAGGAAGAAGTCAATCATAGGAAAGTAGCAGTTGAGATGAGTAAGCAGAGCCTACTTGATGAGCGACAGGAAATCATTAGTCACCTTACTGAAAATAGCATCAGCAGAGAAGCAAGTGCAGAAACCAGATTGCAGGGAGTTAAGGAGTGAATGGGAGGTGAGGAAGTGGAAGTAGAAGCTTCTTGCTATGAAAGAAAAGACATACAGGACAAGAGCTAGAGGGATTCAAGTTTAAATGAGATTTAGGAGTTCTGATTTCTATTAATTTGTTTTATGTAAGAAAGGTAACTCCCTCCCCAGAGAAAAATATCCTATTTAGATCCAAAAGGGAAAGATACAGAAAGAGAAAATAAAAGTAACAGAGCAACGTCCTTAAGTAGACAGAATAAATGAAGACATGGATAACAGGCGGGGTGCCTCTCCCTCTGGAACTAGGAAAAGGCATAAATGATGAAAGAGGTGGATAAGTGTGTAAAGATTTCTAGTTAAGTGCTTCTGTTTTCAGAGATGGCAAGATCTTCTACTGAGAAGCAGAAAATGAGGGGAGGTGGCCTGGAGCAGTTGAGGAACACAACGAAGGCCTGGGATAACTATTGAAAAGAGACAGGAAGAAAATGGGGTAACAAGTGTTAACACAAAGGTGAATTTATACAGGATAAATCCATTGTATTAGCAAAGTGCACTGTTAGGTTGGTTTTCTCTACCCTGTAATTAGACCTACCAAAAACTGTGACTTTTAGCAGACAAGTGAAAGAAATACCGAAGTTAAATACAGGCTGCTGAAAGGGGTGAAAGTGATGAATCACGTGAGTGAAGCTGAACAGAGAAAAGGTGAAAACAGTGACTAGTAGATACATCTGAGGAACAAACTCAGGGGTAGAAACCACAGGAGGAAAGTCCAATAAGACTAATAAAATAAGAAAGCTGGAAAGATGATATGTGACTGGTAGCAGGGACACAGATGAAGTGAAGAGCAGAGATGGCCCGGCTCTGACCCAAATCAACACATGAGTGCAGAGAAAATCAGACACTGAGGGATAGGGTGTTAAGAAGATTATCTCAGTGGACGCTGATTCTCCCCCAAGATGACTGCAGGAGAAAGAAGGAGAGCCAGATGCTAAGTCCTCAGTGGATAACAAATATGTTCACAGCAGCATTATATATAATGGCCAAAAATAGAAACAACTCAAATGTCCAACAACTGATGAACAGATAAGTCAAGTGTTACCACATGACTTATCTGCAGTGTAATATTAGTAAGAAAAGAAAAAAGTAATGAAGCATTGCTACATCATGAACCTTCAAAACGTTATGGTAAGTAAAAGCAGCCAGACACAAAAAGACTATATATTATATAATTCCATTCATATATATGTTTAGAATTGGCAGATCTATAGCAACGAGATTAGTAAATTAGTGGTTATACAGGGCTGGGCGCATGCACAAGGCGGGGGGCACTGATGACTCTAAGGGGTTTTTTTGAGAGTGAAGGAAATTACCTAAAAGTAGATAATATACTATGTAAGTATACTTAAAAAAAAAATTAAAACTTTTAAAAAAATTAACTGACCTGAAAAAAGGGTCCTTTCTTATTGACCTGCCTCCATATTTTTTCTCATAGTACTGTAAGAGGAAAACCCAGAGTACGCACTGCAGGTAAGGCTACAAGAAGAACACATAAGAGCTCATGACTCAATCCTTTTTCCCCCATATCAATAGAACAAAGACCACATACATCAGGTTCCTTACCATCATATCAAAATAATCATTACTTTCTTCACATGTCATATGTGTTAAGATTGTTAATGCAAACCAATGTAGATTTTTAGTAAAATAATCCTTCACATATTTTTCTACCTCCATAAAATTCATTGGTTGTCAGCTTCATAAAATATAATCACAGGAAAAGTCATTTGTGCTTCTGAGGAAGCCAGGATTACAAACAGAATAACATAAGAGAGCCAAATATATTTAAAATGGACATAGTCAATAAAGGCATTACCAACAAAATGCATATTGGATGGCACTAACTAACCCACTTGACTTTTTGAGGCATCTTCATTCTTATGCAACACGGTAAAAACTAAAAAGAGAGTAAAAATCATACAACCAAACTGCTCTGAAGGTAGCATGCTAAGGCCAAAATTTTTGTTATTTCTTACCGATACAACAGCCACCAAAAGCCTATCCCATGGATTATAGGTGTCTTCATTTTTTCGAATATTCTTCCAAGAAATCTAAGACAAAAATTTTTTTAAATTGACATGCTGCTGTGATAAGATGATATAATGGTATTTGGTCTTTGACCCAGTCCCCAGGACACAGGCACAGAGGTGAAAGGAACATCTTTTGTTATTTAAAATAAGCCCCAATCAACCAAAACAGTTCATTCTACAGAGGCGACTCTTGGAGGAAGGTGCTGTTTGACAAGGGAACCAACCAAGTGATTAGAAGGTGGGAACTACCAGCCCCATCCACTGATCAAAAGGGGAGAGGGACTGCTTATCTCATTATGCCTCAGTAAGGAAACCTCCATAAAATCCTCTGTGTTAAGCACAGGGTTTGGTGAGTTTCCAGGACGGTGAACACATCCACATGCTGGGAGGGTGGCACGCTCAAAACTCCACAGGGTCAAAAGCTCCAGTACTTGGGACTCTTCTGGACTTTGCCTTCCCTATCTCTGAATCTACTTACTTGCATATCCAATATAATAAACTTGTAAAAGTACATAAAGTGTTTCCCTAAATTCTGTAAGCCATTATAACAAATTAGTGACCATGTCAAGAGGTCATAGGTACCGTGGATTTGTAGCCACCTCAGACACAACAAGCATGGGTTACCTGCAGACCCACTACTTGGATCCGGCATCTGAAATGAAGGGGGCAGTCTTGTGGGACTGCATGCTTAATAACCCAGAACGTAGCCCTGAGTCTGCATTAACTCCAGGTAGTTAGGTGTAGAACTGCTTTATGTGAGTGAAAAACCCATACACATTTGGTGTCAGAAGTGTTGCGAGTAGTAGTTTTCTTAGAGCTGCAATGTGCAGGAATATTTCGATTAAAATGCATTTTGTTCAGCAAAGATGTATTCTCTATACATAAGTTAGCTATTAGTATTAATAGCTATTTCTACTTAGATTAAAATCTTCCCCACACCAAAATATTTCTATCTGGGGATGTATAAATTAAACATATTAAACTGAAGCAAAAAAGAAAGTGGGGGAGGGGAAAAGGGAGGGCCAGCGCGTACAATTAAGTCAGCATCATTCTAAATCACTAATTCATTATTTAATTTTTTTCTAATCACATCCAAATTTTTTCAGTTATCCAGGCTTAATAAAACTAAAGTTTTATATATATTTTTATATAAAACTTTTATATAGGTTTTATGTATTGTTTTATTTTTTCTTTGAAAAAAAGTCTCTTACACTTTATTTTCTCTCATCCCTCTGTAGTACAATCAATACATTATTTCATCCCTGAAAACCTCCCCTAAAACAAACACTGACCAAAGTCAGATCATACTTGGAATTTATGTGCATCCTTTTGGGAATCAAAGAACAGTTAGTTAATGGATGTACTCCTCTGAGATTTTACGGCTTAACGACATCCTTGAAAAGATTTCACAGTAATCTTAAACTGCTGCTTAATAATATTCAAATCAAGTAAAGAGCAGCTAAGCTCTTTTTTTTTTTTTTAACTATATTGGGTATAAGAACTAAGATCTCAAAGATTAGGCAGTATTTATGCTTTACAAATATTAAAGCATATAAAAGACCTACCTTTATGAAACAAATCAGACAACCTAGAAGTGGATAGATTGGAATGACTATGGAAAAGGTATAATGAAGAACAGCCGTAACTGTGTATCCCATAAAGAACGTTATTTCGGTGATTGCAATGCAAGCCAAAGCTGTCTAAAGAGAAAAAATGAGAAAACAAGTGAAAAAGTGTTTAGCAATTTTATACAAACCCACTTCTAAGTCTGTGCCTTGGTATTTACTATGTTTTCAATCCTCTAATGAAACACTGAACCAGAGGTGATACTTAGCCAGGAGGGGCCAGGCCCCGCCGTTTGCCCCCGGTATCCTTGCCATGTAATTCTTACATGCCTTCAGTACCACCCCTTGGTGGAATGGGTGATGCATTAGACACAGAGATGCTGTCAGCTAGCTACCTAAGTTCTGTACTCAGAAAAAAGACAATAACATTTTGAACATAAGCCTGCAAGAGTTTATGACATACAAGTAAGCTACTATGAAAAGCTGGGGTGAAATAATACAAAACATGACTTACCACAGAATAGATAAATGACCAAAACTCTTTGGTATTCAAAATTTTTTTAAAAGTGAAGGAGATAACATAGGTAAACAGAATGACTGATGGAACGTAACCAATAAGGCAAAAAACCTATAAAACAGAAATGTGCACTTTTATGTAAAAGTATGAATAGCTAACAATACATATGACATAAAACACCAGTTGTATCAAAATATTAAGGAATGATTATTTTTCAAATTTTATGTCTCAAGCAATCACTCCAAAACTGAAATTGTAGTTACTTGAGAAATTACCATGCACAGTAAAACTCATACTTCTACCTGTCAACACAATCCTGAATAAATAATCTACACTGAACACTGTTTCAAGTTCTTTTTTATGCCAACCAAAATGCTATCTCTACCCATGTTATAAGAACAAGTATACTAGCTGTTTTACCCTTCTCAATCAACTATTAGCTACTATTTCAATATACAGCATTCAATACATTTGGCAAATATTTAAGAAAAAAATTATTAATTTATAAACCAGAAATTCATATGTAAAGTCAGTATTATCTCTGGCAAAATGATAAAATTACTTTCAGAAACCTCAACCTCACCTAGTTCTATTTTCCCTTTTTCCTAATACAAATTATTCACATGAAGGGTGATATACACATGAACATGAATGTAAGCCATACTCTTCCTTAGTATTTTCAGCAATATTTTAAATTATGGAATAAAAGAGCTTCTTTTGAAATTATTTTCAGGCATAGGGACAAGGAAGACATTTTAAGGAAGGACTGCTTAATTATTCCTGATTATACACAAGTATTGTAGTCTGCAGAAAGACCACCTCAGTCTCAAGGAATTATTTTATAATGATGGCTAGTTGCTGTTTTTTTAAAAATCACTTATAGTAATATAAGTTGCATTATAAGTATCATATACAATGATTAAAATAGATACCGGCTCTACTTTCTATTAAAAAAATTAATATCCAAATTACTTGACAAACCACTTGTCATGTTTATAAATACTTAGTTTTTTTAAATAACATTTCATTTATAAATAACATAAGTACAAGTAATATTAACTTACCACAGAAAGGAATTTTATAGCATAAAAATATAATCCATAATGAAACGCAAATAAACTTCCTAGCATCAAAATAAGAACAAGAAAAAATAAGGGGATATCAACAATAGCTTGTCCAATCCAATATGCAGATGGCAAAAGTCCTGAAAGTTTAAGCTGGGTATAAGCTTTGATCTACAAAACAAAAAAGAGGGAGGAGGGAAAACTGATTATAACTGTAAACATTTTACACACAAAAAATTAGCAAATTATTGTGGAACTCTTAATTTTACATCAACAGAACAAGACAGGTCACATTCCAGGTCTCTAGGTAATAAAAACCCTCCTACAATTAAATATAAATTCCATATAGTCTTTAATTTGGCTCAGTCCTGAGATGTAACAATTTTGACAAAATTTTTCAGAATCAGAATATAGTAGAGTTAAGAAACACAAAACTAAAATGAAGCAAAAGATGTCATGGGGATTACAGCTGTGCAAACAATAAGTAGCCAAAACAATGTCACTTTTACAACTCTGTGGAAGTAGATTAAAGATATGTTTAAACAGAAAAGACATTCTCATTTTTTAAAAATTAAGCTTTCATGAAAAACTATAAACTGCCAAGTGTCTTCGGGATTTACATAAGGTTTTCAGCTAAAGAGAGAAACTCTGTACTGATAATTCATTTTAGCCCTTTATATCCTCCTTTGTAGTACAAAAATGTAAGTTGTTATTACTATAAGTAATTAGCATTTTCATGTATACAAACAGTAAACTTAAATGATCTGAGTTTTCCTCTCTCATCTTCTCATAATTTGAAATTTCAAAAAATATTTTATAAATCCAAATACCTAACAATTTTACTCAGTTGATTTTTGGCATCTTTAAAAACATACTCTTAATAATTAAATATATTATATGAAGGAGCTAGCCACGGAGATAACAGATGCATGGAATATAAAGATTAGTTAAGAAGAGGAGAGGTGATAAAAAAAAATGTACAACTTTTCTGTTCAGTGAATTATAAGAACAAAAATATAAACAATATAAGTATGAAAACATAAGCCAAGTCAAATAGAGTTATTCTGGCTCATCCGCACTTTTGTCATTCATACAATGCTGGTGGGAACGTAAAACAGAATATCCACCCTGGAAAACTGTTTGACAAATGTCTTACAAAACTAAACACGGAATCACCATGTGACACAGCAATTGTATTCTTGGGCATTTATCACAGAGAAGTGAAAACTTACATTCACACAAAAACCTCTACACAAATGTTCACAGCAGCTTGATTCATAACAGTCAAAAACTGGAAACAACGCAGACCCACAGCACGGACCGCGACGCAACAATAGAAAGCAGGAGACACGGATACATATCAACAACGCGGATGAAACTCCAGGGAATTATCCTAAGTGAAAAAAATCTAGCCCCTCCCAAAAATACGTAATGATTCCATATATGTACTCTTGAAATATCAAAATTAAGAAATAGAGAAGAGATTAGTGGTTGCCAGAGGTCAGGGAGGGGGTGGGTGTGTGGACTTGAAAAGGGCAATAGGAGGAATCTCTGTCCTGAAGCCGCTCTATCCGGACTGTATCAATGTCAATATCCCGGGATTTTACCATTATACCACAACTTTATAAGCTACTATTGAGGTGAACTGAGCAGGATACAGAGGATTTCACTGTATTGTTTCTTAACACCTAATATGAATCTACAATTATCTCTAAATAAAAATTTGAATTAAAAACATTTAAGTTGAAACAAAAGAGAAAAATGCAATTGTCTAGTAAGTTTTACTGTGAGTGGTGGGTGTTATGGGCATTTCTTAATTTTCTTATGCTTTCCTACATTTTTTTTGAAAATTTTATTTATTTATTTGAGAGAGAGCAAGCGCACGAGTGGGGGTGGGGAGGAGCAGAGGCAGAGGGAGAAGCAGACTCCCTGCTCAGCAGGGAGTGCTACCCAGGGCTTGATTCCAGGACCCTGAGATCATAACCTGAGCTGAAGGCAGATGCTTAACTGACTAAGCCACCCAGGCACCCCTTTCCTACATTTTCTAAATTAGAACAATGAATATATGTATTTATAACAGAAAAAATGAATATATTTTTAAAATACCTCCTGAGACTCATGTATCACTTTAGACTAGAGAAAATTATTAAAATATATAATTGTCTGCTCTGAGACTTCATTATTTGTTACATGGGTAAATTAATTTAGACTATCTGCTTACACTGAACTAAGAAGACAAACAGAGAATGAGAATTTTGATTAGAGGAGTAAGAGAGGGACAACGTCTGCAGGATAGGAGAGTGGAAGGCTTTGAACAGTCAAGAGACCTTGCAAGAGCATCACGTGCCTGAGGACAGAAGAGAAAGGAGCAAAAAAGAAAGTGAAGGATACTGAACAGCTCTGTACACACAGCAATTTGTCCTGGGCTCTGGTGGTCACAATCATTATCTACCTGCTTTTTCATTTCACAAAAATTAAGTATCTTGTACATTCAACACATCCCATTAAGGGTTAAGGGAGAGAGAAAGGTTAGTGTACCTATTAAAAACATAAGGATCCACTACTTAAACAAGATGAGACAACACCGGCACATGATATGACCACTCCTATCCCCACTTCCTGACCTATAAATAAAGTCGGTAACATAAAACTTACATCACAGTGTTGTAAAGATTAAAGGATGTAACATTTGAAGCATGTGACAGGGACTCAAGTAATAAATGATAGCTATTGTTATTACTATATTAAATATGTTTATTCTCCATTTACTGACTCTTAAAATATGTCTTGCACTCATGCAAAGCAGGTAATTGTTTTGTATAAACTTTACCTGTAATTTTAACTCAATCATTATTACCTTATGATTCTCTGCATTTTCCATGGCAAAGTAAGGTGGCATTGCAGTAACAATGATTCCCAGAAGAGCTGCTTGAAAATACAGCTCAATTTTAAAAACTATATCTGTAATTTCCTGAAAGACAATCACAGAGTAAGAAATGAAACTGAGAATCGCTTTATATCATCTTAGTACTTTCTCAATAAAAGACTATCAAAACCTCTGAAGAAACACATTAGGATATCTATTTTAGGCATACAGTCTGTATGAAAAAACAGGTGGCAGAGTTAACAGGCAGTGAGTTACAGGACCAGCTCTGCCACTTAATAAGTAGCTACACAATCCTGAGCAGATCATCATATTTCCTTTTCTTATCTACAACATAGAATAATAGGACATTTAAATTAAGCTTTACCATTTAATTAAAAATAATAATGTACATGAAAAAGCAGGTAACATGTCCACCAGTAGTCCTATGCAATGAACAGGACCATGTCAGATTGATACATTCGTTGGTTGCTGGGACTGTGAGCCATTTGGATCTCGGGGCCCGATTCCCTTTTGAAAAAGCTGTACTTTGGAACAAGCTCAGCCTCCTATGGGAACAGGAGTTTCTTCTCCCTAGCAGGGGGGCGCTATAACTCCCATAGACCTCAATGGTCCCTAGCTGCCCCAAAGACTCAAGTACAGAAGGAAACTTCCAGAAAACTAAAGTAAACAGCTGGTGCTCCAAATACAAACTACCCAGAACCAAGTGCATTGTATTACCGCTGCCCTCAACAGGTGCAAGTGTCTTCTGGAAGGTGGGAGAGATAATGAAATCTAGAACTGATGTAGTGATGGATGCAGAACTCTATGAACATAATAAAAACCATTCAATTGAAATGAGTTAATAGCGTATGAAGTAGATCTCAAAAAAACTGTTAAAAAAGTATAGCAATAGAAAGTAAAAAATGCTATTACAGAAAAATATTTGTCCATTTATTTTTCATATGTGAAAAATAAAACATAAGGGTGAGAGAAAAATGTTGATAATTTTTCTGAAGACTTACTTTCACATTTATAATCCAATAGTCCTATCTAGAGGAAAAATGACTGTATGAGCAACTTCTCAAATTTCTTTCAATACCCCAGTAAGATATCTTAGATAAATTATTTTTAAATTATCTTAATTTTTCTTGTATGATTAATACAAAAAATACTTATGCTTTATAAAAATATCAGTACCAAGAGAGAACTTCTTTGATCCTGAAGCAAACTAATACTGGGCACTCCTAAACCCAGACGTAAAGCATCCTCAACTCAAGTTTTAGTAAGACTAAAAACATCTACAGATTTCCTTTGTATTAGGTCTTAGCTTTTATTACACACATGTGTACAGACACACTTTTTTCTTTTTTTTACACACACACTTTTTAAAGTTTGCTTACTTGAAAGAATGGGGTATTCCAGACCTGGATGCTTTCAGTCACATTTAAATGATAAAGATAATAATTACTGATAATATTCATCAATACAGGTAAAGAACAAACCATAGTACTGTTGAAAACAGCTGTAAAAACATAGTCCTATGATTTAAAAAAAAAGAGAGTGTTATTACATACCATATATAAATACATTGCTACTATGTACTAAGCTTTTCTCCCAGACTAAGGGAATCTTCACTAACTAAAAATTGATTGAACAAATTATAGAAATAATATTCAATAGATAAAGACAGATGGATAAACATAACCTGGTGTGGAGTCTATACATATTTTGGTATTTTAAGCAAAAATAGAACACAAAGATTAAATTAAATTCCTTACAGTTTTTTATATTGGTCATCCACCAAGTCATAAAATACATTATAAACGCTAGAAATATCCAAAAGCAAATT
Organism: Lontra canadensis; assembly: GCF_010015895.1. Lineage (NCBI taxonomy): Eukaryota > Metazoa > Chordata > Mammalia > Carnivora > Mustelidae > Lontra > Lontra canadensis. Next base: position 10,673,830 of record NW_022631035.1, on the reverse strand, counting down.
CTAATTTCCAACTAATGAGGTCAATTCAGCAAACGATTAACTTTAGAGAAAATATCTTAATGTTCTATTAACTTTCCAATAGGTATTCACTCACATTTGTTACTCTTACCTTTTCAGAATACATCACATTTAAAGCTGCACTATGGGGAGCAGCAGACACATAGTCACTGTCATTAAACATTGTCACCATTATGTTCTGGCTTGTGAAAAAGCTCGTAAGATCACTGATATCAGAGTCTGGTATGAGAAAATAAGCAAATAATAAAGAATCAGCTAAGAAACAGACCCAGACTTTTAATAACATTGGGAAGAACTTTTTTTAAGAAAGATTATCTTTGTTAGACAAGACATCAGTAAGAACACTGGCAGTGGAGGCGGTCAGCCTGGATTCAAATCCAAGTCAATACACACAGGCTTTAAAAACAGAAACTGACTTTAAAAACAGAACCTGCACAGTAACTGCACAAATGTTAGCTCCTGCTGCTGCTACTATTGTTACACTGAAAGTTTACCTATAATACTCACAGGAAATTTAACTAAATTGTGAGAATAAAAAATCTGACAATTTTATGGAATAAGAGAACCTGCTAGGCTCGGAAAGGTAGAAACAAGCAGGATGTGAAGTCAGGTAACATCACTCCTTAGAGGGTTTCTGTATGCTTGGAACAGACAAATTTTATCAATGTCAATTGCCTCAACTGCCTTAAAATATTAAACCACATAATCAGGTCTCCATCTACATTCCTTAAATTGCCTGGAGCCAACGGAAAGATGATGGATCCTGTCTTAGGTTCAAGTCTATACCAGTAAGTATGATGAATGGAAACTGCTCCCCTTCCATCTTCACAAAAGCCAGAAAGAACAAATGTGACTTTGAGAGAAATCAAAACCAAGCAAAGGAAACCACTATCAGTAATTAAAAATAGTATGGCAGGTAGATCAGACTCTGTAGCAAACCTGAGTATCAGAGGGAATGGTGCTTTTAGCTCTTGCTGGAGTTTTTTAGATCCTACATTTACTCCTTATCTAGTACCTCAAATGACCTCTTTTCTCTAGTTTGCCACAGAAGAGAGCTACATTGTAACTGAAAGAACTATATCACCCTTGATACAAAAAGCTTTCCAAGGAGGATCAGATACAATCCAATACAGACATACAGAGGCCAGTAATTTCCAAAGGAAACATGGCTTTACTTGGGACCAAAAAGGCCTACGAAGATATAGGGTACATAAGTAAGCAATTCTAGAAATACTAAAAAATAACAAATGGGACAAAACTTTGAAAATATTAGTATTTCTGCAGATCAGTGAGAGTGAACTCAAACCAAAATGATTTCAGATACATATACAATTTCCCAAACACACAAAAAATGCCCCTATAAAAGTATAAGGCTTTATGTAGCACTATATTTTAACAACATGAAAAGTGTATTAAAATCAAAACAAAAATTCTAATCAAAGAAATACATTATAAAGCATCAATTTTCTATTCAAGAGTAGTTTTCTATCATGAAATATATTCTTTCTCCAAAAGAATAAAGATTATATAATAAACTAAGAGTCACATTTTAAAAGTGATGATTTTAAGAGTAATTTATAATCATCCCTAACTATGATTATTATCTAACACTGGTCAAAACTCTTCAGTTAATAATGAATCAAAAAGGAAAGATACTAGAATATGTGTAAGTGTTGAAAAATACTAAACTCTGAAGATTTTGTGAGTTATATAAATGATTATATTAAATGCAATTTTCTAACTTATTTCAGCAAGACAAGCAAATAAAATTGCCTCTGTTCTTCTGTAAATCTGCCAGTTAGCTAACTTTGATTTACTCTTCAAGAACCTTAGGACTATATCTATGCAGATGAGAGATTTTGTAGGAACAAACTATTCAAAACTCTGTATTAGGTTTTATTATTTTTGAAAAGCAGAAACCGATGTCAGTTTTTTTTTTTTTACTTGTTCTGAGCCTTGCTCAAGACCATGGTTCTTAATTTTTTTTCATATTTGACAACTATGTAATTAAAATAAGCAACAGCAAAATCAAAAATATTCATTACCAATTTAATATATTTGATTATATTAATATCTAATGAGTTTTTCTTAATTCTTATTTTTACAGTCCTTGAAAAATTATTTAAACATTTCTATTGAGATATATAACTGCATAAATATTATATACTGTAACTCTTTCTAAAGGTGTTTCAACTTCCGAAGTTTATTTTGCTTGTAATAAACTTTAATATGAAACACACAACTCAGAATATGTTGCTACCATTAAAAAAACGGAATCTTAATATCATAAACAGTACAATGTTACTTTTAAAAATTATAATCTACACTTAACCAAAATTTCATTTCTGTAATATTATTACTCAGCATCAGTAAATAGTTCCTTAAAACTTAAATTTGTATACACAAACCATGACTTTACCTTGGATCTATTTCTAAAATCCCAACCTCTAACCTATATCCCAGACCCCATGCCCCAACCAACACACATTCACAGACCTTCACACACTCTCACCAGTAGAATTTTGAAGAAGCAGACTTGTTTTGTATTTATGAGGTTTATCTCCAGTTTTTAGGAAATATAAGTCTGGAACAAGTTTGATGGGAACCACAGCATTTTTAAAAGAGCGGTGCACCAAAAACATAAAAATCTGAACTGCAAAAAAAATTAAAAGCAGAAGCAACCTGAAAGGAAAAAAATAAAACAGCACAGGGTACATTAATATGTAAATCTATTTTTAAAAATCCTCCTTCAAATAACAGTTAAAAGTACACATGTTAAAAGAGAGAGAGAGAGAGAGACAGAGAGAGTGAGAAAAGAAAAACCTGAAAAAAATAGTGTTCGGGAATAGAATTTCTATTCTCCAAAATGATCTCATGACACAACTGGACAGAAAGCCAGTACTCAATGACAAAATTAAAACTTAGGAAACTAAGATCAAGTCAGCCTGAAACTTTTATGGGTATATAAACTTGTGCTTATAGCTTTTTAAGAACCAGACATTATGCCACATTTACACATACACTGTCCTGAGGGAACTTTTATTTCCTGCCCTATGTCTTAACTATTTACTCTCCTATGCTTTAGAAAAGATATAATACAAAAATATATATATTTTTGATATAGAGAAGGAAACAAAAATACAGGGAGCCTGTCTTTTGTTTTTAAATATAGTGAAACTTTGAATGACTGGTATCTTTGAAATGTCATCCACACCATATTAATTTCCATTGTTCCTCTAGAGAGAGGCAAAGCAAAACATACTATGGTGAGTTATAAGGATCATTATTTGTTATTTGTCAAGTACATAATTCTATTACCTATTCAAAATGCCTTTCTGTCTTGTCCTACAAATATTTGCTACATTTTATATAATAGGTATCATAGCAAGTGGGCAGAGAAAGCTTAGATTATCAGTTTAGCATTTTATAATTTTCAGAAACCCTCTAATTTTTAAAAAATCATTCTTATAAATTGCTGTAAGTATACCTGAATCAGCATTTCCAAAAGCATACTGCATTAAATCCTATCAGTTAATAGGTGTTTTACGTTAAAAAATTCATGACTAAACAGTATTTGGAAACTCTGGATTTAACAAAATTGAAGCAATTTCTTTACCATAGAACCTCTCATGTGTTTTCATATGCTAATAAACAAGTCTTTAAGACAGGAAATACAGGATACAGTATTTCCTAAATGCACAGATGGTCAAATGCATATTTGGAATACTTTTTTTGTTAGGAATTGAATATTTGTGTCATCCTCCCCGCAAATTCATACTCTGAAGCCCTAATCCCCAGTGTGATAGTATTAGGAATAAGGCCCTTGGGAGGTAATCAGGATTAGATGAGGTCATGGGCATCGGGCCCTTAAGATAGGAATAGTGCCCTTCTAAGAGACATCAGAGAGCTTGCTCTCTGTCTCCTGTGCATCAACAAAGAAAGTCATATGAGCACACAACAAGATAATGGCCCATCTCTGCAAGCCAGAAAGAGTGCCCTCAGGACCAATTTTGTACCCTAATCTGATTTCTGCTCTCTAAAACCATGATAAAATAAATTTCGTTGTTCAAGCAACCGAGTCTATGTTATTTTGTTATCACAGTCTGAACTAAGACTTTTATTGTTTTTCAGGGAATATTTTAGGAGAGTAATGTTCAATAAACTGAAACATGCTGATTTAAGTAAATATTTTTCTTTTAGTAATGCTGAGACTGGAATATATAAGACAGTTGACTGACATTTCTTTGATACTGACTAACCTAGGGCAAAAAAAAATGAATTCAGCATATCTCAAGCACATAACAATATTCTCGCTTATTAAATTTTTTTCTACTGCTGTTTTGGATCAAACAAGATCGGAGTGCGTTATGAAAATAATTAATGTTATGTCCCAAAAAATGAAAGTCTAGCACCCATGGGAACCTGAAAGAGGTAAAGCAAAGTTGAAAAGATATCATTTTGATCCCAGTTCTACAAGCTATAAAGCCTTCTTTATATTTCCATTTCTTTAACCAATACACAGAGATAAAACTTACTCTTCCTGCTGTTTACAAAAGCGGTTATACATAATAGTAATACATACAAAACAATTGCGTAAAATATAATCGCAAAATAAAATTTAGTGGCAATAATTCAAAAATTACACAATTAAAGAATATTATGACAGTCCCTCATTTAGATGAGACAAAAAAATGCTAGTTTAAAAAAAGAGTGAAAGCTCTAGTGGTATTCAAAGAAATCGCTAAATGCATAATTCTTTTCTCTGACATTGTGAAGTTATAGTCTTAATCTTACAAAACTACATAGATTTACATACAACTACATTTTAAAAAATTAAGATGACAAATTGATTTGTAGCCTTAAAAAACAACTCATCAGTCAGGAAAGTGATCATACTTACACTGATCTTACTGATTTACTTTCCCTTTTCAAGGTAAGCAAATGAAACTTTGCTATTGTATACACCTGTTGTTTCCAAAGGCTCATGGTGCTCACAAGAGAAGCCTTGGTTTCAGAAAGAATAAGTAAGCTCTGCTCCATTTCATCAAAAGATTTTGAATCCACTTCTTCCTCTGGTGGCTGCTGAGTAAATACACTATAATCTATTTGCCAAAACAAAATAAAGACAGAAAATTATGGGATATTCCTTAAAAGAATGAAAACCTTCCTGAGGCATATAAATTTTAAAGAAGCACACATCTGGTAGTGAGGTAGGACAAACAGAACTCTCATATACTTTGGCAATATTCTTAAAACTGAACACATGCATACCTTATGACCCAGAAAATTCTCCACTAAGTATAAATGAAAGGAAGTTACATACATAGGTCCACCAAAACACATATACAAGAAAATTCTTAGCTAGTGACCTGTCAAGAATAACCATTAACTGGGGCGCCTGGGTGGCTCAGTGGGTTAAAGCCTCTGCCTTCGGCTCAGGTCATGATCCCAGGGTCCTGGGATCGAGCCCCACATCGGGCTCTCTGCTCAGCAGGGAGCCTGCTTTCTCTCTCTCTCTGCCTGCCTCTCTGCCTACCTGTGATCTCTGTCTGTCAAATAAACAAATAAAATCTTTAAAAAAAAAAAAAAGAATAGCCATTAACTATGAAGAATCCAAATGCCTACCAACAGGTGAACACATAAGTAGTGAAATAATTCTGTAAGAGAATAGTTTAAAACAATGAAACTGAATAAACTACTATACAGTAAGTTTAAACAGTAAGTTTAAACCCTACAAACATATATTAGGTAAAGGAAACAAGACGTAAAAGACATAGTATATGATTTTTTAAAAGATTTTATTTATTTATTTGACAAAGAGAGGTTGAGAGAGAGCAAGAGTGGGGAGGAGGGGGAGAGGGAGAAGCAGGCTCCCTGCTGAGCTTGGAGCCCAAGCAGGGTTCCATCCCAGGACCCCGGGATCATAACCTGACCTGAAGGCAGATGTGTAACCGACTAAGCCATCCAGGCGCCCCCATACAATATGATTTATTCCATTAGACCAAACACAGATAAAATTAATCAATGAGAATAGGAAAAAGGACAGGTTATTTTAATAGGTGATTCGATTTTTAAAAACTGAAAAATAATGAAGAGATGAAAATTGGTTTCCGTATGAGGAGAGCCACAAAGAAGGACTTCTCTGACTTATGTTAAATTTAAAAAAATGAGTAAACACTAAAAATTTAAGAGTGGAATGGAACAATGCATAAAATAATAATGAACCACAGCCTGGTTATCCTGGGACCTTAGCAACTCAACTGTTTAGATGAATGACTTACTTCGTAAGATGAACCAATCTAAACCCTCTCTTTCCCTGATACAATGGACTAAATCAAACTAAATATTAGAGCTAAAATATTTTATATTACAATCACGGTATTCAGTGAGCACCAATCTACTTTCTACGGAATTTGATATTTTTAACCTTTGAAAAATAAAACATTTAAAATCAGCCAACTGAAAGCAAGCCGATGTTAGAGGTATATTTATTCTGCATGGTGAACTTAAAGATATACAAAATAAAGCTAGTAATACCTACACTGCACATAGCCTTCTCATCTTTATCCCACCATCCAACTCTACAGACTACTCATTAAATACCTCAAAGTATTTAGCATCACAGATATAAGCATCTTCTCCATCTAATTCTCTTTCATCACCTGAAGTACTATAAACATACTCACTGATAATGTGTCCTACATTCTAACCCCTAACTTCCTCTATTTCTCCCATTTCCTCACCTTTATCTACTCAATTTCATCAAACTGAACACATGTCCAAATCTGACATCTTGTTCTCTCTCCAATTACGTAAGATCTAAAACTTTTAGTTGAATTTTCTCTGACTACAGTCTGATATCACAACCTTATTATAAGTCTGACTTTCGTCCTTTCTCCATGTTCGAGAGAAACCTCCTGTTTCCTTCACCCTCCTGCCCCACTACCACCACCACCATCTTGCTAACTTTCAATCATAAGAAAAGTATCCTCAATTCGCATTCTCACCTTAAACCTCACAGAACTAACTCTAACCTTTACCACACCACTGAAATGGCTACTGTCAAGGTCACCACTGACTTCCACACTACCAAAGCCCTTACCGTCTTCCCTGTTACCAAAACCATCTTTTTTTGTTCTTATCTTATTCTTCATAGCAATCAGCAAATAAGTGATCATCACTTCCTCTTTCCTAAAATGTTGTTTTCTCTGGGTTTTTACATCTCCTTTTGCAAAGACAGAAAATGCAATGATGGGTACTTCTTTCTGGCCCCTCATTACTCAAACTCAGGGCTTGTCTGTCCACTCTTTATCTGTACGGTTTCCCTGAGTGATTTCATCCAAACCCATGGCACCACCTATCTGTGAGTAATTTCAGAACTTAAATCGTCAACCCTAACATCTTCACTCAGCTCCAAATGTGTTAATCCAACTGCCCACACTGTACACCTCCACTTAGAGGTCCAATAAGCATCTCAAACAATATACCCAAAATTTGTGCCAGGATTCCTCCTTTCCACAGACTTGCTCCTCCCCTACTCTCAGGAAATGCCATTTCCAGTTCTCAAGCAAAAAGCTTAGGAATTTTTTTTTTAAGATTTTATTTATTTATTTTTGACAGAGAGAGAGAGAAAGAGATAGCTAGAGAGGGAACACAAGCAGGGGGAGTGGGAGAGAAGCAGGCTTCCCACTCAGCAGGGAGCCCAATGCAGGCTTAATCCCAGGACCCTAGGATCATGAACTGAGCCGAAGGCAGACGCTTAATGACTGAGCCACCCAGGCGCCCCCTTAGGAATTATTCTTGAGTCCTCACTTTCCCCAACAACTGACAATCCACCAGCAAGTCATCACCAGTACCAGGGATATAACCGTACTCTGTTTTCCTATTTTCACAACCACCCTAGCTCAAGCCAAGATTAAGTGTAATAGTTTCCTAATGGTCCTCCTGCTTCCACTTCCTTTACAATCTTCTCATCATTTAACAATCAGAATGCATTTTTAATTTATTATTAATTAATTAATTTTTTAAGGAGGGGGGAGAGGCAAAGGAAAAGGGAGAAAGAGAATCTTAAGCAGCCTCTACATCCAGTGCAGAGCCAGACAAGGGGCTCAATCTCATGACCCTGAGATCATGACCTGAGCTGCAATAAGAGGCAGACGTTTAACAAACTGAGCCACCCAGGCGCCCCAGAATGCATTTTTTAAACATGCAAATCAGATCGTGTTACTCTTTTGCTTAGATATCTCAATAGCTTCACACTGCACTAAGAAAACAAACCAAATTCTTTTCCAGATATTCAAAGACTAGACATGATCTGGCCCCTGGCCCTCCCTCTAATCTCTCTTTGGCTCTTTAAACTCAATCCACAGTGGTCTGTTCTCTGTCATCAAACACATCCAACTCATTCCTTAATTGACAGTTTGCAGGAGCACCCAGGTGGTTCAGTTAGTTAAGCATCTGGCTTTGGCTCAGATCATGATCCCGGGGTGCTGGGATCAGGGCTCACATCGGGCTTCCTACTCAGTGGGGAGCCTGCTTCTCCCTTTCCCTCTGCCTGCTGCTCCCCCTTGTGCACACTCTTTCTCTCTGTCAAATAAATAAATAAAATCTTCAAAAAAAAAAAAAGTTTGCAGTAGCACTTCCCTTTATCTGAAAAGCTTTGAAACAAAATCCTCCCATATTTAGATTTTTCTTGCCATCCAAGTCTTCGTTTATCATCTCAACACAGTCCTCCCTAAAGATGCAATCTAAGTTACCTGCCTCCCAAGAGCGCCCCATTATCTCCTTCATAACTCCTACCGCTGTCAGTAAATATCTCAACTACTTATTTACCTGTTTCCATCTACTGTTTCTTCCTCTAAAAACACATTTCACATGTTTATGTAATTATTCATCTCGCTTACCATCTCTCTGGTTAATTGCCCAAGATTTCTTGTTAGTTTCGTTTTTACCTGCTTGGTCAATTTCTGCTTCAACTTCCAGCTTTAAGAACACATCTTCCAAAGTCGTCATTGAAACACCGTAAGAAATTACACCCAAATTTGAATGAGTGTCTAGAGCAGAAAATAAACCTAAAAGAAAAAAAATGAAAGACTGTTGTGTTGTTAAGCATATCGTCATGAATTTCTCTAAAATACTCTTCTAAAATAGGATAGGACTAAATTTACTCTGCTACCACACTAGTTCTCAAACATTTTGATCTCAGAACCCCATTAACATTCCTAAAAATTGCTAAGGACCCTAAGGAATGTTTGCTTATAGAGATATATCTAATAGATATTTATCATATTATAAATTAAACCTCAGAAGTATTTTTACAGACAGAATGATAGGCAGGGTACATTAAGGTTGGCTTATGTAGGTCACTCTAGTTAATGAAGGATTCTTTTTTCCCCTAGGAAAAAAAATCAATTAAATTAAATAGAAAATCTCTATCTAAATGAGATAAGTGTTATGGGAATTCCACACAACATATCTGCATCAATAATATCCTTTCAGTTATTGAGAGATTCCCTGAATAGATAAGGAGACTAAGTATGAGTTCCTCGTTACAAAGCAGAAAAATAATGCCAGAATTAAAGTAATTCAAGGGTTTACCATATTATTATGTCCTTCATTATGGAATCATGAAACGAGAAAAGAACTTGAGAACATATACAAACAACTCTGTGTGTGTGTGTGTGTGTGTGTGTGTGTGTGTGTGTGGTGTGTGTGTTTGTGTGTGTATACATATTCCCAGAAGGCTTCTGAGCAAATGGAGCAATCTTTCTTGACAACAAAGCAAATACCTTTACTTATTAGTTTCCTGCATAGGGTTTGTAAAAAATGGGGGGTGGGGAACACATTAGCTTGTAGTTTTCAAAAGTAAAGTAAAGTAGAAATGTAAGAGTAAAGTAAAGCCACCCGGGAACATGTAAATATTACACAAAAATATACAACAAAGTAAATCAAGAAAACCTATTCCTAATGCAAGGAAACTGAAAGTAATACCTGCAAATTTGTCCATGTCCTTAAAAGGCAAACTATATACAAGTTGTTGGTCATTCTGTTGTAATAAGGTAGCTTCAGGTATATGTTGTTTAACCAGGGAAGAAAGAGATTCAGTGGCACAGTATCGGTCTATGTACATGCTAGAGAAAACCAAAAGTCATTGTTTTTTAAATAATTAATGAACAACCAAAAGTAAATTCTAAATGCTGGAAGTAAAGTTAGTGCCATAAAAATTGGCCAAAGTACATTATAGCAAATCTGAAATATAGTATCAGTAGATCAAGAATACTATAAAGAATAAAGTCAATCAAAAATCAACGATACCTTAGGCGGTAGCCAATCCCCCATTTACTTTTGAGAAAAATTGAAGAACCAACACATTTCAACATTCCTTGTGATATGACAGCTTTCCTATCTGCAAACAGAAATTTACATTTCAATTTTTAGGTTAGTAACAGCATCTGCATTTCAAAGTTTTTAAGTCAGTTGGCATTTGTATTTTGTGAATTACCATGTAAGACACCAATATCATCATTAAATATCATTAAATACTCAAAACTTTATTAGAAAGAAACCAGATTATCACTTCCTGGTTTTTAAATGAGAACACTGAGGCAATAAGAAAACATCATTTGGCCACATTTCACATAGCTATTAAGTGATAAACCCAGACATTGTACCCACACAGGTCCAACTCTGGAGTCTACTTCCTTAACACTGTTCCGAATATCTCAGACTCTTCCTAAAAGGCTCGCTATTACAAGCATGTTCACAATTTCCTTTATAATCAAATGTAAAAACAACAAAAAGAAACCAAAAAAAAAGTCAGTTTGTTGGGTTTTCAAAATACATAAAAATAAAAAACAAAGAAAACAAAGGTACTACTGAAAAAATGAATCTACAATGTAGATTGTACTGAACATTTGCTTCCTTCTGGAAGGTGGAGTTTTCATACATGGTAGTCAGGAGGTGCCTCTATGACCAGCACCCAGTAAAAACCTTGGGCACAGAGTCTCTAATGAGCTTTCCTAGACAACATTTCACATATGTTGTTAACAACTCCTTGCTAGAGAAATTAAGCATATTCTGTGTGACTCTATTGGGAGCAGATTTTTGGAAGTTTGTGTCTGGTTTCCTCCATGTCCTATACGCCTTTTTCATTTTGCTGATTTTGCTTTGCATCCTTTCAGTCTTGTGGTAAGAACCTGTAAGTACAACTAAATGCCGAGTCCTATTACTTCTCCTAGCAAATTACTGAATCTGAGATAGGTAGGACTCCCAAACACAAAAATAGGTGATTTTTAAAAAGTTTAAAACACGCAGCTGTGAAAATCACAGTTTCTTTATTCCTCAGGATTTAGTATGGCTATGTCCATCTCCTATTTGGCCCCATGACCTTATCTTTCAAAAATAAAGTTAAAATCTCACCAGCAAGAATATCAGCTTCATCCATGAAATGAGTACTAAATACTGTTACCCGATTAGATTTTCCATATTTCAGAAGATTCCAAACAATATGACGAGAACAGGGGTCCATTCCAGCTGTTGGTTCATCCAGCAATAATATCTACATGAAAAAGAGTAGGGAACGGCAGAGAATCCTCAAAAAATATAAAATACATAAAATTTCTGGACACTGGGAAACTTTCCCATTTCTAATTGTTATTTCTAACAAGAAGTATACTAAATCTGGGCTTTTTATTCTTATATGAGCTAACATAAATTTTTTAAACTGTTTGGCAAGTGAATATTTTCCTTGTTTCAATTTTAAAAGACTAATACACACAAGACATAAATGCAATAATAATCAGATACATAAAATAAAAAATAAAACACTGATGGGGGTTGAGAGAAAGATAAATTAACATAAAGCCAGGGGCATCTGTGTGGCTCAGTCATTAAGTGTCTGCCTTCGGCTCAGGTCATGATCCCAGGGTCCTGGGATAGAGCCCCCGCATCGGGCTCCGTGGGGAGCCTGCTTCTCCCTCTCCCACCTCCCCGCTTGTATTCCCTCTTTCGCTGTCTCTCTCTGTCAAAAATAAATAAATAAAATCTTTAAAAGCAAAACAAAAAAACATAAAGCCAGAACCCAGAGTCATCCCAAGCTATAGCAGCAAGGAGAAATGTAGCAGGATGGCAGGCACCAAGAGGGCTCAGGCTGCAGCTTCCCAGCCCAATGCAAAGCACTGTAACAGACGGTTCTGTTTACACAGGACAGAGAAGAGCACAGAACAGGCACATACAAAATAAAATCAGCAGAACAGTGAAAAACTGAACTATTCCTTTGGTTTTGTCTGTTTTTAAATTTTATTCTGAACTATTACAAACATACAGAAAACTAAAGAGAGAATTAGAACAATACGTTAAAGCCACCACACCAGTGAAATGAACAAATGCCATTTTTTTAGGCCATATTTTCTGCAGATCTCTTTTTAAAGAAATAAAACATTGCAAATATAACTAAAATCCATCCTTCCATTACCCTTTCTAGAAGTAACCACTATCATAATTATGTTTTATCTTTGTAAGTCACGTTTCAAACCTTATTACTATAAATCACACCCATAATAATGTATAGCATTTTATGTATACTGAAACTTTACATAATGTATTGTTGTACATAAATACATATTATATTTGTGTATAATACATTAATATTTATTTACCTTTGGATTCCCAAGAATAGCAATTCCTAAAGATAGTTTTCTTTTTTGACCACCACTTAACTTTTTAGCTTGATTATCTTTGATAGCCTGCATGTCTAAATCCAGTAAAACCTTCTGCACCTATAAAGTGAGAACAATGTTATTTTTTAAATTATATAATTTACATAATTATCAATATTAATTTTTAAGTGTCCTGATTTTAATATCAACTAAAAATGTTCTTTTAGTATAGATTTTAATTTTGACATGTACTCATATATAATTTTGAAATAATAGATAAAAAGATTCCTGATTGATAGGTCTGTTTTACTTTTGTGACTTCCTAGGTAGTGGTGAAGGGATCAGTTCGAAAGCTCTATATGGTGGTGGGTGGGCGGGGGGATGGTGGTGGAGGAAAGGAGGCAGATGTGAAAGGCAAGGAAAGTTTGGAAGAAAAGAAAAACCTAAATTGAGAAGCTAGAATCCTCCAGATGAAACAAGGACAATTTTATATGTGCTAAAATATTTACTTCAAATTCCATCCAATTCTTTATAATAAATTTCTGTTTATTGGCTCAGAACAGGTTTTTATTTAGATTTTCATGCATTTTTTACAACAGTTATTACAAAAAATTAGTAATTCATAAGGAACAAAGAAATATTTCTATATGAATGACATACCTCTTGTATTACATTATTGGCTGGTATTCCTTTGATTGAAGCCAAAATGGATAAGTTTTCTTCTACTGTCAAAACATCAAAATGTATATCTAACTGTGGACAAATGCCAATCATTTTTCTTGCTTCGAACATCTCATCTATTTCTGAGACTCTGTGTCCATATATAGATGCAAATCCTAAAAGCAAGATATATATTTAAATTTATACTAACTATATTAAGTATTACAAAGTATATATGCCTTATTATACACTAATAATTTAGTTACTTGTAAGTAGTAAATATATAAGGTATGAGCTACAACAAACCCTCATTTCCATATGATTGGTGATCTGCTTCCACCTTATTTCCAACCTCATTTTCCTTCATTTTCAGGTGATATCACACAGTGAAAAGAACAAGGAATCAGAGCTTAACACTAAACATAATTTTGTACTGGTACATTATTTACACTTATATTCCAGTAGCAATTTGCCTTCATTTCCAGGCATTATTCAATAGTGGAAAGAGGAAAGAAACTAAGAAGTTTCCCCTAACAAGTGTGTGGTCCTGAGAAAATCAATCTGAATTCCAGCTTTTCTCTTCTATAACCTAAATACCAATATATCCTACTTAAATTTAAGAACTATTAAACCAATATGATAATATATGGAGAATTATAACAAAATCAAAAATTCGTATTAAATGTAAGCTATTACTACCATCACTAAAGTGACACAATTAGGGATAAGCAACAAAACAAAACTAATTACAGAAGTTAAACTACATTTTAAGAAATGCAGTTTCAATACACAGAAATTCAGCCTTTCTTAAAGTACAGTATTTACTGTACTGCCACTCTATTAGGTTACTGTGGAAATACAGAGTTGCCATATTAAATTCTCACCTATGGGGCAATCACATACAACAATTATATGTTACAGTATTGTTCTTATAATTCTATTTTAGGAGATGGTGTTGATATTTATCATTCTTTCCTTTTGAACTGTTGCTGCATATTTAGAAATCTATACCTACAATCTAAAATATCTATAGGTCTCATTTAATTTCCAATTAATCAGTGACTTATCCTTCTTTGAAAATGAAAAATACACACAAATATCTGATAAAATAGGTATCAAAATCAGATCCTTTTACTTTATTAAACATTTAAATCATTGTTATTTTCTACTGAAAAATGTGTAAAATAAAAAAATAATAAAACACATTTACAGACACTAAGGTTGGTCTCAATTCATTGAAAAAGATCAGCACATGTTTAGATAAATCAAGGATAAATAATAAATGACATATATTTATATAAGTCAAGGATAAATAATTATTTTGTGGTACCTTGGTTAATAACACTAATAAACCGAAGCAAGAGATTTTTTAAGTCGGAAAACTCTCACCATCAGAAGGCGGGCATAGTCCACAAAGAATATTCATCAATGTACTCTTTCCTGTTCCACTGTGGCCAAGTAATGCAGTAATCTGACCCTCATATATGTCAAATGACAAATCTAATTCAGAAAATAAGAAGACTCAAATGTGATTTTTATTTCTACTGAGCTACACAAAATAATACAAAATACTTGAATAATCTTGAAGTAATCAGTAAGTTTAGTGATAGATTTAAAGTTATTAGCATATTTAACAGCATATACTTGAATACACAAAACATTGGGGAGGGTTTCTATAAACCCACTCTTGAGACTTTCTAAGATAATTAAATAAGGGACAAACAAAAATTTGTTCCCAAGGGTATTAACAAGGTTAAACATTGCAAAAACCTAGAAACTAACCAACAGAATGGGAATAGCTGAGTAAGTGCTTGAGAAATTCAATTTAAATAAAAGAAACATGGGGAACCTGGGTGGTTCGGTTGGTTGAGCATCTGACTTGATTTTGGCTCAGGTCATGATCTTAGGGTTGTAAGACAGAGCCCCACATCCCGCTCTATACTCTGTGGGGAGCCTGCTTGAGATTTTCTCTCTCTTCCTCTGCCCCTCACCCACTTCTCACTCTCTCCTCTAAAGAAATGAAATAAATAAAATGAAGAAATATCACTAGATGGATGTGTCAAAGATTAAAGGATAAAAGAGCAGGATCTGAAATCCCAGCTTTAAATCACTGTAGATCCTGCTATTTTTGTTTTCGTTTTTGTTTTTTTTGTAGACCCTGCTTTGATGATGACTTGGGATTCTGAGTTATCCCTAGAGCTTCAGGCCAGAAGCAAAAATAAATCCTCTCTGGAAGAAGATCACATCATCCAGAGCATCAAATAATCTCTAGAATTCTCATATGTGATACACAGCACTCAGTCAAAAACAACAAGATAGGAAATAGCAAGATCAAAACCCAACAGAAAAAGCAGTGACAGAAACAGACCCAGAGGAGATTTAAATATTGACACCATAAGATTCTAAAACAACCATGCTATCATGCTCTCAAGAGAATGTTGGCAAAGAACTAAAAACTATATAAAAGAACCAAGTGACAAGACAAAAACTGGAAAGAGTAAGTGAAAAATATTTCCATACGCATTTAATCAGGTTAGGCGGAACTACAGAAAATTAGTAAATGACAAGAAATGTCACAAGAAAATACCTAGATTAACACACAGAGAGAGACAAAACAATAAAAAATTCAGAAAAGAGAATAAAAGGCAACTGGAATAAAATGAAAAGTCATAAACCTGTAATAATAAACCTAAAGGGAGAGAAAAGAGAAAACAGGACAGAAGCAATACTGAATTAAAGAAATGGCTGAGAATATTTTTAAACAGAAGAAAGACATCAAGCCAGAGAGACAAGAAGCATTTATAAACCCAAAGTGGAATAAATGTAAAACAAATAAACACCATCAAGGCAAGCGGTAGTAAAACTCTTGAAAACTAAAAAAAAAAAGATCTTTAAAAACAGCCAGGGTAAACATATATACCAACAACAAAGAAATAATAAAACTAACAGCTGTCTCTGCAGCCCAACAGCGGAAATAAGAAGACAAGAGATTACATCTTAAACTGCTGAAAAAGAATAACCGTCAAACTAAAATTATGCATTTAGAGAAACAGCCTTCAAAACTAAAGGTGAAAGAAAGATATTTGCAAACAAAAACTGTGAAAATGTATCATCAGCAGACCTGCATTAAAGGAAAACGCAAAAACATCTTTTTCATACACACAGAAAATTATCCTAGATAGAAGATCAGAAATGCAGGAAGTAACAAAGATAAATGATGTGCTAAATATACAGGTAAATATAAATGGAACAGTCTTTTAAAAACAATGCTAATAATAACATTATCTCTGGTTTAAAATGTACATAGAATTAAAATACATGAAAACAACAGCATATAAGTTGGAATAGGGATAATAGGGATAAGTAAGGATAAAAGTAAGGTCTGGACTTCCTATTCTTGCTTTACTATTCTACAAATACTATAAATAAGTAAAGCACTAATTTATAAGAATATATATCAGAATATCAAGAGTAATTTCTAAAAAAAGGCATGTATAACTAAGAAGACCACAGAGGGAAAATGAGAAATGACACAATAAAAAAACACTCAATTGCTTCCAGTTCAACTAGAAGGATGAGAGACCATAAAAAAAAGGCAAAGCAAACTATGTCACCTACAGTCCACTAGACCAACCAGCCTATTAGCCAATTATGTGCCCAGATCACCATCCAATCTCAGATAATCCATGAACTGAATGAAGAACTGGAGATTACTTAGCCATAGTAAAATAATGGTTGCCTTCAGCCACTGAGCATTAGGATTAGAGCAGAAATAGGTAACGGATTCCATAACAAGAAGCTAGGAGAAGTAGAATAAATTAAACCCAAAGAAAGTAGTAATAGAGAAATAACAAAGACAATGACACAACTCAGTAAACTACAAAGCAAATATATGATACAGAAAACTAACAAAATCAGGTGCACCTTGGTAGCTCAGTCATTTAATTGTCTGACTCCTGGTTTTGGCTCAGGGATGTGATATCAAGCCCCATGATGGGCTCTGTGCTTAGTACAGAGTCTGTGTGGATTCTCTCCCTCTCCCCCTCTAGCCACCATTCATGTTCTTTCTCTCACTCGCTCTCTCTCACTCTCTCAAATAAATAATAACTAAAATCTTAAAAAAAAGAAAAACTTAAAAAAGTCAAAAGTTGATTCCTTGAAAGATTAATAAAATTGACAAACCCACTGTAAAGCAAATGAAATAATCACAAATTACTAAATGAAGAGGGAACATCATTATAGACTCTACACACATTAAAAAGATAAGAGATTATTATGAACAGCCTGTAACAATCAATTTGTCAATTTAAATGAAATGAACAAATCCCCTGAAAATAACTCACCAAAACAGACACATGCTGAAAACTTATAAACTGATTCTAATGTATTTCCATGTAATTCTTTACATGAGAATGCAAAGTGCCCAAAATATAATATTTAAAGTTATCAAGACTAACTATAAAGCTACAATAGTTAAAACAGAACCAAGCATAGATAAATAGACTGGGGAACAAAAGAGTTCAGAAGTTAAACCACACATTTATAATCAATTGATTTCATTTTTTTTTTTTTTTTTTAGGAGAGGGTGGTGGGCAGAGGGAGACCATCTAAAGCAGGCTCCACACCCAGAGCAGAGCCCAAAGCGGGGCTCAATCTTACAACTCAGAGTCACTTGATTTAATTTTTAAAATAACACTACTGAGATATGGTTGACAAGTAATAAACTGTACCTATATCAAACAATCCTCTAAATCTTCTAAATTTGACATGTGTATATAACCATAAAAGCATTACCACTATCAAGATAATGAACATATCTATCTCCACAAAAAGTGATACTTTAAATGTCTCTCCCTTTTGCCTGTTCTACCCACCTCCACCCATCTCCAGATAATCACTGATCTGCTTTTTTTCACTAAAGACTAGTTCTGCCTCTTCTATAATTTTATACAAATTTAATTATACACTATTTCTATTTTATTTCTGGCTTCTTTTTTCATGTAACATTATTATTTTTATTTTGAGATTCATCCATGTTACAGCATGTATTAAGATTTCATTCCTTTTTTTTTGCTGAATAGCATTCCCTTGTAAGGGTATACCACTGTTGGTTTGTGTATTCACCTACTGATAGGCATTTAGGTTGTTCTCAGTTTTTGTCTAATAAATAAGGTATGGTAAATATTCCTAAGTCTTTCTATAAAGTTATGTTCCTGGGCAAATACCTAAAAGTAAAATGGCGAGATCACATTATAGGTGTATATCTAACTTTTTCAAAAGCTGTCAAACTATTTTCCAAAATAGCTGTGCCATCTCACGTTCCCTCCAGCAGTGCATGAGTTCTAGATGCACATCTGCACCAACACTTGGTATGATTCAATTTTAATCATTCTACAGTGCTGTGTGGGGACAGATGGTAGCTACACTTGCAGTAAGCATAGCATAACATATAGAAAATAGTAATTTTAATCATTGTACTAAATATGTAGTGGTATCTTAACAGTTTTCATTTGAATTTCCCTAATAAGTAATAATGTTGGACATCTTTTCATGTGCTTATTTTCTATTCTTATGTCTTCTTTGGCAAAGAGCCTATTCAAATATTCTACCCATTAATTGGGTTGTTTCCTTATTACCGAGTTTTGAGAAATCTTTATATATTCTGGATCGAAGTCTTTGATCAGATACATGATTTACAACTATTTCTCCCAGGTCTGTATTTTGTCTTTTCATTCCCTTACCAGGGTCTTACAAAGAACAAAACTCTCTTTACTTTTTATAGTTCAGTTTATCAATTGGTTATTTTACAGTTTATACTTCTGATGCCGTATCTGAGAAATTTTCGTCGAACTCAAGGTTCTAAAGCATTTCTCCAATGTTTGCTCTTTTTCAGTTTTATTGTTTCAGGTTTTTTTTTTTAATCATTTTTTTTAATTTATTTTCAGCATAACAGTATTCATTGTTTTTGTACCACACCCAGTGCTCCTTTACAGTTAGGTGTATGACCGTTTTTTGTTAGTTTTTGTACATGGTGCCCAGCACAGACCAATGCTCACTTTACCTAACTATTTCAACAGCAATTTGGTTACAAGTCCATCTTTTCTCTAGGAAGTTCTCTTTGTACCTCTGCTGAAAATCAGCTATATGGGCCTGTTTCTGTGCTCTCTATTTCACTGATCTATTTTTCTGTCATTTTATACCAAAATTACACTGCCTTGATAACTGGAACATTTATATGAAGTCTTGAAACAAGGTAATACGAGTTCTCCAACTTTGTTCTTTTTCAAAGAGGTTTTGAGTATTCAAGCTCATTTGCATTTTCATGTAAATTTTAGAGTCAGTTTGTCAAAATATACAAGAAAGAGTCTAATAGGATTTTTAATTATGTCTGACTGTACTTAAATTTGAGTAAAGTTGCATCTAACATTGAGTCTTCTCACCCGTGAACACGGTATCTCTCTCCACTTATTTACATATTAAATTTCTTTCAGCAATGTTTTTTTAGGGTACAAATCTGTTACATCTTTGTCAGATTTAACTACAGATACATTTTCTGATATTAAGATATATACTATTTTTAATTTTTTTAATAGTATATAGAAATATAATTGATTTTTCCATATTTATCTTATATCTTGTCACCCTTGCTAAATTCACTTTTTTTAGTTCCACTGACTTTTTTGTAGATCTACTCAGATTTCTTAAATGGACACTCATACCAACTACAAATAGTTTCCTTGCTTCCTTTCCAATTTGGATGTCTCCATAATACTGGTGAGCCATATTTTCTCAGCTGAAGGCCTACAGAGCAAAAACAGGTTTCCCTAAAAAGACAGAATTCTTCCTCAAGAGTGCAGCATAGACTTCCTAAGTCTCCAGCCTGACAGCCTATCCTATGAATTTTGGACTCAAGACTGCAACTTCAGCTCTTGCCTCAGTTTCCAAGCTGCCATTCTGCCCTACAGATTTCCGACCTGCAGGGTCCCACAATCACGTGAACCAATTTCGTAAAAATAACTTCTTCATTCCCTCCTTCCCCTATCCCTCCAGGTCACCTGCTCTCTGTATGTATATGTTCCTGTGTCTGTGTGTGTATAAGTTCTATTCCTTCTGAAGAATCCTGACACATTTTTAAACATTCTACAAATCTCAGGATAGTTTCCACAGCAAGTAATTTTCAGACTCAAAATTTAAGTAGTACTGTACTGACACTGAGAAACCCTGTGCTAGGTCAAAAGGGAAAAAAAAATAACACATATGTACATGCATAATAATAAAACAAAAAAGGACATATACTTGTTCAGATAGTTGAACACTGTTCTTTCTTTTTTCTGTGTGGTTTTTATTTTTTTATTTTTTTTAAGATTTTAGTCATGAGAGAGAGAGCGAGCGAACACAAGCAAAGAGACTGGAAGAGGGAGAGTGGAAAGTAGGCTGCCTGCCGAGCAGGGAGCCTGATGTGGGACTGGATCCTAGGACACTAGGATTACAACCTGAGTTGAAGGCAGATGCTTAACCAACTGAGCCACTCAGGCATCCCAACAGGTGAATATTTTTCATCTTTAATAGACAGTACTTTTTCCTTTTACCACTTTGATGCTGTTAATTTTATTATGAATATTAATCATAAATAAATGAAAGTAGCCCTAAAAGAAAGAGAAAATTGTGGTAAAGAAGTTTAAATTTCCCACAAACTAAAAAAAACTATGCAAATTATTTTCCGATTTGTACTTTACAATTATGGACTGAATAAAGAAAAGCTACTTACTTCTCAAAGCCTCCACATTTTCACCTTTCTTTCTGTATGTCTTCTGAATACCACTGATTCTGAAAAACACCATTTTCTACTTAAGTATTTAAAGCATAAGGATGTGTGTTTCCATACATAGTATTTTTATCAAAGCTGTCGTATTTAATAGGAATTATAATAAAGTACCTTTCTACTAAAACAATAAACCTAAGAGAGCTGACAATAATTATAAAATCACTTTAAAGAAACCACAGAAGTATATACTCCTCTCCATTCTAAGTGTTATTCATTCATTTTTCTTAACAAGCCAACTTCTAAAAATAAAGCACTTCGCTGAAGGAATTTATAGATTTCTTTTCATTTTTGATACTTTCCTATTTATAATTTATCAACTACTTGTTACATCAGTTAAGGGAGATTAAAAACCAAATGCTATATTTCACAACAGCACACATGTCAAATTATCTGTAATGTGAAGTGGTTCTCTCACTCTACTTTAAACGTCTTAAATCACTTTTTAAAGAATGAATTGTTTCGTTAACCAGTTCAAAATCTGCCCTTGAGAAAGCAGACCATTAGCCCACTTTTATATCCTAAGTATTTGGTTCTTCCTTGCTTTTATCTTTCTCAAATTTGAAAAACAGTTTCTTCCATTTTTCTTTTTATTTCTTTTCTCTTTCTTCTTCCTGTTATTTTCTAAATTTGGTTTTGATTCATCTAGCAAGGTACAGTAGTGAATTTCTTTGGTTCATAGAAATTTCTTTGGTTCATAATTACCTTGTAATACCCAAAGATCTATGAAATTAACAAAGGACAATATACAATGTAGCCTGAATAAAATTATAAAGTTAATATTTATTCTGTTTAAATCTACATAATGGAGCAAATCTGAAAACAGCTTAATTGTGAAATACTAGGTTTCATTACTTTTAAAAATTTCCATTGAAACATAAAATCTCAAACCTAGCACATTACTCTAAATGATTACAAAGAAAATAAGAACTTAAAAGAGAAGTAGCCCACATTAATACTGTGTTTTAAAAATCATGAGATCTGTACCAACTCTCTTAAGATATAATACTTACATACTTTTTTTTAAAAAACAGGATTTAAATGTAGCAGTTTCCATCAATACTTCTTTTTTTTTTTTCATCAATACTTCTTATACCTAAATTGCCAATGATTAAATGATACCTTATGGCTTCTTTTCCCATAAATTCTGAAGAAACAGGCTCAACAATTTCACTAAAACTAATATTCCCATTAACATTGCCTTCTGATAACTCCTTATAATTTCTTTTGCTCTTTGACCAATATGATGGCTTTAGAAAATAAAAAGATGATCTCCGTAAGCCAAATTCCCCTGAAAAATAAAAAAAACTTTATCATAACAAATTATTTCTAAAAACCATGTTTTAAATCATAAAAGCGGTATGTGAAACATAAGACCTAGATCTAAAGTTTACATATAAAATATTAAATCATCATTGTGTGAGAAATGTTTTACTGACAAATAATTCTAGTCCATAAACAGTTTGAGGTACTTACAGTGCATGAGAATATAAAGATGCATGAAATGCATTTTCTATTCTAAAGGAACTTGTGTCTTTATGGGTACACTATAACAAGTTGCTAGAACACAATGCAGAACATGAAGCATGTCATGCATGGTACTAATAAGAGCTCAAAAGAGGAAAAGTTTATAACTAGATAGTGAACATATCCTGAAGGCTTAAATGTGTCTCATCTTAGAGAGTCAATGAAAACAGCTAATATTTAATACTTAGAAAAGTGGATGTAGTTCATGGAGAAGACCTTTTTTTTTTTTTTTAAAGATTCTATTTATTTATTTGACAGAGAGATAGAGAGCATAAGTAGGCAGAGCCACACGCAGAGGGAGAGGGAGAAGCAGGCTCCCCACTGAGCAGGGAGCCCGATGCAGGGCTCGATCCCAGGATCCAGGGATCATGACCTGAGCTGAAGCAGCCACTTAACCAACTAAGCCACCCAGGTGCTCCATCATGGAGAAGCCTTTTTAAAATCAGGAGACTAATGTAGCAACAGGAGAGGCACAGAAGACTTAGACACGGTAGACAGTAATGATTGTTCACACAGTATATACCCATTTTCACCTCTTTCCTCACAAAAACTGATACTTCTCATTTTTTAAAATATCCACTCCTCCTGTAGATGACCACACCTGATCTGATCCCAACTACAGAGAAGATCCTAACTGATCTAATCAGCATGTGGCACGCTCTGGTGACTGTTACTGCTCCAACCATAGGCATGTAACCAATTAGACAAAAGCAAAGGTTTTAGGTAGGTAGGGGAAAGATTCACTCTCCCTCTTCCCCTGGACATGAACAAAGAAGCATTCCACGGCACCCATGAAGAGAGCAAATGTGCCAGACTCAGATACAGGTGGCCAAAGCATGGAGAGAGAGGGTCCCTGCTGACACAGTTGAGCAAGACAACCAACTCGGAGTCTATCCTATCTCTCTGGACTTCCTTTTAAGTGAAACAGCCAATTTCCTTCTTGTTTAAGTCAACCAAAATGGTTTTCTAACTAAAAACAATCTAACTGATATACTGGAGCTGTGTTTAAATAGGTAAATAGGATGAGTATAGAAAACAGTAAGGAGGGAGAGAGTAAAAAGGGATTAAATATATAAAAGTATTGTGAAGAACATTAATACATAAGGAGTTTCTATTTAATTCACTAGGATATGCCCAGAGAGGTGATTTAGGAGCAGATGATTAACTTGATTAAAGGGAATGGTGAAGTTTTAGACAGACTGAAGGCAGGTAATGAGATAAGAGATATTACAATGCTGTAGACTAGTGCTGCCCAGCCTATCCTTCTGCTGGGATGGAACTGTCCTCTATCTGTACAATATGGTAACAGCTACTGAGCAGTCGGAAGGTGACTTGTGCTATGGAGGAAATAGACTGTTAATTTAATTCATTTTAATTTTAAAAGCCACTCGTGTCTAGTGGTTATCATGTAAGTGCAGGTCTAGAACACAGACAAAAGTATAATGAGGAACTCAAAGGGGAAAGTCAAGGGAGTGTTAGATGTTTTAATAATATTTTGAATCTATAGGAGTTGGCTAGAGATACAAGATAGATAAGGAGAATTAAATGAACTACATAAGGTGAAAACTATGAAGTTACAAGATTACTTCACAGTTTTGTACCTTAGAGGGTAAAAGAGTCAAATACTTTAGCCAAGGAAGACTGACACAGGGAAGGACAGAGATAAATTCAGTTAAGGACTTAATGTTTTCAAAAGCAAACTCCTCGGGGCTCCTGGGTGGCTCAGTGGGTTAAAGCCTCTGCCTTCGGCTCGGGTCATGATTCCAGGGTTCTGGGATCGAGCCCCGCATCGGGCTCTCTGCTCAGCGGGGAGCCTGCTTCCTCCTCTCTCTCAGCCTGCTCCTCTGCCTACTTGTGATCTCTGTCTGTCAAATAAATAAATAAAATCTTTAAAAAAAAAAAAAAAAGCAAACTCCTCAACAGAATCTCCTTATGTTCACTAGTAGTTAAGACACAGGTACAAAATATATTTATTTAAAATTAAGTTAAAAGCCTGGACAACAAATATGATGGGGTACTCTGGCTAGAAAAAAAATTTAAATTAAATTGATGCTATGTGAGCAAAAAAACTAAAAATCTTTAAAGCAAAATCTAATAACTACCTGCATACCTGGAATGACTTGATCAAGATAGATAGCCAAGAGGACATAGAATACACTATTAAGTGCTAGAATGACAATAGTAATAATTAGAGGATATGGGCCTTCAGCCAAATTAGAAAATAAAGCACCTTCATTAAAATCTTCTAAGTGCATGACCTGAAAAACAGAAACACAAACTTTATTATATAGAAATGATAAAAATAACTGAAAGCTAACACCAGAGTTACTCATTATATTCAGATTGGTGGTAACCAAACTGGGCCTTTTAACAGACTAAACAATCTACCAAATTAGTATGAATTTACAAGGAAAACAACAGAAACTTCACTAAAATATAAATTTATCACAACAATCTATTTCAATCCTTTTTAATGTTATGTTTCTAAAACTTGTTAAAAGGAGTATACATCCACTCTTGGGGCTTTTAATTCTGATGCAATGACTATCAAATGAAATAACAATAAAATATCCAATTAACACTAACTGATGCAAACAAATGGTCCATGTTGCAGTCAAGCAAATTAAGTATTAGAGGATAAAATCATGATCAGCATCCTTTCAATGCTGAAAATAGGAAGATATTCTGATTTGATTAACACAACTATTACATTGTTCATAGTAGATAAATACGAGAGCAGAAAGAAATATACTAGAGGCTGAGGCCTCATTTAGGTCCTAGATCTGCCATTAAGTGAATAAACTTTAATCACACCACTCTGGATCTTAGTCTCCTCCTCCGTGAAATGGAAGATGGGTTAAATAAACATCAAAAGTCCATTCCACAATGAACAAAACATATGAATCTCTAATTCTACCTCTCTAAGTTGAAGGAGAACTCAATGGACTCTTAAAATGTATAAACAACAGTTCTTAGGTCCAATGTAATTAAAACTCATTTAATGCAATGCTCATAAACAATCTATCTTAGATCTCACAAATCAGAATATTCTATCTAGTCAACATGAATCATCTTTTATATTAGTAATTATATTTTCTCTTTATACATTAAACAAATTTGTTTTATTATATAAAGCAATTTCTCATAAGAATTTTTCCCTTAGAACCTGACTGCCCCTGTAAAGACTAATAAAAATCAAATAAATACTTTAAAAATAAATGAATATAAATATTATTTAGGTGAATGACAATCCCATGAACCCTAACACAGTAAAATCCACCAGGTCTACTTATTTCATTAATACAGTCATGAAAATTTGTTTTGCTTACACACAATTTTCTGCCAGGCACACATCTGAGATAAATTCACAAAAGGAGCAATGGAACCAGGCCACAGAGCAATCCAGATTACCTAATGCTTAAAACAATGACATCTAACAAACTGAATTATTGCAGTGAAATAGATTATTGAGACACACTAACACATGGAGTAGAAAACTTATAAACAGATCATGTAAATGAAAAACTTAGAAATGAAGAAAATGTAAATAAAATCCAGTAAAATGTACTCTAGTTTCAAATAGGATTACTTTCTCATGTGGACATTTTAAAATAATTTCTTCGCAAATCCAGGGTAGTATGCACTGTAGTATAACAGGCTGCATGGAATTGGAAGAAAAAAATATTTATTGAAAGCAAGATGACTATATTACGTACCTGTGCGATACCAATCAAAAAAGTACACTGACAGAAAGGGCTGAAAAGCCACACTAATGATTTGGGAAAACTTTCCATGAAGACTATCAAAAGGCCAACAAATCCGAAAGCCACGGTGACTAAAAATTCAACTATTCCCACGTGTTTTGATTTTTTAAAAAGAGGTGTCAGCATTAAAGCAAAAAATATCTGTAAAATATAAATATTAAGATTAATGCATTGTTCATATACATAGGTATGAAAATAAAATTAATTTTGCTTGTAAAAGAACAAGTTATTTTCATTGGAAAATACATTCACTGAAATACTTTCTAAATGCTATCTATGGTAAAATATTTTATTTTCGTGTAAATCATGATAAATACATAACAAAACAAGATGACAGACGTTAAAAACTACAATTTACCTACATAAGGCAAACATGGTTACTTCTACACGACAGAAACCATAAACTGTCACATGTTTCTGCAGTTAGATATATATATATATGTGACCAAAACAATAAACCAACCAGCTTTTAAACAGAGAACCTATCTTTTAAACTCAATGTGTTAATAAGAAGCAAAATCAGTTAACTGTATATAGAAGTCTGAGTTGTCTGTAAATCATCATGTTAAAAAGCAAGGTTGATCATCAAAAAATCTAACCAGTACGGCATAGGCACATAAGCCAATCAAAATGGAAACTGGAACTACTGGAAACAACAGCTGCATTCAGCCAATATACCAAATGAATATCAACACTGCCAAAGAGCTATATTTACAAAGGCATACCTTTATAAATCATCACCCTATAACATAAATTAACTTGAAATAGTCAGGATTTCATGAAAATAAAGGGTCTGAAAAAACTCTAGTACTAGACAATCTTAACTATACACATAATTTGATTATATGAAGACAGTAAAAGACTCAGAAATTTGTATGTGAAATACATTATATGAAAACAAGTTAAATTTGAGACTATTTTGTACCTTTCCTAAAAATCTGGAGGTAAAATGATGCTATACACAATTCATTTATCAGTAACCTAGTAACAAATCAAATATAAGTTAACCAAAGAATAATAATTCGCTATATTAATCAACTACTTTGACAGTTCTTTATTCCCATTTCAAGTTAAAATACTCACAGACGATAACCCATACAGGAAAAAAAGTAGAAATATCACAACACAGCTACTTTGAGGGAATAACGAAGAAGCTGTTGCAATGACTGCCATAAGAAGGGACATAAGAAAAATCAAACTTGTATACAGAAGAACCCAGGAAAGCCTATAATGAGAATATAAACATATTTATGGTTACATGCATAGGCTTTAACAATTAAAAACCATTTCAAACAAAACTTCAGCTTCATTTTAGCAATTTTATTCTTAAAATTGTTTATTCTCTCCTATGTATGTTCATTTACTAAAAATTTATGCTCTTACAACTAATTAAAAATACATTAGTTAAGTTAAAGATAAAAGTACAACCTGATATAGAGGTAGAATAGTGATTATCTTTTGAGTCAAAAAAACTTCACAAATTAATAGCAATTTATGACTAATTTAAATCTAATATTCTCAAAAGTTCAATAATGTACAACATTTCTGATTTTCTTAAAATACAGAAGAGTCTAATGACAATTTTCTTATGCCCTGGGATATAATTAAACTTCTGACAGCGTTTGGTACTTTAAAAGAACACTAATCAACTAATCAACACAATCACTAATAAACAACATACTTACTACATTTATACAGTGTAAGATAAAGATCATCAATGGACTCGCTATATTTACTCAAAATTTCTTCCCAAATCAGAGTTCAATGGAACTGCTACAGTATTTGGGTTTGTTTTTTTAATGTAAGCAGATCATAATCTATGTGTGCTACCATAAAAGCAATGATATAGGACTAAAAGATACCTACATTACCAAAACTGACTTCCCATCATTTTACAGAGGCAAAACGGAGGCACTAAGAAATTGATTTGCCTAAATGCTTTCTACTACCGCTTCCTCACAAATCACTTTAATAATTTAATGCATCTTAAAAACCAATCACTACTCAAATAACAGGGAAAAAAAATGCAAAGAAAATACACTATACACAATGACCCCATTATGTAAAGTGATATTATTAAAGTGTTATAATTAATTGCTGCATTGGGCTAAATGGAATAAAATTTTATAAAATGGACTATAATAGCAACTCACATGCACAGTATTAACTTTACCCCAAAGTGAGGTCAAAATAAATTTTCCTACTACACAGTGGGAAAAGTAAGGAAAATTCACTCAGAATTATTTATAAAAAGTCATGCCTCTATAACATCATCATTACATAAAATTGCTGACCCATAAAAGTTCACTTGCGAAAACACTTTTCAAATTTGCTTCTCTATAAAATATCTTGTATATTTTCATCTTAATTCATGCAAATAACTTTTTTCCCAGGGGCAAAATCCCACATACCACATATGCAAACTTCAATCATTTTAATTAAATTTTTAATAAATGCATATGCTATGATATTGGGGGAAGACTATAACACAATTAATTTCTAACTTTCCAAAATCCTTCATGTTCTAGATACTGAAATACAAAGAACACACCTCATCAATTAAGACAAAATGTGAAATAAAATTTAAAGTTATATCAACATCAGTTTTTCAAATCCCATTTCCCTTATGGTTTAAAAAAAAAGAAGAAGCCAATACATTGTTAAAACTTATTATTGCTTTAGTCTCATATTCCAAGACAAAGGCAATCATTGCAAGTAAAAAGGATCAGCACCTCAACTTGAGTGAAAAAAAAAAATTACAATCTGACGATCTACAATCTACAATCAGCACCTCAACTTGAGAGTAAAACAAAATTACAACGTGACGATCTTTACAATTAATTATTAATCACACTAAACAATAAACTTGTAATAACATACCAAAAGGCAGTGTCATGAAGTCCCATTATCTTTAAAAACTCCTTTAACTTTTTCTCTTTTTCTGCTACGATATGAATTGCCAAAAAGTATCCAAAAGGTGAAAATGCTATAACTAGGTATATTAAAATTACTCCTCGGGGAAAGGTATCTATCTCAACCACAGAAGTTTCTCCCATAATGACAGCTCTAGTTGACTCCAGTTCCTTCCAAAAGGAAACATTGGTCTTCAGCTAGAATTGGAAAATAAAAATATAATCAGTGAATTTAATGCAGGTAGTGGCCCCCAATAAAATGTGACAATTACACTCCCAAATTTGGTACAAACCTATTACAAATACAATTCTCAAAAACCACACCTGAAATAAAGTAACTGACTACAATATCATGATATAGCATACATTATTGATTTTATCCATTCTGGAAGTATACCATAAAGTCTGTAGTTAAGTCTATAAATTTTGATGAAATAACTTGTCAAAGAAAATAAAATTTAACAATTATCTTCTTAACCAGACAATTATATACATCTTAACAAAAATACACATTTATAAAATTGAGAATTAAGGAATGATTATAGTACCATGAAAGACTGTCTTTAAAAAAATTTGTTAAATTATATGTTCTATTGTTTTAAGATCTATATACACAGCATGTATAGACAGAATTATAAAATTTTATGCCATATGATACTTCTACCTTGTCTAAAATAATATGTGCTCTGCTTATCCATCCAGTGTGGTCTAGGCTGTGAATGGCTAAGGTCTTTGGCCAAAACACAAAAAAGTAGTATAAAAGTGTTATACTACTTTTATGCGATAGATCCTATATTTCACTGTCTTTACCTTAAACTTCTATATTATTGAATTTGGGTAATATTAATACATTATACCATCTTGTAAGAGTTTATAAGACAATCCTATACCTATCAGTTGGTTCTTACAACAACCCTGTCAAATGAAGTATTATGATTGTAGTCCGTTTACTATATAGCAGTCTAACAACTAACAGAGATAGGTGTCCTATTCAAGGTCTCCTGTTCTTTTATACTAAAATGTGAGACACTCGATAATGTCTAAATGTCTTTAGATTATAATTGTAACAGCTATACACAATCCTAGTCCTGGTGGCAGTACAGTATTCAAACACAAAGTTGGGAGGCAAAAAGCCAGAGTTTGAATTAGCTTTGCCACTAATTAACTGAATTTTGGAAAGTCACTTAATCTCCCTGTGCTTCAGTTTCATTTTTAAAATGGAGAGAGCAATGGCACAAATCTCATATGGTTGCTACAGATTAAATGGATTCATATTAGTATATCACTTAGAAGCAATGCTTGGCAGGCGCCTGGGCGCCTTAGTCAGTTAAGTGTCTGCCTTCAGCTTAGGTCATGATCCCAGTGTCCTGAAATCAGGCCCCACATCAGGCTCCCTGCTCCACAGGGAGCGTGCTTCTCCCTCTGCTACAGCCTCTCTCTGTCTTTCATGAATAAATAAATAAAATCTTAAAAAAAAAAAAAGAAAATATTTAAAAACAAAAAGAAAAAGAAATGATGCTTGGCAAATAAGTGATAAATTTTTATTACATAAAAAAATGAAGTCTACTACTATGATTAACATAATAAAAATACTCACTTTCTTTAATTTGTTTTTATTCAAGGGAAAAGTCTGCAAATATACATCTTTCATAAGTATTACCTATGGTCAACACAGATACAACAATACAGATATATGGAATGCTAAGTTCACGTGCTTAGAAACCATCAAATAAAAGTGGGGGTCTGAAAATATTTAATCAGAAAACATGACTTCTTCCTTACCTTTTTTTCTTAAAGAAGCTGTAATATGTATTCTGTCCATATGACAGTAGACAAATTCCTAACTATAAAGACTTAGGGCATAACTGTCAAAATATGGTTTGGCTTTCTCTCTCAAATAAATAAAATCTTTAAAATATATATATATGGCTTGGCTTTATTTTACTTCCTTCATCATAGTTACCTGTATAATGGCTGCATCTATGGATGCTTGTAAAACTGTGAACCCTGAGGTCCAGTACTGAGCAGCCTCACACGATGTTGAACAGCCAGCTATGGGGACAAAATGTGAGACAGAAATATCTGTACAACATTCAAGTGCTTTCTTTTATATGGAGGGTTGCTAAAGCAATATAATTAATTAATCTCCATAGGACCAAAGAAAATAAGGAGCTGTCCTTTGAAGGCAGAGAATAGCACATTCTTTATTATTTATTTGAAAGTTTTGAAATAAAAGGGTTACGTAGAAAGAAATCAACTGTAACCATGGTTATTTAAAATAAGTCACTTTTCTGTTTCAAGGTAAGTCATTCTACAATGACTTAATCAGATTCAAAGCACATCCAGATGCCAGGACAAGTCCAGGTTAAGAGGACAGGAAAAAAAATTTTTTTCTAAGTGCCTTTTGGAATCAAGTCACAAATTCAACACTCAGCATAAGGGACTTCAACATTGTTCAATAAATGTTTGTGGTTGATAGTATCTCTTTAGAGGTTTAAGCACTGAAGGTTGTTTTCCATGGAGGTTTAAGCACTGAAGGTTGTTTTCCATGATATAAACATAAAACTAATAAAGTTCATTGGTCCAAGACCTTGAAATTTTGAAGATATGTAGCACACCACATGTGAAAAACAATTACATGGAGAAAAAAATGCTGATTCAGAAAGTCATATAATTCAAGATAAAATTTTGCTGTTACTGTAATGAAGATATATTTAAATGTATTATATGTATTATATATACTATATACTACACTATGTATGTATTATATAAATGATGATATATATAAATGTATTAACATTAAAATGGATGTTATATAAATTATATTTCATAATACATGTAGATGTAGACAGATATTTGTTTATACATATATATTTATGCTACACTTGACTATTTTCTTCTCTGAACAAGAAAGTACAGTTGAAAATGCCAATGTTGGACCCCATCAAATTTTGCATATGAACTAAAACCAGAAAGACATGCATTTACTTGACTTACAAGATCGTTTAGGGCTATTTACCTCTTGAATCCATATAAATAGAAGACACTGGGATCATATCAGGAAAAAAACGAAGTTCATAGGACATGAAGTCTTTGAAAACCACACCCACAAAGTTGTTGGGTTTAGAAAGACTGGATACTAACAATTCTTTTTCATTTGCATATTCTTCAGTAATTATGACTGTAAGATATTATAACAATAAAGTTAACTCACAAATTAAAAGTTTACTATCATACAACAGGCCAAATTTAGCATAATATTTGGTGAATATAGTATTTTATAAGCACTTCTGTTTTATTCTCTAACTTTCAAGAAAATAGAGCCATTCTAAAAATATACATGATAATAACAGTACAAGTTCAGACACTATTTCTCAGCTGTCATCTGAGTACATAAATTTTATGTCTGTGTAACACATAAAAGTTATTAATATGATGAAGTCCAGCATATACTTTTTATGCAGTATATGCAGTTCACTTATCTATTTCAAAGTAAACCATACAGATAACTCCTTGGTAAGTGAATGGATATTTTATTTTCAAATATTTCTTCTGAAGAAGAAAATTCCATTATCCTTCTCAGAAACCAAATATGTACTCTGGTAACTAAGACACAACTCTCCTTTGAATAAAAAATTGCCATTTCAACCCCATTATTGCTTGTTCCTTTCCTAGAAGATGTATGGAGAAAATAATCTCTACTGAGATTCCTTTCACATCAAATAATCCCAATTTTTAAATATTTTCTTAGAGTTTTATTTACAAGCAACTAGTGTTCACTACAGAAGCATCAGGACATGTGGTGAAATGGAAGAACACAGGATTATGTGCTTAACTATGTTACTTACTAACTGTGTGAGCAGAGATAAGCAAATGAATTCTCCGAACTCCAGCATCCTCATCCTTAATACCTAGCTGATTACACTGGTTGTTAAGAACGAATGCAATTACAAACATAAAAATGCTCTGTAAATTATAAAGTATTACCTCAGTGTTAATCATCATGATTTTCTGGACCTTGAAGGTGAACACAGATTGATCTGACTAAAGAGGGTGTTAGTTCAACATCTTACCAGTCATGTTGCCATATATGGATGCGTGTACCACTTTCACACAGTTCTGTTGTTAAAAAGACAGAACTTTTTAAAAGTATCTATATATATTTCTATTATTTTAGCATCTAAGTTAATACACACTGACTTGGGTTTCTCTGGTGTATATGCTTTCCTCTAAGTCAGAACTATCAAATAATTTTGTTCTCAACATTTCTGATCAGTTTTTTGAGTTGGCATTCTAAATGCTTATGGCTATCCATGCTACTTATGCTCAGGTAAACCAACAAACATACCAATAAGATATTAAATAGTAATAAGTCAAGAAGAAACCAATAGGAGAAAGTTATCTGGCTCCTGATTGTATAAGCATTGTCTATTCAGTGATGCATTATCCAGAACTATGACGATACATACTAGAAGTTAATTATAACTATCTGATTATATAAGACATGTTAATCTGTTATTTTCAACAATTTAGTATTTCATTAAATTCATCATCATAGTATAAACTGTCACTTCCTCTAGTTCTTGTCTTGGATTCTCTCACAGCCAACTTTAGGCTCATTAGTATCACATCATTTACACTGTTTTCCAATCTATCTCTTGTGAGAAGTACAAACTGAGAGAAATAGACTTAGGAACTTAGCCACAGTCATCGTCTCCAAAGGTAAGCACCACTTCTGTTTACACCATATACCTCCATAAATAAGCATGACAGTCTGAAATGATTACTGCTTTGTAATCTTTATACCTCCAGCTTATTATATGGGTCAGAATCAAAAGAAAATATGCCTTCAAATCTTTTATCCTGTATAAATATGCTTATTTTATAAATGGTCTGAGAAATATAAAATATTAAGACCTATAAAACGTGCTTCAGCAGGATTGAATGATTTAATAATTTTTATTAAACTACATTTTGGTGAGGGGACATATCTTTAAGTGTTAGGAGTGTAATTTACTCAGTAAAGCAAGCAGAAAAATACTGTTACAGATAGAATCCATATATAAGTTCACAATACCCTCAGGAAGGTGGTCAGTAGAAACTTTTTGCATGATGTTTCTTGTAATATTAGTCACTGGAGTATATCCCAGAATTAGGTTAGACAGAATAGATTTGTCCATAGGGTTAAGTTCTATGTCAGGCACTTCTTCATATTTCTTATTTGGATGCATCATACTAATTAATATTAACCAAAATAAAAAAAATAATGGAAAAATAATTTCCTATAATAAAGGAGACAAACAAGATGGTTACAAAATATACCACTGGCAGCAAATATCATCAAGATATCTATGCAAACAATGCAATACCAAGGACAAAACAGGAGGAATCTGGGTATTCTTTCTTAAGCACAAAAAGTAAAAGCAATTCTATCCTTAAAGAAATATTACATTGAGCATCTCACCTAGCCCAACAGCAATATTAGACAATTTTTCCTTTATATTCAGTTTCACTGTAATACTTTAAAATTCAAGTCACATAATAAATTAAAATGACATAGACACTAATATTTAAAGTTCTCAGATTACTAAATGTAAAATATAATAATATTTTTACTTACATATAACATTATTTAAATTAACTTACCAAACAGCCCTAGTAGGGCTCACCATAAAAATATCTTTATTCAAATCTAATTTAAAACTCATGCTTTAATTATACCTAAATGTCTACTATTAAAACTATATTCTGTTAAGATGAATAATCAGTTTTAATAGGGATGAACTATTTACTGTTTCACCTGTTTAACTGTTTTACTGGTGGCAGAAAAGGAACAATATATTTTCAGCCTTTAGAATTATTAACTGGTTAGCCAGAGTTATTACTTTCTTTTATTCTTTTAAAGTAATATAAATTGTTGAAAACAAATACATGACATAATTTTAGTAATCTTGGGTAATTCAATCCAGAGTTCAAATGATGGGAAGTCACTGGGAATAAACTGTGGAAAAGTTCCAAAGTTTCCTGTGGAATTATTTTTTAATTCCATGAAACCTGGGAAATGCATGTCTAAAGTTCAAACTTAAGCACTGATATCAGAAATTAACTAAATTTAGAAATCATTATTAAAATTTTTAACATTCAGAAAGCTTTAGGTAATGTAGGTACTTCACTGTGCTGACACAAGTTTTATTTCTTAAGCATATTAGAGAGACCTAATGATATCAAAATATAATAAAAATGTACCCAGAAAAATAAATCCTCTTAAAGATGAAATATGTCAGTACAAAAATGGCAATAAGGCATAAGAAAGTTATTTAATTTACCTGAACACTACTTTTTTTAGTCCTGCATTTGATTAGGTAATTCTTCAGTAGGAGTGTTCTGGTCTGTCTCCAAACTCCCACCTCCCTAATTGCAGTAGCCATGTTTTCTGAATCAGTCTGTTAAAAGAGTAGATGAAAAAAACTGGAACCACACATTAAGCGCATGTGATTTAATAGCAAAACATAGCTTTTTCAGTCTCAGGTTAGATGGAATTAAGCATACTCCGACCTGTCTCTCCTATCTGGACAGAAACCATGCAACATCAATTTGAAGACCCTGAAAACTAAACAGCAGCATGTGAAACAAGAGGGAACTAGAATTCAAAATCCCCACAACAGTGAGCTCACCACTTTTTCTTTTTTCATATCCCCAAACTAAATGCACTGGAAGTAGGCACTGGGGCAGAGAAACCAAGGCCCGAAAGCTCTCTAGTTCTGGCTTGAGAACTCAGAAAGGAAAGTTTGTTCACAGAGAATGCAAAACTACCCAGCTTTCTTTCTTTCCTACATTCTCTTATGCCCTTTTCTCCAAGCAATCACATGATAGCAGTGTCAGACTGCAGTAATCAAAGTTTAATGCAGCCCCAACTCTGAAGCAAGGAAACCTTCCTCACCAGTAAGCGGAGCTATACCTCAAATAGGGTGCGGCCAAATCCCAAGGTGTTCTTCTCCTGCCCCTGGGCTCTGGATGTGGTGGATGCAGTTGCATGAGTGCGTAGCTCAATGGGGCAAATAAACTCTAGCATTCTGGCTGTATGATGGAAATGAAAAGCCATAGGGAATTCGAAAGTAGTAGGGAGTGCAAATAAAAAGAAGAGCTTAGGAAAGCAACATAATAAAGATGTTTATTAACTCCTAGACTAACTAACCCCAAAGCCAGGCACACATGGATTTAATCCTATCCTGTGTACCAAAGACCTGAGGAACTGAACTAAAAGACAGCCTACTGCCCAGATCCAGACTGATTATAAGGTGGCATACATAGGACAGATCCAAATGGCACTACAAGGGCTTTTGAGAAGTAAACCAAAATTAGAAACACAACTCAAAGAATGCAGATGAAACCTGTGACCTGAACCTAACCAGGTTGACAGCATGCTAGAATTAAGTATCAATACTTTCCATACAATCAAAACAAAACCCAGTCTCATACAATCCAAAACAACTCAGCAGAAGTAGTGGGTGGAAAATAGCAACTCTATTAAGAAAAGAAAAATCAGCAGATGCCAATGCCAAGATGACAAATTTTGGAATATTCAAACAAAAACTTTAAAGTAGATATTTAAAAAGTGTTCCAGCAAACAACAGCAAGCATTCTTGAAAACAATGAAAAATTAAAAAACCTCAGCAAAGAAATAAGACATAAAGTAGCACGAAAGAGAAACTTTAGAACAGGGGTTCTTGGGCACCTCAGTCAGTTAAGCATCTGCCTTTAGCTCACGTCATGATCCCAGGGTCCGGGGATCTAGCTAGCCCTACACAGGGCTCCCTGCTCAGCAGGGAGTCTGCTTCTCCTTTTCCCTCTGCTGCTCTGCCTGCTCATTCTCTCTCTCTCTCTCTCACTCACTCAAGTAAAGAAAGAAATCTTTAAAAAAAAAAAAAAAGGAACTTTTGAACAGGAAAACACAATGACAAAAAACTAAAACCCATGGGATGGGCTCAACTGTAGAACAGAGATAATAGAAAAAGTCAGTGAACTTCACAGACTAAAAGGTGCTATCCATCCAGTCTGAACCACAGAAAGAAGATGGGTTTTTCAAAAAATTAACAGTGCCTTAGAGAACCATGGACATTAACAAAGGTCTGACATTCAAATTATCAGAGTTCCAGAAAGGAGAGAAGAGTGTTAATGATGAAAAATATTTTGGGCAAGAAATAAAAATCTACAAGATCCAAGAAGTGAATCCCAAAGAGTATAAATCAAAGGAAATCCATATCCATACACACCATAATCAAACCATTAAAAATTAAAGACAGTAAAAAATCTTGAAAGCAGTCACAGAACCATGCATTACCTACAGTGGAATAATGACTTGAAGGAGAGCAGATTTCTCATAAGAAACTCAGTGGTTAAACTGGAAACTCTTACACTGCTGGTGGAGTGCTGGTTCAACTGCTGAGGAAAATAGTTTGTCAGCTCCCCAGAAAGTTAAACATAGAATTACCATATCTCCCCACTACTCCATTTCTAGATATAAACCCAAAAGAACCTCAAAATACGGAAAACAGGGAATCAAACAAGTGCATGTTCACAATGGTTCATAACAGCCCTATTCATATTTGCCAAAGATAGAAACAGCCCAAATGTCCATAAACAGATGAATGGATAAACAAATTGTGATATATACACACAATTAAATATCCAGTCATAAAAAGGAATTAAATACTGACATATGCTACAACAAGGATGAACCTCCAAAACATTATGCTAAGTGAAAGAAGCCAGACACAAAGATCAAGTATTATATGATTCCGTTTATTTGGAATTTCTAGAATGTATAAAGCCATAGAAATGAAATCAAATGGAGATTAGTGGTTGCCAGAGGCTGGGGAGAGAATAAAGAGAAACTGCTTACTGAGTAAGGGGTTTTACTTTGAAGTGATGGGAACAAATTTCGCCTTATTTTTTTTTTTTTTTAAACAGTATGACTAAAGGGTACCTGAGTGGCTCAGCCAGTTAAGTGTCTGACTTCAGCTCCAGTCATGACCTCAGGGTCCTAGGACTGAGCCCCAAGGTTGGCTCCTTGCTCAATGCACAGTGTGCTTGTCCCTCTGCCCCTTCCCCAGCTCATGCTCTCCCTCAAATAAATAAAATCTTTAAAAGCAAAAAGAAAAATAGTATGACCTAAATCACTGTCACAGATCCAGTATCCCTCTTCCAGACTAACTGTACCCTTTGAAGGTCCTTGGAGCTCCTTCTGCAAGTGGACCTCTGTTGGAGCTATCTCAATTTTTCAAAGAGGTTATATTAAAGCTGAACTCAAGAGAAGTGGCCAGAGTCTCAACCGCAATCTCTGTGGTCTCATTTGCTTACTCCAATAACCTAAAATTTCTACACACAAAGGGTACTGAGAGGGCAGCTTGAAAGCCACAACAAAAAAGTCCTGTTAGGCCATCTTCTAGAACGTTAATTGTTGCCTTATTGTATCTAAAACCTATTTGATGGGGGCCACTGGTGTGATTTCCCTCTAAAACAAGAACAATCCATTCCAAGTTGGCTGACCATCTCCACCTAGATAAAAAAAGCAGGCAACTTTTTAGAGACAGTTCATCTTACTCAAAAAGGTAAATATAAATTAAGTTTTGATTAAGTAAGTATCCTCTTTATGTGCACAAAGAGAGATTTTTTAAACAATGGAATTATAGACAACTTTTACTTTCTTTGTGCTTTTTTTCCATTTTCTCAATTTTCCTATTAATATGTGTTACTCACATACTAAAAAAATTACAGCGGTGCCTGGCTGGCTCAGTCAGAAAAACATGCAACTTTTGATCTCAAGGTTGGTAGTCTAAGCCCTACCCTCAGTGTAGACATTACTTAAAAATAAATAAAAAGTCTTAAAAAATTGTACAATTAGACATAATGTAAAAAATATTAAATAAGTAAATTAAAAACAGAACTAGTAAAGCAGTCAAGAATGGAAGATACGTTAAAAATAAATTCTTCCAACACTCTCAATGTTATATTAGATTCTGTAAAGAACTGATAATCATCTCTAGGCCAAAAAGAAGAAACAAACAAAAAAAGAAAAAATACACTCATTCAAGGATGATTTACTACAACACAAACAGAAACATTAACCAGTACAGCAAGAACATTCTCATTATCTGCCAAAACACATTGATTTAGTGAGCACCAATGAATTATTCATTCAAAGTGAATGCTGCATGCTTAA
This sequence comes from Lontra canadensis, assembly GCF_010015895.1. NCBI lineage: Eukaryota > Metazoa > Chordata > Mammalia > Carnivora > Mustelidae > Lontra > Lontra canadensis. Next base: position 10,634,249 of record NW_022631035.1, on the reverse strand, counting down.
GTAAGTCTTCATTTTTAGAAAACAGGCTACTCATAAAGTTGCTGATGGACTCACAAATATTTTTCTTCCTTGAGAACTTCTCCCTGAACTCAGGGTTTTGTCTTTAACAGGCTTGTCTGAAGTTTGTGAACACTTGGACCTACCCCACCACTAATCAGGGCTTTTTACAGCAAAACTTACTTCTACCCTCTATGTGGGGAAAAAAAGGCAGAAGGAAATGTAGACAAAATTAAATGCCCTTATAACCTGCAGCCCACTGACAAACAACTTGAGGCAAGCAGAGCATAATGTTCCTCCAGAAAGCTCCCAACTATCTTAACATCAATGCCTTGCTAGAGGGAAAAACTACCTCAGATTAACAAGCCACGCCTCCACTATCCTGAGAATCTTCTTTAGCACCGGAAAATCCTTTTGAAACTTCCCTCTGTCTTTACTTCCCTCAACCCCAAAGTATATAATCAGTTGTCCCTTATGATCCCAGGGCTGCAGGTCCCCCCCACAGGTCCTGTCCCCATGCCTTAACAGAACCACCTTTTGCATTGAAGAGATCTCAAGAATTCTTTCTTGGCCATCAGCTCTGGACCCCAACACTACTCCAAAAACATATCCCCCTCTACCTTCCCACCATGCCAAGAGACACACAAACCATGGCCATCCCCACCACTACCACCTCTACGGCTACCCCTGATCTGTAATCAATTTTCTCCTGGAAGTATGGAATTTTTAACTAAGATCCGGAGACTGAGAGTCATGTAAACACAGTTACATTAATGGAAACATATAAGAAAGAAAATTCAGGGGCGCCTGGTTGCTCAGCGGGATGAGCCCCATGTTAGGCACAGAGCTTACTTAAAAGGGGAAAAAAAGAAAAGAAAGTTCATGCACTCTTGGTACTATGTTTTCTATTAAAGTATGATACCTCCTGTGCCAAAACTTGGTTTTTCTTTCTTACGGTATGTGAAATGCCCTATTATCTACCCAATATATTTTATTTTCACATAAGCTAGCAAGAATCAGATTCTGGGGGCGCCTGGGTGGCTCAGTGGGTTAAAACCTCTGCCTTCAGCTCAGGTCATGATCCCAGGATCCTGGGATGGAGCCTGCTTCCCTTCCTCTCTCTCTGCCTGCCTCTCTGCCTACTTGTGACCTCTGTCTGTCAATTAAATAAATAAAATCTTTAAAAAAAAAAAAAAAAGCATCAGGTTCCGTTCCTCACAACCAAAGCCACTTAACTAATATAACAGTATAATGTTATAAATTTATAATGTTATAAAGTCCTTAACTCCATAGTTGGAATATTCATAATGTCAAGAGTGATTTTCAAAGTGAGCATGGTAAGGGGAATGTTAAAAACCTGTCTACCTCCCCTCCCTATTAAGTAAAGAATTCCACTGATACTACTGGGAGTGCCTAAGGGCAGATAAAAAGTTGAGAACCACTGAATGATGTAGAGTTCTTCAAGTTACTTTAAAATAATATTAACAGGGTAATGTTTCTATAGAAGAGAACACACAGTAATTTGGTATCTGTCCAACTCTCGGTTTTATGTCCTTTCCTCCAAAGCACAAAATCCCTATAAGCAAAATGTGCTTTCATGCTGTTTCCCTTCTGCTCCTGATCTCTCTATTCCTTCAGGTAGATTTTTGGGTCCTTGTCCTTTTCCTTAGTCAAATCGTCCTGCATTTCGTTGTACTCAGGTCTCTCAGGGAATACTTCCTACTTATTGCCTAGATAATCTCATCAATATGAGGCTGAGTTGATTCATTTATCATCTGTCCTCCCTCTCCACCAAAAAAGATTAAAAATCAACGCAAACATAAACGGCGCTAACTGCTGTTTTAATATTTACAGAAAGGAAATACTCCATCTACATTTGACTTCAACACTTTAAAAAGATTTCTATTTTGAATTAAAATAATACCTTTTTAAGAAGAGGTTAACTTATCAGGTAAAAATCCCAATCTTACCTCTTCATCTATTTCCCTTTGGAAGAGTCTATTTTTCTATTTAAATTGAGAGGCAGTGAAGGCCTTACTTAGGTGGCTGCTAACTTTCAGCAGGCTGCTACTATTCTCCTCTGCCCCAGCACACACACAATGAAAAAACAACAGGCCACAGTAAATCTAAGCAGAATCTTCAGACATGCTGAAATAAACTGGAATCAGTAAGCATTTACATAAAAACAATACCAACAAGAGGAGACAACAAAGTCTACAATCCCAACAATTAATAATGCAGCATAAGAGTGTGACCTCTGGAGGCAAACCAATAAAAATATGAACCCAGCCTCTGCCACTTACTAGCCTTGAGACTTTGGGCAAGTTATTTAACTTTTCTGTGTTTAAGTCTTCTCATTTGTAAGTGAAATAATAATAGTATCCACTTCATTGACTTATTAGAATGACTAAAAGAATAAATACATGTATTAAAAACATGAAAATGATGTCTGGTCCATGGCAAGTTGAAATACATGTTGAAGGGGCACCTGGGTGGCTCAGTGGGTCAAAGCCTCTGTCTTTGGCTCAGGTCATGATTTCAGGGTCCTAGGATCAAGCCCTGCATCGCACTCTCCATCTGAAGCAAATCAGTGAGTTAGAAAGAACCTTGAGTAAGGAAATCTTCCAGAATGGATGGTAAACATGCAAAGAGCCAAAAATGATTATGAAATCTGTTATAAAATTATAAAGATGGATCTGTATGATTGACTGTAGAGAGCAAGATGGAGTCACCTATGTCATGCCGGGCCTGTGTCAAACAAGACACAATCAATTAAGGGTAATGTACCAGAAGCAGAGGAGGTCTGCAGGGCCCTAGACTGATTAAATCCCTTTAAGAAGGGAGGATTTTTGCAGCAAATCGTCAGACTCTTCAGACTTGACTCCTCTATGACCACTTAAAGCTGCCACCAAAGGCTCTGTCCAACTATCTCTGACAGGAACTGAGATTCTTCACTGCTCAAACATGGTAGGCAGTAAGTGCTGAGAGCTGACCAGGACCACCGATGCCTTATCTCAACTGTGAGCCTACCTACTGACTTCATGTTTGGTTCATTAACTTCCTAATCTCTGTGTTATCCTGTTTGCTGTGTGACTTGTCCTATGTTTCTGCTTTGTGTGCTGAGTAAGAAGCCAAGTTAATCACATGATAAAATGTCATTGAGTTTGGAATCCTGTAACTGCTTTATAATAATGTTAACCTCATTTTATGACTGAATAAAGCTGACATTGTGGAAAGACACAACTTAGTATGTACGCCTTCATAGTGTGCTCATGACAGTGGCCTAAACAAAGTAATGTTTCTTCTACAAAGTAATGTTTCTTCTACTCACAAGCTCTAGTCTAATCATGTGAAAATGTTAAATTTCAATAACCTTGAACTTCTATCTATTCAAATTAGTAAAACATCTTAATGATGTTTTAAGAAGAAAATCCAATTGGCTGCTTGTCATGTAACATCTGGTTTGGCTGTTTAAAAAAAAAACTGAAACATTCTTAACATCGAATCTTCACAAACTTTTTAGTTTAATGTCTACCTAAACAGTAATTTTAAAGCTATAGTCAGGTTTTTGTAAACAGACACAACAATGGACCTGCATGTCCTCACCCTCACGACCCACAGTGCCTAAGCAGGCCCGAAAGAAAGGGGCCATGGGGATAAACAGGCAACGTCTGCTCTGCACAATAATGTGAAGCACTGACTCTACTGTAAAAGGTTCCCTGCAAATTATGGGTGTTTGGGAAAATATTTTGCTTCCTCTTCCAGTATCCAGACCATATTGGCTCTGAGAATGTTTGCCCCTTGGGAAGAAGACAGAAAAATAAAAGAAGGGTATCTGCGACTCATACTGGTAGGGTAATCACAAAAGTCCCTTCTCACCCTCATCCCTCACACTCTTCTGCAGGGTTTGCAATGGGAAATTAGAGTGGAGGAAAGATGTGGGAAGGCAGTGTTTTCTATAATGAATCAAAGATAAAGAGATGATAGCTGAGATGAGACCAACTCCTATGGGTGGGTGAATGAGTTTTCCTGAAAGAAAGGTGGAGGAGATCCATCAACAGAGGTGACATGAAAGTGGTGCTTCTGACAGACGGAACTGAAACAAGGCTGCAAAGTTAGAAATGAGGTGTGGCCAGCGAGGGGACATCTGTGAAGAGTTTAAGTTGCCAGGTGCCTTTCCCCTAAACCATAAGAAAAGCCATATTTAGCACAGGGCTCTAAATGTCGTCTTTTGCACTTTAATTCTCTTTAATTATCTCAAACTTTATGGCTTTGTAAAGGCATTCAAAAGAACAAAAGGAAAAGGCAAGAAAAGATGCTTAGCCAGCCCCACATTTGACTTTGTAAGTGGGAACAAGTTCTCACATTCAGGAGTTCATTCAGTAGTGATGGAGTTCATGAAAACCACGGCAGAGCTGTGAACGGTAGAGAGGACTACACAACACCAAAAGGAGCTTTCTGAGGAGACAACACCTAAGACCTTCTCTTTTGCAGCATATACTGGAAGAGAATCCTTGAAAGCATAGGCTAACAACTGAAATACAATAAAACTTCTAATGTCTCATTTTTAACAAATCATACTTTTTAGAAAACTTATAATACCTGACATAGTTCTAGCACAAAGTTGTACCAGACCAGCATCCTTAAAACTGTCTAACCAATTCTTAAAACAATGCTAAAAGCAATGACCGACACACAGAAATAAGAGTACACAATGATTCTAAACATTTTAAGTTACTTTCCATTTCTCCACAGCATACCTGGGGAATGCATTAAGTTTGTTGTAGAGCTTTTAAATAATTAGGTAAGTTTGAAACACCTAGTATCACTAAAGTTTCAATCAAATATTTAACTTTCCTAGATAAAACGATTCGCACCAAATCTATAAATTGCAAGAAAATTCAAAGCCCACTAAAGCTCATCTTCCTTTTCTAATGTATTGATAAATGACTTAAGACTAGATGTAATATAATCCAGTATTCAATATTAAATATTCATTTATTCATTTATTAAAGAAATATTGGTTACTACATTACACCTGCTGTGAAATATATTCTACCTTTCTCAAAGCAATAAAAAACATGCAGAACTATTAGAAAAAATTGTTATGAATTATTAGAATGTATTAGTTTTACTTCTGAGAGAAATGAATCAAGATTATATCCTGTAAAATAAAGAAATTGAGTTTTCCTGAAGATGTGATCAGTCACCTTTTTAGCAAGCTTCAAAGATTTTTGGAAAGGCTCTTTGCTGAAAATGTTCCCCATCCCCAACAGATAACTGTCAGAGGTTACTCCTAGTCCAAGCAAAAATGATTATCACTACTGTCTTCCACTTCCATATCCAATAAATAAACTAACTGCCATTACCATACTGTGTCCTCATCATTATTTGTTTACATGTCTTAATCTTGAACCTGACCATGAGATTCTTGACCAAAAAGACTGCTTTATTTTTGCTTCTCCACCACCAATGGTAATCTTATAACCAATAACTTCTTACTGCAAATTCCTTTATCAGGGCTTGTTAAGAGTCCTTATAGATCAACCTTATAGGTCCGCCAACTACAATGAAGGAGGTAGGAGCTAAATTCTATTTTGTACAGCCCATGAACTAAGAGTGTTTTTCACATGTGTTATCCTAACACAGCCATCCTCACTCGTTTCTGCATTGTTTATGATTGCTTTTGTGCTACAATGGCAGAGTTAATTGATACAGAGATCATATAGTCCACAAAACCTAAGATATTTACTATCTGGCTCTTTACAGAAAGTTTGCTGACCACTCTTACAGACTGAAGGAGAGAGAAAGAAGAAAAATGGCACACTCATTTAACACTTACTAAGAAATTTATGCATCAGACATAATGGGAAAAAACAGACACTGTCGATGACTTTGCAGATAGATAAAATTTAATATAATGTAGTAAGTCCAATTGGGGAAAGAATGGAATGGAAATTTCAGGCAAAGAGAAAAGAAGGGGAAAGCTATAATCCCAAAAGGGCTTGACTTATATAAGGAACAGGGATTCCTGCGGCATGGCCGAAGCATGGACAAAGTGAACTAGGGCCAAGGGTGCAGGTGTATTGCTCTAGATGACACTGAAAAGACAGGCCCTGGAGATGGATGGTGAAACACCCAGTATGCAAAATTAGATTAGACACCTTTACCATGTGCACCCATATATAGCACTCTCTTTTTCCTCTACTTTGTTTTTCATACCTAAGAATAATTGTTTAATTGCCCAGCAATCATGTATTTCACTAGTCCATTCATTCTCCCAAACCCCAGACCTCCACTTACTTCTACTTCTATCACACTCCGATTAAAACTTGATTCCTATTTCACTGAAAAAACTGAAGCAATCAGAAGATACTTCCGAATGTCCCGCTATCCTTCCACCTACCACTATGCCCATGGTAACGCTAAATATTTAAACAAGGGGCGCCTGGGTGACTCAGTGGGTTAAGCCTCTGTCTTTGGCTCAGGTCATGATCTCAGGTCCTGGGATAGAGCCCCACATAGGGCTCTCTGCTCCACAGAGAGCCTGCTTCCTCCTCTCTCTCCCTGCCTGCCTCTCTGCCTACTTTGATCTCTGTCTGTCAAATAAATAAATAAATATTTAAACAATATTCCGTTTCTGGCTAACATGATAACTGTTTTTGTTAAAAATCTGAACCATAAAAGCTTCAACAGAATCTGGTAGTTAAGGTTTATATTTTGGAAGAAGAGGTTAAGAATATATCAGGCAGATGAAAGAAATTCCTGCCAAATTACATCACGGGTTTCTCAACTAATAAAAGCACCATAAAATTTAACTTAACGGGGGGGGGGGGGTGTCATAAATACTCTTTTCTCATGTTTTAAGATTTACTGAAGGTAATGTAATAATAAAACAAAATACTGACAACATGATTTAATTTTATGACTATTTTTTTGTTGAACCAGAAAACAACAATGCAATGGTGCCCACATAACCAGCTTTCCCATCCTTTTTTTTTAAAAGATGTATTTAATTATTTAAGATGTATTTCTTTATTTGACAGAGAGAGCACAAGCAGGCAGAATAGCAGGGAGAGGGAGAGGGAGAGGGAGAAGCAATCTCCCCACTGAGCGGGGAGCCTGACCAGGGGCTGGATTCCAGCACCCTGGGATCATGACCTGAGCGGAAGGCAGACCCTAAAGGACTGAGCCACCCAGAGGTCCCTCCCGCCCCTTCTTACATATAATAGGTTCCTAAAAGTTTGAGCTCATGACTATTTTAATCCAATTAATTTGCATGCTGGTAAAGATTAGGATTTATTTGTAATTCATGATTATGTATCTTAATTATTTATGATTATTTATAATTTATGATTATTTATAAGAATATTGCAAAGTTATTTTACAGGATCATCCTCTCAACCCAAGGGCAGAGATTATAAAAACCCTATTCATCTTGGTACTCTCCCCACATAGTATCTGGAATACGAAAGACACTCAAATAAATTATGGATAATACTCATAAATTTGCTTCGACCCGGACTGCAAGATTTCTTAGACCAAACCCTGTTTAGAGGGAAACGGACTCGAACAGCACACAGTCAAAGCTGATTGCCTCGTTAGTTTGATTTCTCCTCGAACATCCCAAAAGCCTTAACTGCCCTAACAGCGTTCTCTTGCGCGGAGTCTTCCCCGGAGATACCCATCACGTCTCTTGGGCAGACACAAAACATGGTGGGTACAGAAAGCACCAGAATTTGGATCTAACCCCGCATCCCTGGGTTAGAATCTTCGCTCCACCTTTCTGGCTCGCGGAGACCTCCCTAAGTGACTTAACCTCTTTGGGACCCATTTTTCCACCTGAGCCCAAGCTCCATGGGATGCTGTCGGGATGCAACGAGATTAACACGGAGCCTGCCTCACGGTTGGGAGCCCAACACATCTCTCCACCCCCCGCCCTTCTGTTCCCTCAGAACGTCCTCGACAGAAAGCACACGATCATCTATAGTCCTTCTGACTTATTTGTCCAAAAAGGCGCAGGTCAGCCCCAGGAGCACAGGAGAAACCCCAACCCCAACCCCCGCTCCGAGCCGCGAGCGCCTCAACCCCATACATGGATGCCTCCCGCCGACCCAGCTTTTGGGGACGCGCAAATCTTTCGGTGCCCGAGCCCTGCCCTGCGTCTCAGGAATCAGGGCATTTCCCCCCAAGTCCTGTCAGCAGACCTGCGCGTTCTCCTCTCACCCAAACTCTCCTCCTAACACCCAGGGCGAGCAGCGGCGCGAGAGTCCCCGGGAGTGACCGGCGCTCGGCGCCTCAGGCGCTTGGAGGGAAACGGACTCGCACAACATTTTCTCTCTCTCGTCGCCTCTCTCGTCGCCCCTCTCGTCGCGAGGAAACCGACCCCGTCGCGCCCGCGGCGGCCCCCGCACCCGCGCGCGACACCCGGGCAGCGGCCACCGCGACCCCCGCAAACCGCGCTTCCTCCCACCTGGGGGCTCCTCCCGACCCCCTCAGCTCGCGGGCTGGGCCGCCACCGAGGCCCGCTGCACCCCGCCCCTCGACCCCCTCAGCGCCACCCCTCTCCCTTGCCTCACCTCTCTCACTTCCGAAGAGGCGGCGTCCTCCCGGGGCGAGCCGCCGGCGCCGCGGCCCTCCAAGCCCGCCTCACTGCAGGGCCGAGCCGCAGCGCGGTCAGGCAGGGACAAGCTCCGCCTGGGGAGACACTCCGCGCGGGTGACGGAGCTCGGAAATGGGAGTGTGTGTGAGGAGAGAGAGCGGCCCCGCGCGCGCGCCCCTGCCGCTCGGCCCCGTGCGCCCCAGAGCCGCAGGGTCGGCAGCGCGCCTGCCGGGGGAGCGCGCAGCGCGGGAAGCCTCGCTCGGCCTCCTGCCGAACGCACCTGGGGGCGGGGTTCCCGAAGGACCGGGATCTGCGGACACGCGCGCTCCCGGCGCTTGGCCCCGCGCGTCCCGTCGCGGGCTGTGAGGCTGACGCGCGTGCGAGGCCTGCGCACCTGGGGGCGGGGCTCCGAGGGGGCGGGGCGAGCGGGGCGAGCGGGGCGAGCGGGGCGAACCAGGCGCGCTGAGGTCGGGGCATGCGCGCGCGCGCGCCCAGCCGCAGAGCTGGAGTGTCTCTGGCGCCAGCCGTGGAGCTTGGGTTCTGTTTGGTCCGCGGAGACCTCGGCACGCTCTCCCTCGAGGCACAGGCAAAACAACCGGCCTGAAGCCAGCCGCTTGCGTTTGACTCCAGACGCTGCCGCCTCCTAGCGTTTGACCTTGACCTGCAGCCCTTCCATCTGCCTCCCCGGTGGCATCTAGTTTTAGGATCCCTTTCTTATATGTTTCCCGGCTTTTGAGGGGCCCTCTCCCAGGACTGCATTTCGATTCACTTCGCTGCCCCTTGTCCTCCCAGCTGCAGTGTCTGGGTTGCAGTGTCCTCATTGTCTCCTACCTTCTGCCTCGTTCCCCCATCAGACCTGAGACATCTGGACACTGAGGATGCTTTTAGTTTCTAAGTGTCCTCAGGAGAGTCTGGGAATGGGGCGAATCCTGAATTTTCCAAATGGCCTGATGCACAGGCATCTGTGGGAGATTCTAAACCGCACTTATTTTTGCTAGAAATATAAACCGATGTTTTGAGTTTTATTGCCCAAAGTGACCCAGATGGTTGTCAAAAGTTACTGTAAAGGAAAGAAAAGCTCAACGCCCAGCGTTACAGACTTTCCTCTCCAGACTTCTGTATGGTCACATTTCTCGCACAGTTCTTTACTTGGGGGGATTTAACTATTTAAAACCTCTTTAGAAAATTGTTAATCCTGTATACACCAAATTTCTCAAATTTAAACCAAATCTCTCCAAATGTCACTGCCAAATCCTATCCCCCCAAAAATACAAGGAATCGCGTTGTTTCTCCTACCCAACATGGATTAAATGAGAAATTTAAAGAGGGTTGGCAGAATCCATGATGCTTAAAAATCTGGCAGTGGGAGTGCAGGAGGGGAAATAGAATGTCCTAGAAACGATGCAGGAAACTGAAGAAGGCAGGTAATAAAAACTATTCAACCATGTATTTTTTTTTTCGCTTTTGAAATATGTAAGACACATTAGCTACAAATTCAGAGGAGTGAATTCCTGATGGCCTAGGATTTGTGGGCAAGTATGTCGATGGAGGTCAAACATAAATCAACTTGGTAAAAATGGGTTACTGAAACACATATTCATATCAACTCAGCAATTATACTTCTCACTAGTAGTCTCAATCTGCTCTAACTTCAGAGTTCTCCTCTTTTATGGAGCTATAGGGGGAATTTATTTCCTGAGCTTCTTGTTTTTATAAGGTTCTCTGTCATCCATTCTGCCTGCTGGTGTTTCTACTCTTGTTTCAAGACCAAAACCCAGTTCTCTGAAACTCTTCTCACCTCAGGCAAAATGATCCCACTGTCCTCTCAACAGCACACATGCTCCTGTCTCGTTCACCATCATTTTACATATGTACTGTCTCTTTAAATTATAAGTGGTCTGGGATTAAGATTTTTTTCTTACATCAATCCGGATTTCCAGGTCTTACACATCATAGTGTGAGGTACCTAGGGATGAAAAAAGCACGTGTGCAACAGGATGTGAATATTATTGTCATTATTATCCCCACAAAATAGAACTAGTCACTCAACAAAATCTACCTAATAAAAGAAAGGGAAGATATTAAATTCTTCTTATACAATGGATCACAAAATTAGGATGATAATATGGTTTGGGGAATTATAGAGAGAGAACACCAAGACCTTTACATAATAAAACTGCCACCAAAAAATATATTGACCATAACATATTTTACTCTCTCTTTTATCTGTTTTCGTGTACCTTGTAAACAATTTAGCTACATAATCTCAAACTAAATTTCCATAGTTACCAGGTCCCAGTACTAAATAAGCATCTGCAGGGAGGATATTCCTTTCTGAGCTTCTGTATCTAGGAAATTGCAAACAAGCTGTACTGCGTGGTTGTCATGACGGCAACCCAAATCCCCATATCTCATTAATAGATTTTTAGACAAATAAATCACATGGGAATACATAGATCATAGAAGTCATAGACTGAGATTTAACAAGCTGCCTAGCTGAACGAAATAAATGGTGAACCAGAATTTTGACAGTATTTAATGTAGAAAAGAATTAAACTTGCTACCCTTTTCCTGATGTTACATCAGTAGCTTATTCTGCATGATTATCAATGTACTGAAAATTATATATAACATTTTTAAATTAGTACTATTAAGCACTCTTTATAATTTCTTGTTTTTAAACATTTACCAATTCTCCAAGCTAAAAAATAGTGCCAAGAGAAGGGATGTGGTTTCTAAATTCAGGGTTTAAATTAGGTATAATTTAGAAGTTTCAAATTAGAATCTTTTTCTAGAATAAGGCCAGACAAATAAAGAAACACAGCCTTGACTGGCAAAGCAGAAAGAGAGTCTTGCCTCTTTAGCAATAGAATTCCAAACTGCCATCTCAAATGTAGCTGAGATTGTTATTAAATAGCTTAAAGACATGATTAATTAGTAATCGGTAGAAGGTTGGAGATGAGAACCACTTCTAAAGGTAGTTTTGTTTGGCTTTTATTGCAAGAAAATCAGTCAAAGAGATTAATATGTGAAGAATATCTATCCAAATTTGATATTTAAGAAACTCAACTAACCTACAATATATATTCAGTACCTGGCATTCTTGCTTAGAAAGAACCCCAGCTTTGCAGGTAAATTAAAAAAAGGCAAAGAAATCAACAGTTATTCTGAGAGACAACAAAATAAATAATTAAAGAGCCTCAAATGGAAGGTGATACTTTTTCCACCATTAAACGATGTTATATAAACTATAAAGGGCCATGAAGAAAACATTGAGGGCTGGAGTTACCTGGTACCTTTGAGAAGAAAAGGTGGAAAGATGGGTTTAAAGTAGCATGGAGTATAATAGAGGGCTCAAAGAAATAATTATATCTGCCTAGATTTTCATAAACACAGAATTATCAGTTTACAGAAGAGAATAACGTAGAGGCTAAACTGGAGAGCTGACTCGATCTGTGAATTTTTTCTTCTGTAAGGAAAATGGACTTGAAGGTGGTAAAGGTGAAACTAAGTAGAGAAAGAAGTGAAACTCGAGAGAGGTGAGGGGATAGCGATCACACCTATCTGTTTCAAATAAGTTCATGTTTCCAGGCACAAATTACATCCCACAGCTATTCACGGATAACCTAAGACCTGTGACTGGGAAGTTCAGAGAAACTGTAAAAAATGAAAAAAAAAAAAAAGATGACAAATCACCTGCTTTCAAAAAACTGGCTTAAAAACAGACACTAAAAGCTTTAGAACAAAAAAGTAACATTCCAGAATTCATAGATTTGCGAACATTTAGAAGAGGGTTTGCTGGTTACTGAGAGCCAGACTACCTAAAGAGAAGTCATCCTATACTTCTTTTTTTTAATTGATCTTTGAGTTAAAATGGGAATTGTATAGTCATGATAGAAATTAATTTCAACAAAGCATTTAATCCAGTCTTCCATGATACTTGTGGATGAGACTCCTAAATAATGGCTTGATTATAATCAACATAATTATAATATAATTATAATCAATTATAATTATAATTAGATAAACTCGAAGTAAGTTGGATAATTTAATAAAATTATTATTTTATTAAATTTAATAAATTTTTATATAATTTAATAAAATAAGTTGGATAATAATAATAAAAGCCAAAGTTCTGTTCTGAAGACAGGACCAGGAAACAAAATTAGATTAACAACTTGAACCCTGGGGCACCTGGGTGGCTCAGTGGGTTAAAGCTTCTGCCTTCGGCTCAGGTTATGATCTCAGGGTCCTGGGATCGAGCCCCGCATCGGGCTCTCTGCTCAGCAGGGAACCTGCTTCCCCCCTCTCTCTCTGCCTGCCTCTCTGCCCACTTGTGATCTCTCTCTGTCAAATAAATAAATAAAATCTTTGGGGAAAAAAAAAAACACTTGAACCCTGCGCTGAAATATAAAGATAAAATTTAACAGGAATATATGAAAGTCCCTACATCGGTTTAAATAGAAAAATAAAAGCACAAAGGAAGTACAAAACAAGATTCTGGTTTAGCCCTGTGAAAATCATCAAGAAGTTTCCTTGTCTGCCAAAATCAATGTGAGTTAATAATATATGTCCGATAGCTTGCAGCGATGCCTCTAACATTTCCATTTGAAAACACTGTGCCCACAAAGCACTTGCCCCTTCCTTTCATCCTTGGGGGATCCCTTTCCCAGTATTCGCCTTAGGATTCCCTATCCCTTTGGGATAGGCAGAATATGGCCTTTAATCTGCCCCAAGATATCCACATCCCGATCCCTGGAAACTGAGAATATGTTACTTTACAGGGAAAAAGAAGATTAGGTTTGTTAATCAGCTGACCTTAAAATAGGGAGATCATCCTGGATTATCCAGGGGGACCCTGTGTAATCACAAGGGTCTTTAAAAGTAGAAGGAAACAGAGGAATAGGTCAGCATGAGAGAGAGTAAGGACTCAACCTACCACTGGCTTTGAAGCTGGATGAAAGAATGCAAGTGGCCTCTAGGAGCTGGAAAAAGTGAGGCACACTCTCCTGAGAACCTCCAGAAAGAAATGCAACCCTTCCAACCCCTTGATTTTTATTGCAGAGCTAATCCTGTGTTCTAAGCCACAGAACAATCAGATAATAAATTTGTGGTGTTGAAGTCACTAAGGCTGTGGTTATTTCTTAGAGCAGCATTAGAAAAATAATAAACCTCTTACAACTCGCTTTCATTCTCTGCCTTATAGTCTTTTTATTATTTAGCATCCAAATGTCCTTTCTTTCCTTCTCTCCGTCTAAGTGAGCAACATAATGCCAAAGAAAGGACAATGAATTATTACTTAGATATTGTGGATTCATAAACTTAATAACTCATGTGACTCCATCATCATAGATGCATCATTAGCCCGTATGATCACTAGTTTTCCAACTTATAAAGGAGGATAGAACATATCTACCATCTTTGAGTCTCTGGGTTGCTTCAGGGAGTTTTTGAGAGGAAGTGAGTGAAATCATAAAAGCCAATTATTAAGCACGTAATAAGTGCTCCACGCTGCTGTATATGCCTCACATGTAGTCTTTTATTTAATCTCTACAAGGACAATGTGAGCTATAGACTACTATGTTTCCCCCACCAAGGCAGAGAAAAATATTTTGAAAGTTATAAAATGCCAGAGATTACAAATAAATGGACATCATGGAGGGAATCGGTATACAATGAAAAAAAAAAAGCTTTTTCCTACTAGTAATATTCCTCAAAAATGTTTTTTTCATTTAAACTTTACTGTTATTTGGGGTGCCTGGATGGCTCAGTCGTTAAGTGTCTGCCTTAGGCTCAGGTCATGATCCCAGAGTCCTGGGATCGAACCCCGCATCGCATCGGGCTCCCTGCTCAGCGGGGAGCCTGTTTCCTCCTCCCTCTCTCTCTCTGCCTCTCTGCCTACTTGTGATCTCTGTCTGTCAAATAAATAAATAAAATCTTTAAAAAAAAAATGGGAGTGACATAACAGTGTGGTCAGTAGCATGATGGGTATAGTTGTCAGTAGGAGGAGGTAAGCGATTCACCTAATACACACCTGAAAGGTGAAGGAACATGGTTCACAGAAGTCATATTAGGGTCTGAAGGCTGAATAGAGTTAGGCAAAGGAGAAGGACAGAAAACTTTGGGAGAGTACTGTAACCTGCAGTCGCTCAGGTCCTTCCTCACTTACTGACTTTCTTATTCTCAGCTCTCTCTACAAACTCGGATAGATCCTGCTTTAAGGTTCATCCCAAAATACAATTTGATGTTAAGTCTCAGATAGGAAATGTTCACGTTTCATACCGAGTAAGGCTTTGGTGACTAATCCATTTGTATCTGATTCCATATTCTCTTAATCCAATGATCAAGCAATACTGTTTTAGGCCACTTTATTTCCTTATCCAGTCAGACTTGGCCCCCTTTAATTAGCTAATCATACTATAAATAACAAGTGAAAAATAAACATTTCTATAGAGAGGAATTGTGATTCCCTGTGATTACTCGCTGTGCACGCTAGATGGCGCACGTATGCCTGAGAGACAAATATGCTGATTCAGTTTCCCTCTTTTCCTGGGAACTAGAGAAACTAACCAATTAGAAGATTGGGACGTGGGGAAGAAGAAATTACCCAAACTAAATTTTTAAGTGATCCTGGTTCTTACATGTATCCTCAACAAAATAAACTCAACATCTTTCTTTCCTTTTGGATAAATTTAAAATTTAATTACCTGTACCTCCATCCCCACACCTACTCATGCTTTATTTCCATTTCTTTTATTTTTACTTACTTTTTAAAAATATTTTTCTTTTTAAAATTTTTATTTTTTAAAATTTTTACTTTCTAATAATACTATCATTCCAGCATCCTAACCTGTCAAATTAGACTACCTGTTCCCTATTACATGCTCTCTACTGCCCCATCTCCTAATCCAAGCTTCTGAATTTCCCTCTGTTTGAAAGAGCCACTCTCACTGGTCAAATACTTCTGCCTCCATTATTATTCCCTTTAGAAATCCCACTCGTTCTTCAAGACACCTTTCAACTACCACCTCTACCATGACATTTTTTCTGTTACTACCACTAGAAAATACCTTTCAGTTCTCTTTCCCTTGTATAAACAAGCTTTGTATTTTGTTTAATAATAAATATAGCATGCCTGGTTCTAAAGCTGTACGCATCTCTGTAGCACTTAAAGACTTCCTGTCTCACGATTATTTATGAACATTTCATAATCTCCCTGCTATATAATGTTTGCGTTTTGAGCACAGAAACCACCTTAGTCATCTTTATATGTCCTGAAGCATTTAGCACAATATTATTTATTGAGTTGATTTGAATCTCTATAAGATTGCTACCAAAAACTCTATGAATCAAAAATGAGATGATGGGAGCACCTCGGCAGCTCCGTGGGTTAAAGCCTCTGCCTCTGGCTCAGGTCATGATCCCAGGGTCCTGGGATCAAGCCCCACATCAGGCTCTCTGCTCGGCAGGGAGGCTGTTTCCTCCTCTCTCTCTCTGCCTGCCTCTCTGCCTACTTATGATCTCTGTCAAATAAATAAAAATCTTTAAAAAAAAAAAAAAGAGAGATGATGACTCTTAGTGATAGTCTCTAGGATAATTTGGATGAAATTCATTAGCAAGATGGGGGGAACTAAATCATCTTTCCAAGTAGAAATCACAGCCATGGTATGCAACTCACCTCCTCTAAATTTATAGAAATAATGGATAGAATATACCTATTTTAAACTATAAAGCTGAGTTCAAAATTGAGAGTACTCAAAACTTCAGATACCAGAAATGAAGAAGAAATTCAAAGTCATAGTAATCAGAGCCAAGAGTTAAGGTTTAATTTCTTGCAGGGCCAAGAGGTGAGGCCCTAGAGTCACTTAATGAGGCTGGAACTAAAAGTCCTGCATAAGTTAGGACCCTAAAGCTTCTCATTTTTCAAAGCCTAAGGAAAGTGCCAAGAAGCTTAACTTCTGCCCAGTAGCCTAGGTTGGATAGAGGTGAGGGGGACACAGTTCCCATGAAAATGGAAAGTCCTCGTCTATGGAAATCCAGTTTTACATTTGAAAACAGAAGCCCAAGCTTAGAAACAGAGAAACTGCCAACGCACTAGAGAAACAAGTATAAAAATGTGTAGTAAGGACACTTGCACAACTCAGGGCACAGAAGAATCCCACAGAATAAACTACCTTCACTGAAGATAAGTTCTCAGTAAATTGTGTACACAATGTCCTTATACACAAGGGAATGATCCACCACAAGAGAGAATCAGCAGATATACCAAATTGGGAAAAAAAAAAAAAAATCTGTGCCCATTTAACTTGTTAATAAAGCAACTTTAACATGACTACCAAAGAATAAAATGATTAAAAATGTAAAAGAAAGAATGTAAAATAAAAATAAAGTGAAAGAACGAGATTAAAAAATAGAAATATTTGAACAAAGAAATATTTGAAAAAGGTGGACTTCATTGAATCATTAGTTCTTTCAACAACTATTTATCGACAAGTCATTCTTTGAGGTGCTGGAGATAAAATGGTGACCAAGATATACAGATTCCCTACTACCAAAGAGCTTGTATTCTATTGAGAATAAAACACTCAACAGATGGGTTTAACAGAAACCGCAGAAGAGATGATTATTCAACTAGAAATAAACCTTAGAAAATTACCCATAGCACAGCACAGAGGATTAAAACAAAATGGTGACTATGAAAGTGAAGTTAAGAGATACAGAGAATAGGGATGCCTGGGTGGCTCAATTGTTTGAATGTCCAACTCTTGGTTTCAGCTCAGATCGTGATCTTGTGGTTCCAATCTCTTCCTAAGATTGGGCCCCACCTCGGGCTCTACACTCACTGAGGAGCCAGTTGGAGGTTCTCTCTCCTTCTCCCTCTGTCCCTCCTGCTTGTGCACTCACTCCCTCTCTCTAAAATAAATAATCTTTTAAAAAAGAAAGAGAAAGAGGTAGAGAAACAATAAGAAGATCCAATGCACATCTAATAGACGTCCCAAAAAGAGAGCAAAGAGATCATGGAGAAGAGGCACTATTCAAAGAGAAAATGGCAAAGAATTTCTCAGAAAGAAAGAAAGGCATGACCCATGGAATAATACAGTGAGTCCTCAACTGCATAAATTTTCAAGAAGTCAATACTGGGGGTACCTGGGTGGCTCAGTGGGTTAAATGTGTGCCTTCAGCTCAGATCATGATCCCAGGATCCTGGGATGGAGTCCCATGTCAGTCTCCCTGCTCAGTGGGAAGCCTACTCCTCCTTCTTCCTCTGCCTGCCACGTTCCCCCTGCTTGTGCTCTCTCTCTCTTTCTCTCCCTGTGTCAAGTAAGTAAATAAAATCTTTAAAAAAAAAAAAGAAAGAAAAGAAAAAAATAGCTTCTTTAAAAAGAAAAAGTTAATACTGTATCCAAAAGCTTCTATTTAAAATTGAAGAACACTAAAAACAAGAGGAAAACTGTAACAGGAAAAAAAAAAAATAAAGAAACAAAGAAAGAACATCTACAAAGTGTCTAGAATGCCAAAAAAAAAAAAAAAAAATCCAGCAACTCATTGTAAAATAAGATTGAAATAAAAATTTTAAAATGCTGGAAATTTTATTCTCAGCTAAACTATCATTCAAAGTGGGGATGAAAAAAGACAGTTTCAGAAAAAAAAAAAAAAATCAATAGAGTTTACCATTTACAGACCTGGGTTACTAACAGATGTATTTCAGTGAGACAAAAAGTTGAATCCAAAAGGATGAAGCATGAATCCAAAAGGACAAAACAACAGCAGGAAGAAAGACTGAATAAAGAAAACATCTCAAAGTTTGGGGGAAAGGAAATAAGTATTGACTATAATAATAATAATACATTCTAACCACCAAAATGTAAACAGTGTCCCATGAAAGAAGTTGGGTTGAAATATTTTGTGTTTCTAAATTCTGGAAGGCTTTTGAGAGGAGGCTACAGTTATTACCAATGTTGCCTCATAAGCACTAAATATTCATGAGACCCGTGAAACACCAGATATTCGTAAGGATGCCCCTTTGGCCCCATGTGTCCTCTGCTCAAGCCAGGTAGATCAAATCCATAGGAGCTCAGCAAGTCATCAGTGCTGAGTAACAATGGTAGCCAGGCATATCAGTCCTTGGGGCTGGTAGAGAAAACATAAGTTGGCTCCAGGTACCTTTGATTGCCGAGTCTTCTTACCTCACTCTCAACTCTGGTCCTCGTAGCCACAACGTTAATAGGGAAAGCCGTTGTGGAAAAATGGGAGGTAGGACACATGACTATTTCATAACACCAGATTCAGGTAATTTGGTCCTTCTCAACACTATTAATCTCCTGCATCTCCTTCCCTTTGCCTCTTGCCAGATGCTTTAAATGGAGTCAACAAATAATGTGATTTCAGCATCTTAATTTGTTCTGTCAGTCTTTCTGGTCAGCCCTTTGGTAGTGGGACTTGGAGGCCATCGTTGCATCAAGGTAATTTCCCGCTGACACACCAACGAAAAAGTGGAGATGAACATATAACTCGTAAGCAAAGAAGGGGGAGAAAGAGGACGAAAAAAATCACTCAAGTGGAGGGAGAAAAGTACCGAAAGAACTCAAGAAGTTACATTAAAAAAACCAAACTTGATTACCTTTTTCTTTATTTTAAGAATGGATGGCCAGTTTTTTTTATTCACATGCTTCTCCACATAATTTGTTAGTGGCTGTGTGAAATGCGGGTTAAGGAGTGTTCTAGGGGCATCTGGCCGGCTCAGTTGGAAAGTGCATGCTGCACTTGATTTGGGTGTCATGAGTTCAAGTCCCACAAAGGGCGTAAAGATTACTTAAATTTTTTTTTTTTAGGAAAAGAAAAGAAAAGAAGAATTCTAAAGCCACGCCTCACTGAAGTGAAAGTGAAGTGAAGGAAGCGATACCCTCATCTATAGCAATGTCTCCTAAGAGGCACTGGCAATAAGAAGAAAGAATGTGAGGCATATATTTGCCTTCCGTGATCCAGGTTTTCTAAGCTTTAAAAATCACTACCAATTCCCAGAGCTTTCAACAACTTGATTATATTATCTTTTAGGGTTTTTTTTTTTTTTTCCAATTAGTGCTCTTAACACTTGATCATTTTACAAAGACAAAACTGAATGTGTATGCTACTAACTCAAATAAGAATATTTATAATATCTACAATTGCATTAAAATCATAAAGTTTTATATATATTATATACATAAATACATAATATAGCTATTGCTACTATAAAGAAAAAAAGGTATAATGATATGCCTTTAATTGGTAAGAACTTTCAGCCATTATGCAACTGAATTCTACAAACGGCTACTGAGAGAGGGAGGGGGAAGCAGGCTCCCCACCTAGCAGAGAGCCTGATGCAGGGCCCAATCCCAGGACCCTGGGATCATGACCTGAGCCAAAGGCAGAGGCTTTAACCCACTGAGCCACCCAGGCGCCCCCAGCCACTGATTTCTTACTGTGAATGTGCAAGGCACTCTGCAAGAGAAAGCAATACTGAAAAACAGAGTTCCTGTCCTTAAGAAACTTGAACAGCAGTGAAGGAGAAAGCCATGTATACAACTGTAAGACAGAGTATGATGTCAGCAGATCCTAAATCTAGCTGGGCATCAGGTTCATCTGAGGAACTTTCTTAAAAAACTGAAGTACACTTGACAGAGAACATTGTATAAGGCTAAGGTGTCCAGCGCGTTGATTTCAATACACTGAAATCATTCCCGAGCACCTGTATCTCTTCACATAATTGTCATTTATTTTTTGTGGTGGGAATAATTAAGATCTAGTCTCTTAGCAAGTTGGATGTTTATACTCCAATTTGGTTGCTTCGGTTTTTTAGTTTAGTTTTTTTTTTTTTTTTAAGATTTTATTTATTTATTTGACAAAGAGAGAGAGAGAGGGAACACAAGCAGGGGGAGTGGGAGAGGGAGAAGGAGGCTTTCTGCTGAGCAGGGAGCCCGATGTGGGGCTCGATCCCAGCACCCTGGGATCATGACCTGAGCCGAAGGCAGACACTTAATGACTGAGCCAGCCAGGCGCCCCTCCAATATTGTTACCTTGATGCATGAATCACACTTTAGCAGAACACAGAATTCTTGCATTAACACCCTTTCCCCTTAAAACTTTGTGGACACACAGATTGTTTTTATTGTCTGAACCATCTGGGAATAAGTAGCATACACTATAGCCCTTTCCGCCTAAACACTATGGTGTCTGTTACCTAAGAACAAAATATTCTCCTCAGCATACTCAGTTGAACAATATGGGTTTGAATGGTGCAGGTCCGCGTATATGCTGTTTTTCAAAAACAGCACAGTACCGTAAACGTGTTTTCTTTTCTCTAACCTTATTATTTACTTCTCTAGCTTATTTCATGTAAGAATACAGTGTGTAACACATACAACATACAAACTATGTGCTGACTGTTCATGTTACTGGTAAGGCTTTAGGTCAACAGTAGGTTATTAGTTAAATTTTGGGGAAGTCAAAATTTATATGTGGATTTTTGACTGCACAAAATGTTCTTTGACTTAGACACAACCCCTTTCTTAATGTCTCCACTGAAGCCACATGAATATTATTTTCCAATCGTTTTAGATCCTAATATAAGGAAATAGCATTTTTTTCTGAAAGATTATTAAAAATCTGGCATTTTCCACACTACAATGAGCACAGAGGAAGAATTAAATTTGAACCTAATTTCATTTCAAGTAAATTATACACACTAAATTACATCTTTTCTGTTCAACTTAAAGAGCATTAGTCATTTAAAAAATTAGAATTGCTCTATGCACTTCTACATTGAACAAAACAAGAATCGCTGAAATGACTTTTTTTTTTAGAGCCAGAAGTTTTTTTTCTTTTCTTTTCTGAAATAGAACATTTTTCTATATGAAACACTGGCATTTTTATTCCATACGGTACCTACTCATCACTCTGCTCAAATTATCTTTCCAGTTCCTCAACTCCGTGGTTTTTTTGGTTTGGTTTTGTTTTTGTTTCTGTTTTTTCTATTTATGGTAGATGAAAACCAATACAGATGCTATAAAAATAACACTAAGATGCAAACTGAAAGCCCATAAGAAAACCTTTCTGGGTTGAGGGCCTTTCTGGCCAGGTTTCCCATCAAACAGAAGTCCGCGAAGACGGACTTGGGAAACATCCTTGATTTGACATTGGATTGCCCTCGTTTGCCCACTTGGTCAGGATAGGATAATTTCATTTTCTCTTTGCTTTCTTCAATTATCAACTCTGCAGGCCCCTCTTCCGTGGAAATCCATTCAACCTCAAGAGGACTCAGGAGGGCAGAACTGTCCTTGAAATGCTAAAATGGGGAAAACAGCTTGAGAATGTTATGAGGCAAGACAGACTGACGTGAAAGATATTTTCATCTCCACTCACTTGGTGCCAACTAAGGACAAAGTTAGGAGAAGAGTGCGCTATGTGCTGTAAAGTAATCCTGAATGGAACAGGTGAGTTAAGAATGGAGTTAAGAATGGAAAAGTGAGTCAGAGTCAGACATAAAGTCACGGCATCATGAATTTATCCTCAAGATAATCACCAGTGGCTGTCATGGGCAAACTTCTGCTACTATTTAATAGTACATGATTTTGTGCTATAAATATTTGCATTCTGTGGACAGCATGGCACAATGTTCACAGCAGGAAAGTAGATCAGAAAGTGGAATTTAGTTCTTAATTCCATTCTACCTCTTAAGTCACTGATTTCTATTGGAAGCTGAAGGAGAGAAAAGTATGGAATGTGAAACAGAACAGTTAAGGGTACAAAATGGGGAAAAGAGGGTGTTCTGCTAGTAAGCACTTTATTTCAAGGCATAATAAAAAGTTACTAAAGAAGTATTTTTTTATGTTTCTATCTAAAGCAATCTTTCTGTATTATTCTTTTCTTACAAAAATGGCTTTTTTTTTTTGCAAAATAGGTGTGGGCTTTAAAATGAAGAGAGTCTATATGATAGGTCTTTGTCAATTCTATTAATACATGGCCTTGAGACCATCTCAAGTTCTTAGTTCGTAGATTTCCTTTCAATAAATATAAAAATGGAGATGATAAAATGATGGAAAATTTTAAGTTTCTTTCTTATGCGTTTGTTTGCTTTGTTTTGGGATTCCCAAGTGGACGTTTTTATCTCTGTGAAATATTGCTAACACTGAGAACTTCAAAATATCCATGAGGCAATGCCGTGGAAACTCAGTCTATTTGGATGAAGTAGCCCTTTAAAAGAATGAGCTTCTAAACACTTTGAAAGGCTATCTATTTATATTAAAAGAATAAAGTTAGGCATTAAAAAATTTGAATGTACTGTTGAGGATATAGAGTCATAAGGGGTAATTTGGTAATACCTTTCTAAAAAGTAATTTATCAATATGTATCAATAACTTCTAAAATGTTTATACTTGCTCAGGCTGCCTTAACAAAATACCACAGATTGGGGGACTTAAAGAATGGAAATTTATTTCTCACAGGTCTGGAGCCTGGCAGTCCAAGGCCAAGGTGTTGGCATGGCTGAATTTCTGGGGAGAACTCTCTTCCTGGCTTGTAGAGCACTGTCATCTCTCTGTGTGTTCACGTGGTGGAGGGGGCCACAGAGAGATAATGAGAGAGAGACTGCTCTCACCTCCTTTGCTTAAAAGGCCATAGTCCTATAGGATTAGACCCCACTGTTAGGATGACATTTAACTTTAATTACCTCCTAAAAGCCTTATCCCCAGATACCAGGATGCTGGAGGTAAGAGCTTCAATTTATGAATTTTAGGGGGAACAAAACTCTGTCCATAGCAATGTGTATAACCTTTGACCTAATAATTCAGTTTCCAGGAACCCATCCTTTTGTGTGGTATCGAGGTAGGGGTTTGGAGTGGGGAGAGGTAACCAGAATGTGGCCCTAAATGAATGCTTAAAAATATTCATCATATTATTTACTATTTTAGGCTAGGAAAACACACACAGGCAAGGTGTGCATATCATCGCCTGAGTAAAACCATGAACTAAGTTACAAAAGCAGAATCCCATTTGCTTTCCAGGGTGGCATCCAGGTAAATCAGAACAGTGTTAGAAACCCAAGGCAGGTGCAACAAGAAATAAATGAGCTAAAAAATGAAGTAAGTCACAAACTGTAGGGGAACCAATGCAAAAGAAGCTCCATGTAGAGAGAAGGAAGGTAAAAACTGGCGAAATTGTCAGAGCCTGGTTTAAGTATTCATTAAAATGTGTTTTGGGGTTTTTTTTTATTTGTTTTTGTTTTTTTAAATTGTGTCAGTAACCTCAAGCCTGAACATGCCATGGTGATCACCTCTTTTGGCTTTTGAACTTTTTTTTTAAGAGAGAGAAAGCACATGAGTGCAAGCAGGGGATGGGCAGGAGGGACAGAGGGAGAGGGAGAAAGTGTCGCAAACAACCAGCATGGAGCCCAATGCAGGGCTCCATCTCATGACCCAGAGATCATGACCTGAGCTGAAATTAAGAGTCAGGCTCTCAACCAACCGAGCCCCTTAGCTTTTACACTTTCAGAAACAGTTATAAGCAACACTATTTCAGAAGTGAATGAAGTTATACCTACACACAGAATAACAATTACATTCTGAAAAAAAAAATCTGTTATTCTTAAACTTCTCTTTGCCATTTCGTCTATTTGCATGGCCTTAGTATCACCTCAAAAAAAACAAATCACAAATCTGCTACCTTTAAGGAAAAAAAAAAACAAGATTTATTTATTTGAGAGAGAGAGAGAGAGAATCCTCAAGCAGACTCCCCACTGAACACAGAGCCTGACATGGGGCTCAATTCCAGTACCTTGAGATCATGACCTGAGCCGAAACCAAGAGGCAGGTACTCAACTGATTGAGCCACCCAGGTACCCAACAAATCTCTTAACTTCAAGACCCAGCCCAAATAATGTCACCCTATCTGTGGTTTCAGTTACCCATGGTCAACCATGGTCAACCATGGTCCAGAAGCTGACAGCCCTCACTTTGACACACTCTCAGGTCAATAGTAGCCTCACTAGGTCCTCATACCTGTGTCATTCAGCTCACTTCACATCATCACAGTGTTGGTATTTTCTCATTTCACATCACCACAAGAAGAGTAAGTACAGAACCAAAAGATATTTTGAGAGAGTGGCCACATTCACATAACTTTTAATACCGTATAGTGTAATAATGGTTCTATTTTGTAATTAAATTGTATTGTTAATATCTTACTGTGCCTAAATTATAAATTAAGCTTTATCCTAGGTAGGTATGTAGAGCCTACAACATAGTATGTTACAGGGTTCTGTCCTATCCACTGTTTTGGGCCTCTGCTAGGGGGTGTTGGAACGTGGCCTCCTCTGATAAAGGGGGACACGTCTTCCAAATATAGTAACATGTGGCCAGATGCTGGCTGCCCACCTTCCTCTGATTGTTTGACCTTTCAAGCAGAAATCATCACCTGCTGGGAATTTGTGCCTACACTTTGTGATCTTCATCTCTCTTTACAACATTCCCACCCATGAGGAACCTCAAAGCTAACTTTAATTCTTCAGTCTTACCATCCTCTTCTAGTTCACATTTCCCACCCAGTCTTGGACAAATACTAAACTGAGTTGATTAATGGGTTTTACATACTTTTGCTTTTATTTTATTTTATTTTATTTTATTTTATTTTATTTTATTTTATTTTACTTTTTATTCCACAGCAAGGCCATAGTTTGAGGTCATACTGATCAATGTATTTTTTTTTTTTTTTTGTCACTTTAGGAACATGTACGAGATGTATTTGTGTTTTGGACTATTCAGGCTGCCATAATAAAAATACCAAATACCGTAGATAAAAATGTGAGGATCCCATCCATTTCTGACAGTTTTTGAGAAGTCTGAGATCAAGGCACCAGCAGATTTGGTATCTGGTGAGAGCCCGCATCCTGGCCATTTTCTCCGTTTCTCACCTGGCTTTTGGAGTGGGAGAGCTCTGTAACTGTCTCTTTTATAAGGTGCTAATCCCATTCATTAGAGCTTCACCTTCACAGACTAATCACCTCCAGACAGCCTCGCCTCCAAATGTCACCGCGCTGGAGGTTAGGATTTTGATATACAAATTGAAGGGGACACAGCCGTTGGGTCCATAACAACGTGGGTTGCTGAGTTCTGGCACGTGTGTTCAACAGGGTTGCTAGTCTGTGAGAAAAGCCTTTTGTATGATACAGTTCTCATTGTCCATCCCCTGCCTTCCTCTGTGAAGCAGAAAGCAGACACTTCTTTAAAAGTTATAGCCAAGGGCTAAGGGTGCCTGGGTGGCTCAGTGGTCTACGCCTCTGCCTTTGGCTTAGGTCATGATCTCAGGGTTCTGGGATCAAGCCCCAAGACTGCTTCTCTCTCTCTGCCTGCCTCTCTGCCTACTTGTAGTCTCTCTTTCTTTCAAATAAATAATAAAATCTTTAAAAGAAAAAAAAAAAAACTTACTTCCAAGGGTTGGAGACTCTGCCAGGAGTAATAGTCCTTTTTTCAAGAAGAGTAGTTTTGTTCTAGAACAACAAGCTTTAGGGTTTTTCATCTCTGGGCTATGTTACACTTTTAGGACCTACTGAGGTTCCCAAAGAGTTTTATGTGGGTTAGGATTATCCATACGTAAAGTATTGAAGATTGAAAAATTGAAAAGTTATTTTGTTGATTTGAAGACAGCAATGGTGAACACATTGTATATTAACATTAATGTCATCCTAGTATTATTATTACATTAGTATGATTTTTACATCACAGAGACCCTGAGAGAACCACTCTCCTAAAATTTTGGTTTGTTCCAGAATATGAAAGAGCATAATTAAACGCAAAACTTTGAAAACGAATTTATTTGCTTTGATTTATATTACTCGAGTCTCAATAAAAGCTATAAAATATTAAAATTTATAACAAAAATTTCTCAATTCTGATGGTCTTGCTTCCTGGCCTTACTGATCAGTGGCTTTACCCATAATATCAAAGTTTATTGTTTCCCTTATGTGTAATCTGCCTACAGAGCAAAGAGTCTGTGTCATATCAGAATGATTTTCTTTGCTTTATCTTAACATTATTATATCCTTGATTATTCAGGAAAAAGAAAAACAAAGATTCCCACCTTTGAAAGAACTAAGAGGGTCTTTAAAATAATGCTATTTTCCGTGCTTATTTTTTCATATATTTATTTTTAAATAAAAACCCAGACATGTATTTCTCACAGTTCTGGAGACTTGAGGATGAAGTCCAAGATCAAAGTGCTGGCAGATTTGGCTTCGTGAGGGTCCGCTTCCTCGTTCAGAGATGGCCATCTTTGTTTCTGTGATGATTATTAAATGTTACATTGTCAATTTGGTTAAACAGTTTCACAGGCTCCCATTATCTTATCTTAATCAAGTCTCCACATTTCCTTTAATGACATTTTTAATTCCTTTCCTACAACTAGATATTACATATAAAAACATTTTTAAAAAAATTTTTGTATATTAAAACTATCTGAGAGATTTTTGTAGAGGGCTTTTGGAAAAGCACAGAGGTTTGTTCTTTTACTTTATAAAAAGAGAGATGTTAGAAATAATTAGGTTAAATTTGTTTGATGTGTTACAGTAGAAAGAGTCACACTGGAATATCTGTCAAGTAAGAAAGTATATAGAGTCTGGCCTAAGTTAAATATATATAAGTAAACTGTTATCAATATAAATATTTCAGAAATCAGATGCTATTTAAAAAATCCCCGGAGATTTGTTAAGGCCTTTGCTGACCATAATGATTTATACTCAGGGTGAATACAGATAATCAAAATTCTTATGAAGTTGTTATTTAATGTTTCTTGATTTAAAAAAAAATCAGTATCCTCCATTCTAATATTATTTGTTACAGTAATTAATTAGGGTGATGATGACTTGGCCCAGGGTCATTCAGACATGATAACAAAGTCGATTTCTGGAAAAATGTTGAAGGGGAGACTATAGATTTGTTCACGGAACTGAATATGAGTTAGTGAGAAAACGAGTGATCAAAGCCATCTTCAAGGTTGTTGGCTTAAGAAAGTATAGAATTAAGATGTCTTTATAATGAGACGAAGATGACCATATAGGAGTACTTGGTTTGGGAGAGACTACAAAGAATTTAATATTGGACCTCTTAAATATTAAATTATAATAAATAAAATAACATTAACACAAATAAAAATGTATAATGTAAATAATATAATAAACATATAATCATGTGCTTTACAAAATAAAATATTTTAAATATGCAAATTTTATTAATAAAATAAAATTGCATACTAATATAAATTATAATGAGCAAAATAAACTGCTAATATCATCACTGGCATTACTAATATTCATTATTAAATATTCACATGCAGGTGTTAAGTAGGCATATGGAACTCAGGACACAGATTCAGACATGATATAAATTCAAAACTTACCAAATTCTGATAGCCACAAGACTGGATGGGATCACCAAGGGAGAGTGTAAATAGAAAAGAGAAAAGGTCCATCTGTGTTCTCACATGGATGTCCCAGAAGTGGCATTGCTGAATCATAGTGTAGTTCTATTTTTACCTTTCCGAGGAACCTCCATACTGTTTTCCATAGTGGCTGCATCAACTTACGTTCCCACCAACCACGCACAAGGGTTCCTTTTCTCCACATCCTTACCAGCACCTGTTATCTCTTGTCTCTCTACTAATAAGGCTGGGGAAAAAAATTTTTTTTTAATAAAAAAGAGTGAAGATCCCGAATTCTCAATGCCATGACTTAGAAGTCCTGATTTTTCACGGTGGATCTCCAGCTTGTGAACTCATGAGTAGAGGACAACAGCATACACAAGCTGCAGGTCACCTGGGCATGACTTAGAACTTCTGTTCCATAGCTCTTCTCAGCTCCCTTACTAGGTTCTAGCGTCCAATGGATTCCAACCATATCTAGCACTATGGGGTTTCTTTGTGTGTGTTATGTATTTAATTTACAAATATTTATACAATGCCTATACGTTCTAGACTCTGTCCTAAACATGTTACGAATATTAACATTTGAACTTTAAAATCATTCCAGGAATTAATGAGCATTATTATCCCCATTTTACAAAACTAGGAAAAGAGCTCAGTTTAGTGGATCACAGCTTTTAAAAGGCAAATCTGGATCTGCTAGGAGGCACCGCCTCCTCAGGTATTGCAACAATGATGTAGAAAAGCTTTGGGACAACAGGGTTTGTGTGATCCTTAGCAACCACGCGGGGAGGGCTCTGTGTTCACTGAATCACTAACTCAAGACTTAAAAGTCATTTTTCTCTTCTCAAGATTAAATCCCAGTTTCATTTAACCTTGGCATTCTATATTCTCAAATCCCTATTTCCAATTTTAATGATAGTGTAGAAGCCAAGGGCAGGCTGCCCCAAGATGGGCCACTTTGGCATAAAGATTATTTTGAGTTATAAGTAATCAAAACCCAGCAGATGCAGGAAAAGCTCTCTGCTAAAGTTTGCATCAGAAAGGAGAGCCGTTCCAGGAAGAGAGCTATTAATGGTGACTCCCCTTTACCTAAGAAACTTATCAGCATAATAAGGCAACCCTGTTTTTCCAAATGTGTCCCTTCTCCTTCCTGTTAATGGCCTCCCTTCCCTTTGTTGCCTTGACCCTACCCCTCTCCTTAACTCAGATGAGCTTCATGTTGTCACACAGTCTTTAGAATTTCCAGTCTGTGTGGATTCCCCACAGATATACCCATTACATTTGATTTTCTCCTGCTAGTCTGCTTCATGTCTATTTGATTCTAAGTCCAGACAGAAGGACCACAAGGCAGAGGAAACTCTTCCTCCCTGGTAGTAAGACACATAAGGTTCAATGAAACATTCAAATTATAGTATCTAAAATTCAATATGGCACTGGAAAGAAGGTCAATGAGAACTACAAGTACAGTGAAAAGATTTCATAGTACCCATCCCACATTTTTTATTTTTCCAAAGGCAAGATGTATCTCAAAAAAACCTTGCCCTGGCCAGTATAACTGAGTTTTAAACCAAGCATATATTAGTGCAGGACGACAATCTCTATTCCCAAGGGAGATTGCAATCTTCTCCTTCTGTTCACCAGAACCTGTCCAGCCTTTAGACCATGTCACGGTTAATCTCTGTCCAGTAGTAATATTGACAGATCAGTTGCTACTTTGAACAAAAAAGAAATGCTTTGTCAAAGTCAAAGTGAATGGTTTTAGAATAGAGGAAGAGACATAGACTGGGTCAGTTCAAAGAACAGAAATTTGTGGACTCCGTCCACCCCAGGAGCCCTTGCTTGTTTCCCAAAACAGTAAGTTATGGTACCTGTTTACTTTTTGTTATATCGGTCATGCCAATCTGAGTAAGCAGACCAGTGGGCTTCCAGGACTTTCCCATTTGCTAAAGTATGAAGGTGCATCAAATCCTCTATTTGAATTTTAGAAGCCTAAAGAACTAAGAAAAATTCTTGTAAATTTTTTTTTTTTATACATGAAGCAAATCTGAACAGGACTTAATTTTTAATTTAAATACTGTAGCGCTCTGGTTAGCTATCTGTTGGATGAAATGTCACGCACATCCTTAATTTACTAAATTAGCGTTGAAGTCTGTAATTGAAGTAATCTCTTTGATAATGTATCCTTAAGGCAAGGGAATACTTTAACTTAATTAAAAAGAGAATGCCAGTTGATGAGTCTGTCTTTTCAGGGAATGTCTCTTTGCAGATATATTGAATCAAAGAAATAATAATCAGCTCAGTGAAACCTTACAGTTAGAGAACATATTTGTAATTTTTAAATGAATATACTATTTGTGTCATTAGGCAATGTGAGTCCATCGCATTTGCTCTGATGGGAGAAAATAGGTTTTCTGAAACTAACAGACTCTGGTCTTATTCTAAACTATATAATCCTTAGGGAATTCTGACTGACGTTTGCTTCAATATATTTTTATCTTAAAGAGATAATTCATTAAACATAATATATTTAAAGGCACTTTTAACACACACGGTTTTTCTTTTTTGTGTTTTTTTAGTAATCCTCTAGGAGTAAGTCCCAGTTTCTCTGTTTTCCTAGCCCATTAACAGCCAGCTTTATGATTTTGGCAAATTATTTAACAACAGAGTCTTTCAGGTATAAAATGTCAAGTTTGATCTTCAGTGTTGGATTCCAGATCTACTATTCAGTGATTATTTGCTTTATTTAAACATCACCTTTTGTTTTCCAAAAATTGAATTTACTTATATTAAGCTGATCTTTTTTCCTTATGTATTGAGTTCTAAAATCTCGAAGTTGGAATAATACCATCAGGAAAACACAGCAGCTGTGAAAGACGGGGTAGTGGACAGAATATTAAGTGTCCTGTTGAGAATATCCTGCTGGGTTATCAAGGTATTTTGTATCTTTGTAAGATGTCAAACACTGGTAGTGATTCAAACAGATTCGTGCTTAAAGATGTGCAGATTGGGTCCACTGAAATGCAATTGACCATTGCCTTTGGATATGACCATGTTTTAGGTTCATTTGTAAATTCATTTCAGCATTCCTAATTGCTCTGTAATTCCTTGAATTTCCTTTGAATCAGTTATAACATGTATCGGTTTCCTGGTTAAATAATAAGTTAAATAAAATCTTGGATGTGTTCATTGCATATTTGTATTAGGGTCACGATTTACTTATTTTATTTTCACCTTTAAAAAATTATCCTACATAATTAGATTACTGTAAAGATTAAGTAAGATAATGTGTACGTGTTAAGTACTAGGCACAATGCCTGAGACATAACGATGGTGATGATTCATGTTTAGTCTACGACCAGGTGAGATTTGGTTCCAGTGAACAAGCGTCTTCCTCACAGGGAGTTGGTAAGAATTCAAAATAACAAAGGCTTGGGGCCTGTGTGGCTCAGTGGGTTAAAGCCTCTGCCTTCAGCTCAGGTCATGATCTCAGGGTCCTGGGATCGAGCCCTACATCGGGCTCTCTGCTCAGCTGGGAGCCTGCTTCCCCCTCTCTCTCTGCCTGGCTCTCTGCCTGCTTGTGATCTCTGTCTGTCAAACAAATAAATAAAATCTTAAAAAAATAATAACAAAGGCTTAACTCAGATGGTTTGAAGATCATTAAAGCTACAGTTACTTGAGGAAAGGACTTATGTATCCATAAACTCCATCTATTTTGGTTATAAGTGTTCAAATATCAATCTCACTTAAAGTAATGTTTTGATTCATATGAAATATTTTCTAAGTCTGTGAAGGGACTAGTGGAGATTAAGTTATCACCTGAAGTGTATATGGACACAGAGGCTCAAAAAAACCACCTGGAAAAAACATAGAGAGTTTGAAAGGAACCAACTCTTCCTGCTCACAGTTCTGCCACTAATCAAGGGCATCCACTTGCTGAAGATTTGTTAATCATATGGCTTTTGTCATCAAGGGAGAAGATATAAGAAGGATTGGTAAATAAAAGGCAAAATAAGGGAGTCAAAATAAACTTCCACCAGCTTATCTTACTACCAAAATAAATGTTGCACTGCAGAGAAGCAAAGGATATTTTATTGATGGATTTATTTCTCAGTTACCCCAGGGAACAAGGGAAACTGATCTGGTTACAGTTAAAGCAACAGTTTGAACCAATAGGAAGGCATCCCGATTACAAACTTATTACACACTAGAGCTGGTTTTCTGGGAACAAGCCTGGCTTTCATCAAGATATATAAAGCAGATTGTTGAGAAGATTAAGTGAGATGGGTTGAAGGGGCAGGAGAAACACCCCCCCCCCCAATTTCTTTCCCTCAATACCATGATGAGCAAAATACACAACTACCACCAAACAAATAAATTCAACAAATATTTATTAAATACTGTCCACGTGCCAAGTCCTTTCTTAGCTGGAAAAATCTCTTTCCTGGTGAAGCTTACCTTGGCAGGGAGCACAGTAGTAGAGACGGTCAGGAGGTCAAATGAAGAAATAAATGATATGGTATGTTAGAGTCATAGGCACTATGGAGAAAATGTGAACAGTGAAGAGAAAGACTGAGGGCTATAGTTTTAAAAAGCCTGGTCAGAAAAGGTCACCTTGAGAGGATAGTTGAACAAAGACTTAAAGAGAAGGAGCCAACCTGAAGATACGGGGTGGGATGGGAGGAGGGGAGAATGCTCGAGGCAGAAGTCACTGAGACAGGTAAAAGCCTGGTGTACTTGAGGAGTAACAGGGAGGCCAGCTGGCCTCATCAGAATGAGCAAGGAGGAGAGAACTGGACGAGGTCAGGGAGGTAACTGTTGAGAAGGGAAGCAGATCCCTATGTGAACCAGTGTAGTCTTCAGCTTTCCACTCAGAGATGGGGAGCCACTGGAGAATTTCAAATAATGGAGTGCTATGAGCTGACATAAATTTTAAAAGAATTGCTAGATGGGATGCCTGGGTGGCTCAACTGGTTAAGGATCTGCTTTCAGCTCAGGTCATGATCTCAGGGTCCCAGGATCGAGTCCCGCGTCAGGTTACTTGCTCAGCAGGGAGCCTGCTTCTCCTTCTGCCTCTCTCTCTCTCTGACAAATGAATAAAATCTTAAAAAAAAAAAAAATTGCCAGAGGGGAAAAACAACACCTACAATCAAATAATGAAAGAATCAACAAGAAATAGAAGAGTCAATGGGAAGTACTTGGCTCTCATCCTCGTCCTATGCTTCCCCCACCAGATTCCTACAGGCAAAGAGCCATTCTAAAAAATGTCCTCTCCCAAGTCTGGAGACAAGCAAGTTGAGTTGGTTTATTCCCTTTTTTCTCTTTGAAGCAAGGATGAGGAACATGGTTTACTTTGGGTTCTGCACCCAATGCCAATGTGTAAAGGAGGAGATTTCTCCCCACATTTCTTGGGACACTAGCTGGATGTCCTATAATTCAACCAAATTCAGATGCTTTCTATCTGGAGAAAGTGTCAGATTCCAAAGGTAAGGTTTTGGTACCACAAGACTACCCTACTCTTCACACACCAATTGCAAGCCTTAAGCTTCTGACTCATGGGCTGTAAATCAGAGGTTCCCTCAACCTCCTCCTTGGGTTCCATTAATGGGCTAGAGTTCCATTCCTGACCGTCTCTACTACTGTGCTCCCTGCCCAGAAAACCCATTTACATACTAGATCACCAGTTTATGGCAAAGGATATTAAAAGATACAAATCAATAGCCAGATAGAGAGATACACAGAATGAGGTCCCAAACTAAAGAGATTCTGTCCTCCTGGAGTTTGGGGCCTGACATGTTGGCACATGGAAGCTTCTGGTTCCCCAGTGTGGAAGCTCTCTGAAGCCCCTCCTCTTTGGGTTTTTATTGGAGGCTTCATTACATAGGCATGATTGATTAACTCATTGGTCATTGGTGATTGATTCCTCTAACCCTTCCCTACTCCCCGGAAATCAGAGGGTGGAACTATGCTGGGTTGTTCCCCTGGCAACCAGCCCTCATTCGTAGGAGCTTTCTGAAAGTCACCTTATTAACATAAACCCAATTGTGGTGGAAAGGGGCTGGTTATGAATATGGAGACCCCCACTGCACCTTGATGGCTTTGAAGCATTTGCAGGGGATAAGGACAAGAGACCAAATATTATAACAGAGGATGCTGCCCTTGCCTTTATTGCTCAGGAAATTCTAAGGGTTTTGTGATCTGCGAGTCAGGAACAGTGATTAAAAAACAAATGCATATGAGAAATATATTTCGGTCCTCTGAAAGACCAAAGACATATATTTCCCATAAATCACAATATCTCACTGTGGTTGGGGGCAAGGGATTTGGAGAGATGAACAATGAGCTTCACTATCTTGCTGGGCTACACTCTGAATTGAGGGAACTGGTCCAAAGGTTGAATAAACAGATATAATGCACTGTGGGAAAAGAATCAAGGAGTCATCATATTGTATCAGGTGAGAGAGAGGAACTCAAGTCTTAGCAAAAGGCAGTGGCTTGGTAACTTCAAGTATCATATGGAGGGAGAGTGAATATAGTATACAAGACGCACAGAGCTACCTTACAGGAAAACATAGTTCAACAATGTAATCAGGAAGGGTAATATTGACCTAAGGAAAATTATCACAAAGTCCAAAACTATATAATTACAGAACCAAGAAGGAAGAAAGAAAGAATGAAAGAAAGAAAAAAAAAGGAAGGAAGGGAGGGAGGAAGGAAAGAAGAATGAATAATTAATAGGATAGTGAGAATTGAATTACTGGCATAGAGAAGCTTTGGATAATCAGAGTAAATGCATATAAAAAATAATACAGAAATATGGGGTGCCCAGGTGGCTCAGTGGGTTAAGCCTCTGCCTTCGGCTTAGGTCATGATCCCAAGGTCCTGGGATTGAGCCCCATATCTGACTCCCTGCTCAATGAGGAGCCTGCTTCCCCGTCTCTCTCTCTCTGCCCGCTGCTGCCTACTTGTGATCTCTCTGTCATATAAATAAAGAAAATCTTTTTTAAAAAAATACAGAAATTAAGGCAATAAATAAAGTGACAAGACCCAGAACACAGACCAAGATAATTCAATCATAAATTTCGCTCCACAAAATCAGGACCCATCAGATGCTACAGATGTGCACAAAAATATAATTCAAGAAGAATATCCCATAAATGAAGAAAGAGGTTTCATTTCCAAATTAAAAAGGACATTCTTCTCCCCGCTCCCAGGAACTCTGAGAGAGAATGCTCAAATCCCACATGATAGATGAATCTCAAGGACAGAAGAATTCTCGAGCCATCCAGGGTGAAAAAGCAAATCATCGTTTCAGAGGGGAAAAGTAAAACTGGTGTTCACCCTCCCTGTTGCCACATCCAAGGTCCAAAGACAATGGAGCAAAGTTCTTAAGAGGGCTACTCAGAGTGGGATCCACAGGTCAGTAGCATGGGCGCTACTTGCACCCCTGTTAGAAATGCAGAATCTCAGACCCAATGCCAGGCTTCCTGAGTCTGCATTTTTAACAAGTCTGCAGGTAATGCTGACACATATGAAAGTGTGAGAATTAGTGACCTACAATGCCTTCACGGAAACAAGGTGTCGGCAGGAATATTCTCTTTCAGTTAGTTTGCTATTCTCTTTAGAAGGTCAGACT
This sequence comes from Lontra canadensis, assembly GCF_010015895.1. Classification (NCBI taxonomy): domain Eukaryota; kingdom Metazoa; phylum Chordata; class Mammalia; order Carnivora; family Mustelidae; genus Lontra; species Lontra canadensis. Next base: position 10,598,568 of record NW_022631035.1, on the reverse strand, counting down.
TTCAAAAGCGAGATGACTCTGTGCAATTGCACCATGAACCTTTCTGAAGGCTTGATAGCACAATTCAGATGTCTCAGAGAATTCAGGAACAAATAAGCAAGAAGTGAAAGCACAGTGGTAACTTCAAATCCGTTTGGTCAGAGAGCAAAACCACCACGAGGATTACAGCAAACTGAATGTGAAGGAAGACAGTAAGTCCCATGGTGTAAGAGGGCAGCAACTCGGCACAGGGAAGATGTGGGGGGGGAGAGGATCCTTAAGGCTCCCAGCAGACGGTCTAGAAGTACTTCCTAAATACGAAGCCTACAGTGTTTTCAAAGAGCATGACTCCAATAGCTTCTTGTTTTTAATGTTTTCATACCTGTAGTTATTATTTTTTTTAATTAACCTCGGAGACATATTTTAGGAAATGAGTTTTCCTTGGCAAAGAGATATGTGAAGTTGAATAATTCCAGTTTCACTTCCTTTTAATTTTCTTACACTACATTCAAGAAAATGTTATTTATTTATTTATTTATGAAAGAGAAAGCACAAGAGAGGAGGGAGGGAGGGGAAGAGGGAGCAGAAGAGAGAGACTTAAGCAGGCTCCACGCCCAGTGGGGCACCTGGGGTAACCAAGTAGATACGCAAGAAAGTAAACTCGAAATTCAAAAATAAAACTAGGGATAAAGTGGACGACTTCATAGGGATAAAGCATTTAACTTTAAAAGGAAGGAAACCATTTTACATTTTAGGTACACTCAATGACACAGTATAAAAATAGAAAAAAGAACCACAGGAAAAAGAAAAAATACCTATAAATTGTATTGTGGGGCGGGCGGGGGGGGAAGCCCTTTGAGTAATTGATGCAATAAATAAAAAGTCAGGACAGACAGATATAAAAGATTTGAAAAACATGATTAGCAAAACTTAAATAGAACTTTATAGAGCATTGCTTGTGACAACCACAGATTGCACATTCTTTTCAAGAAGATAACATATCCCTCCCCCAGAGACTCCTATATATTCTGGAACAATATACTTGTTGGAGTGGATATGTGCACCATTACACATATGTAAGAATGTTTGTAACAGCAGTATTCGTAAGAGCCAAAATGTGGAAATAACCTATCAACAACAGAATGGATAAATGGGGGTAAACCCATAAAAGGAATATTATAAGAATCAAAATGAACTATAATCAGACAGACCAATGTGGATATATTACAAAAACGTCTTAAGAAGAAAAAAAAAAAGGAAGATACCTAAGAAGAGATACAATATGCTTCCATTTATATAAAATGTAATAAAGGGGAGAATGCAATAGTTCTATTTAGACTCTTAAAAGATACCAAGAAAATCAAGGAACTGATTTCCATAAAAGTCAGAATATCAGAGTAGTGATTAATTCTGGAAGGAGGAAATATTGTCATCAGGAAAATACCTTCTGTTGTGACATATGTCACATGTGACATATGTCACATATGTTGATGTCGTATTTCCTTGAAAATACCTCTGGCTGTCCGCATGGCCGGCAAAACATACTTTGTACATTCCAAGGGCAGGGGAGGGGGTGAGAAGCCTGAGTACCTAGGTCCATTGCGGGGGTCAACCGGCAGTCATATTCCTTCCATGACCTCCTCCAACAGTAGTACTGCCAGATACTAAAATATACTCTAAAGCAGGGATTCTCAACTTTTGTTTCCCCTCCAAGGCAGGGAACATTCAGTGATGTCTGGAGATATTTTTGATTGTCACAGCTAGGGGATGAGGTAGGAGTCATGGGTGGCACCCAAGGCAAGCCTCATTGAGTCTCCATCTTCTTAAAACCACCACCTGTCCTTCTGGAGTGACCTGCCTTTGTCTCTCCTGGTCCTCCCTGTAGGGGGCCAGTGTGCCCCCCTCCCCATTCTCTCTTTAGTCACAGTCTTCTTGCTTAATTCTCCCCAAGCTTTTATAACCCATGTGTCTAGTTAGAGAAAAAAAAATCACAATATTTCTGGGGGAGATTTGCATTATGTTTGTTGATGAATGAAGGGAAATCAAAAATTTATATGATGTTGAATATTCCCATCCAAGAACATGAGTATTTTGATTTATGTCTATTTATTGCTATTGTAAAAATTGTCTATATATGCAAGCTATTGGTTTGGTGTGTTAATTTTAAAACTCAGTATCTTCCTAATGCTTTGTTTGTAGTATTTTTTCCATTGTTTTTTTTTTTTTTTGGGTTTTCAAGTTATACATATATCATCTGTAATAGAAGTGTCCAATAGAAGTTTTTGTAATGATGGAAATGGTTAATATCTACCTTGTTCAAAAAAACAGCCACTATATGCCTGTGGCTATTAAGCACCTGGAATGTGCCTAGTATGACTGAGGAACTGAATTCTAAATTTCTTTCACTTATAATTACTTAATTTTTTTCCAAAAAACTGTTTGTATTATTAAACCGTGGGGGCGCCTGGATGGCTCCGTAGGTTAAGTGGCTGGCTCTTGATTTTCATTCAGGTCATGAGTTCGGGGTCCTAGGATCAAGCCCCGCAACGGGCTGTAAGCTCAGTGGGGGGTCTGCTGGAGATTTGCTCTTTCTCTCCTCCTGCCCCTCCCCCTGCTTGCTCACTCTCTCAAATAAATAAATCTTAAAAAAAAAAAAAATAAACCTTGTAATACAAACCTGAAAAGTAAACAAAAAACTGACAATACTTTTTTTTTTTTTCAAAGATTTTTGCTTATTTATTTGAGAGAGAGAGAGCTCGAACAGCAGGGAGGGACAGAGGGAGAGGGAGAAACAGACTCCCCGCTGAGCAGGGAACCCCATGCATGGTTTGGTCCTAAGACTGAAGATCGTGACTCGAGCAGACACTTAACCGACTGAGCCACTCAGGTACCCCAAGACTGACAATGCTTACTTTAAATGTGAATTATCACAGGTGGCTATCGGCTATCATATTGGATAGCAGAGGTCTCTATAGTTTTACTTCTTGCTTTTTAATCTATGTGTCTTGATTGCTAACTCTTATCTAATTATATCAGCTAATACTTCCAACACAATATTAAATAGGAGTGGAAACTGCAAGCATCATTATATTGTTTCTGAGTTTTGCAGGACAAACTCTAATAATTCCCCATTAAGTAAGAAAAATGCTGATACTGTGCGTGTATGTGTTTGTGTGTGTCCATAGTTCATATATAAGGAGGTATTCATGTATCAATACTTGAGTATTTTTAGAAAGGTATTAGAGAACAGGTATTGAATTTGTCAAATGTCTTTTTTTCTTTTATACATCTATAGGGATGATTATATTATCTTCCTGTCTAGCCCTATAAATGCAATAAATTTTGGATTTTCTAATACTGAGCTGCATTCCTGAGATAAATTGCATGTAGTCATAATGTATTGTGGGCTGGTATCCTACTGTAAACAATATTGAATTGTCAACAATCTCACCTACCTTTTCTTTTTATCCCTCAGTTGCCCAACATCTGACTTTAGCTTTTTTTAGTCCTAAGACCACTAAGAAGATCAGAAAGCTTATTCTACTTTTTACGTAAAGTCCCAATTCTTCACCCTTGAAAATAATTGTACTATATCTACAGTACAACACATTATCCCTTATAACTGTTACTGATTCTCTTTTTCTTTTAATTTGTGTAAGGTGGGGGTGAGGAGCAGAGGGAGAGGGAGAGGGAGAAAGAGAGTCCTCAAGCAGACTCCCTGCTGAATGTGGAGCTTGATGGGGGTTTGATTCCAGGCCCCCAAGATCATGACCTGAGCCAAAGTCAAAAGTCAGATGCTTAACAGACTGAGCCACCCAGGTGCCCTCTCCAATACATTTTATGTTTGAATTTGTATCATAGGAATATATTTTTATATTGGATTTATGTTTAAAAATCTATGTTTCTCTTCTACATCTCTATAAATTTCCTCTATTTTGATCCCCTGTGGGCATGTTCCCTTTTGCCTCATTTGGTATAGTTACAATAGTTGCTTTTAAACCTAGCCTGATTAACTCCAACATGTTGGTCATCTTGGAGTTGGCATCAGTGGACAGTCTTCTCTCTTTGAAACGGATCACATCTGTTCTGGCTCTTTGTACATGCAATAATTTTGCATTGTCTCCTGGACATTGTGGATTCTCTTATTTTCCTCCAGATTATTGATATTTACATTTTTGTAGGCAATTAACTTCAAACTGTCAACACCTGTGTTGGGTGGCATCTCCGCTCTCAGTTCAGTCTGACTTGGGTCTGTTTTGTGCATGTTTGTTCTGAGGGTGAACATGAAACTTGGCAGGTTTTCGCACTGACTTTGGGGTCCTCCATCTCTCATGAGATGGGACCGTTTCTTGGGTTCCCTCCTCACTCTGTGGAAGCTCTGATTGCCCTGAGCTCCTTTCCTGGTCTGCCTGACCAGAAAGAAGGGGAGCTTTCCATCTAAGCCTAAGCCTTCCAAAATCTGCCTGCTGTTGCTTATTGGTTTTGGTGTTTGGTTCAGAGTTCATCTGAAGGAAGGCTGGATAGTCTGTTACTCTATCACGACTAAAGCAGAAGTAACCTAGAAAGGATCTTTGATGTACTAGTTTCCTGAGCTTATGGAAACTGGATTCCTCAAGTTATCAGTAGACATGATTAGACCTTTTGCCATCCTAGCCTCTCACATAAACTCATGAATTGAATCCAGCAGAGTCCTTCCCAGTTTGGGCTGCTGCTCTCAGTGAGTACCTGTGGGTGATTTGGGGGCCCTTCCCTGGCTTCATCCCATACAGATGGTGATTCCATGTGGACCTTGCAGGTTTGGGAGATGCAACACCCAAAGCCGGGCTGTTGTACCAAATGACCACAAACAGAGTAGATTCAAACAACAGAAATTCATCATCTCACAACTCAGGCAGCCAGAAGTCTGAAATCAAGGTGTTGGCAGGGCCATTCTCCCCCCCCCCCCCCCCCCCCCGAGGCTTCCTTGCTTCTTCCTTCTGGTGGTTGCCTGCAATTCTTAGCATTGATTGGTTTCTGGATGCATCACTCCCACTGCTGCTTCTGTTGTCCCATAGCCTTCTCCCTGTTTGTCTTCCATGTGCCCAAATGCCCCTTGCTTGATAAGGATACCAGAGATTAAAGCCCATATTAATCCAATGTTATCTAGTCTTAATTTGACTGCATCTGCAAAGACATATTTCCAAACAAGGTCAAATTCACAGGAGTTAGGGCTAGAATGTATCTTTTGGGGAATATAATCCAACCTACCACAGGTGATCTGCCCCCAAGGGATCACAAGACAAGTAGAAAGGATGGGGATAACTTGTCATCTAGTTGTTTTTATAGTAAATATATTCTAAATGTCTACAATGGAGTGACTTGTGTAACATCAACATGTTTATGTAGCAACATAAATAGTAAAACAGAATCCAACCCACTACATTCTTCTACGCATTAAATAGTAAATGAGTTTTACTTATTTCTTTTAAAAATGAGAAACCACTAAAACAGTAATACTGAAAAACTTTTAAAGAGAAAAATCCTCTAGTTCTCCTACGAGCCTTAGACCGAAAATGTTTTCTTTTTTTGTATAACCACTTCATCTTTTCCATATGCACCAATATCTTTTACAAATTTGTAAGAAAGCGAGGTTGCTAACTTTTGAATAAAAATAATGTGAATTGTGTGTGATCAAGGAATTCTGTTACAGGAAATATAATGGCTTTGCATTTTTCAATTAAAATGAAATCCATAATACCCATGGGAATTTTCAAGACCTTGTCAGCTGCTTTAATCTTCCTTCAAGTGTTGCCGATACTAGTCTTACAACTGTTCTGTTTTCACAAAGGCCCATTATGTGATTAGATACCTAGCCTGCAGTAAACCTGCCCAAACTGACAATTAGGCCTCAAACATTATTATCAGCTATTTCATTAACCTCAGTGAGTTGACAGTGTGTAATAATTACAACCTGAATAAATAATTTCTGTGACTCACCAAGATTCATGATACACAGATTACCATCAAAATCTGTATAAATTAGATGCAATAGATTATCCTCAATTCAGACACAAAGGCCCAAAATGAAATCGTTCATTGATGTAGCACAGAGGCAGACGTGCATGGTAGTTAAGAATGAGGTTTTGGGGAAAAAAAAAAAAAAAGAATGAGGTTTGGGGTACCTGGGTGGCTCAGTCAGTTAAGTGTCTGATTCTTTGTTTCAGCTCAGATCATGATCTCAGGATCCTGGGATGGAGTTCTGCGCCGGGCTTCATGCTCAGCTTGGAGCCTGCTTGTCCCTCTCCCTCTGCTCCTCCCCATGCGCGTGCTCTCGTTCTCTCTCTCTCTCATAAATAAATAAATAAATAAATAATCTTTTTTTAAAAAAAGGATGAGCTTTGAATTTGAATTTGAAACGGACTGGGTTTGGATCTTGAGTTCTTGTCTTGCTGGCTGGTGAAGGTCTTAAATCGACTTAAGTTTTAGCTTCATTATCCAGAAGTGGAGAGAATACACTTAATTCCCAGGTTCTTGAGAATGTCGTGAGATCAAAATAATGCCTGACGCTTAGGCCTTTGATTATAGAATTGTTCACTTGGATATTGAATTTAATATTGAATTATTCAATTGTTGAGTAAATATTCAAAGAGTAACAGGTTCTACAGAAATAATCTTCTACAAAGCATGCTGCTAACCAAATGGTAAGACTCCGGTTGACTCTTCATTGTAACCACACTCTGGTCTACCTGATTATAGCATTTCCTTAAAAAAAAAAAATTACTTAGGGGCACCTGGGTGGCTCAGTTGTTTAAGCCGCTGCCTTCGGCTCAGGTCATGGTCTCAGGGTCCTGGAATCGAGCCCTGCATTGGGCTCTCTGCTCAGCAGAACCTGCTTCTCCCTCTCCCTCTGCCTGTTGCTCTGCCTACTTGTACTCTCTAACTCTGTGTCAAATCAATTAAAAAAAAAAACTTTATAAAATTACCTGAGTCAGTACTTTCAACCTACAACTTTATCAGGATAATAGGAATTAGGAGTAATAAATCATAAAATTGAAAACCCAAAATAAACGTACCTAGTTTACTACCCATTTCGCTGTCATGTACATTTAAATATAATTATATGTAGTCACAAACATAGTGTGGTCCAGAATTTAATTCTAATCCTTCCCAGATTAAACTTCAGGCAGATGAGGGAAATGCTTGGAAAAGGTACTGATCTTCCCCTTCTCTCACTGTCTGGGCCCTGTGCCCATGCCTTCTCCTCGTTTATACCGATCTATGACAGGTTTGTTTGGAATGAGCATCTTAGACTGCAGTTACTCAAAGTTCATAACACAGACTTGATGGACGGTATTTATTTTTTGCACCGTTCTTTGAACCTGCTTAATAGGATCATTCTGTTTAGAAATGCACTCTTCCAAGCTGTCTGATACAGGTGACTCTGGCCTTTTGTGTGATAAGTCACCCAGATGGGAGGTGACATCGAGGAAACCTTCGTAGGGGTTATTCCATGACAGCCCAATCTTGAAACCTATAAGGGGGACCAAGCAGTGGGGGAGGACATCCCCCCAGTGGGGGCAGCCTCCACGTGGCGAGACCACATCCTGTTCCCACCAGTCTAGTTAGTGAGAAAGGCGGTTTGGAGGAGAGTGGCAACAGATAAATCTGGGCAGAGAGCCAACTTACGATGAGGCTCCCATAGCATGCCAAAGAGTTAGAATTCATGTTGCAAGTGTAGGTGTCCAGGATGAGGGGCCACTGGCAGACATAGTAGCTTTCTGTTGCCATTCACCTTATATTGACTCTGTAGCAGCCAGGCAGCTGATGGACTGAGACTGGGTAGCAAGAGGGAGCATCTCTCTCTCTCTCTCTTTTTTTTTAATATAAACATTAAAAAAAAATTTGTTTACTTATTTGACAGACAGAGATCACAAGTAGGCAGAGAGGCAGGCAGAGAGAGAGGGGGAAGCAGGCTTCCTGCTGAGCAGAGAGCCTGATGCCGGGCTCAATCCCAGGACCCTGAGATCATGACCTGAGCTGAAGGTAGAGGCTTAACCCACTGAGCTACCCAGGTGGCCCAAGAGAGAGCATCTTAAGTCTTATCCCGCCCCTTCCTTTTCCTCCTCAATACACTGCAGTCCCCTTGTGTTCCACCAGCCCCTTCTATGCCTCTAGCCTACCTCCCTGCATTTTCCTCTTTATTGCAAGCGTCTCTCAACTGCGCTTATGTGTTCATGTGCACGTGTCCTGTACACGACTGTAAGCTTCTTGAAGGCAGGGACAGGACTCCACTCCCTTTCATATACGCAGTATTGAGCCCAATGCCTAGAAGAAAGGAAGCATTCAATAAATTCACTATTACACTCCTTCAGTATTTAATGAGTAACTACTACACGTTTCCTGGAAAAACTGCAAAGGGCACAGGGCACAGCACAGCAAATAAAACAGAGAAAAATCCCAGCCTTCGTGGACTCAGCATCCTTATCCCAAGAGCCACACAATAAACTAGGGTGTAAGTAAGTAAACAAATGGGTAAAATTTTAGTATGTCAGATAATGATAAGAGTTATGGGAAAAAAAAAATCAGGGGAGAGGAATCAAAGGGGCGATTGTAAGTAGGGTGGTTAGAGACCGCTTCACCGTGCAGCTGATAGTAGAATACAAACTTGAAAAGCAGGGGTGCTTGGGTGGCTGTCAGTTAAGTGCCTGCCTTCAGCTCAGGTCATGATCCCAGGGTCTTGGGATCGAGCCCCGCGTCGGGCTTCTTGTTCAGCAGGGAGCCTGCTTCTCCCTCTCCTCCCTGCTCGTGCTCTCTCACGCTTTCTCTGTTTCTCTCAAATAAATAAATAAAATATTTTTTTAAAAAACCCTTAAAAGAAAGGGAGAAGCTACTTGGGTATCTGAAGTGGGGGGGGGGCAGGGGGGGGGGGGGGGGGGGCAGGCAGAAGGAACTGACAGAGAAAATCCCTGGAACAGGATCTGCCCAGTGTCCAAGGAATAGCAGAGCCCAGCACAGCTGGAGTTTTACTTCTACTCTGAGTGGAATGGGATGCCCCTGAAGGATTCTGAGCACAGGAGTGGCACAATCTGACTTCTGATCAGAAATGACAGCTTTGACAGTTGTGCTGAGAACCGCTCAAAGGAGGGCACATGTTCTACTGGGCAAGAAAAGAGGTAGCCTGGCCCCAAGTGGCATCAGTGGATGTGGAGAGAGGCACTAGACACGGCACACAGTTCGAAGGTGGTTTTCTTTATCTGGACCTGCTAGTGGTTGGCCAGGTGTATCAGAGAATGAGAGGGGTTAAGAACATCTTCGGTGGCACAAGCAACTGGAAATACGGAGTTGTGATTTCCTGAGACCACAGTAAATGGGGGGAACCACTTACCTCCCTGTCCAAATTACGACGCTTTTGAGAGTGAAAGGACACGCCCTATGGTTGGAAAAATGGAGGGACTGTCTTGGAAAAGTCTGTTTACCTTAGAGTCATGGCTCTCGATCAAGTGTAATTTTGCCCCCGAGGCCAGGTCGGAAGACATTTTTGGTTGTGACAACTGGGGGGCTGCCGCGAGTACCTGGTAGATAGAGGCAAGGGAGGCAAAGAACAGCACCTCTAGAGAAACAATGAACTGGTCCAAAATGTCAACAGTACCAAGGTTGAGAAATCCTGTCCTAGAGATAGGAAACAGGATGAGAAGCTGGGTTTGCTGACATGCATAGAGATAAAGATCAAGGTAGCCAAAGACACATGTCATGAAGATGCCTACTTTTATTTAGTTTATCATTCTATCCAGCCATTTACCCCCCAAAACTATACCCCTGAACACAGAAGAAAATAAGAAATTATAAAATTGAAAGAACCTACAGACCTAATTCACCTTATGACCAGGGATTTACTGGGACCGTCACTCATCCACTCTTCAGCTGTCCTTTCTTTGACCAAAGGCTCAGTTCAGCTACAACATCACCAGTGCTCATGGCTTCTTGGATTTCCAAAGTATGTATAAGAAGGGAAGCTTGAATGCAATTTTAGGAAAACGATGGCCATGATTGCCACCCATCTAAATACGGTTAGCCGTATGTGATTTCACAAGCAATGTCCTTCCTATTCAAATCAGATAGGTGAACCCCTCAGGAGAGCAAGATTATCAAGTGAGATGCCGAACTCATTCTTCTCCGCACTCCATCTTCCCTCCAAAGCAGAATGAGTGAATGGATGGATGGATGGATGGATGGATGAAAATACCATTAAAATGAGTCAGAATGCAAGGGGCTGACTGCCAGATCTCCATCCTCATTCTTTTCCCCCCGCCATCTGTGTGTACCATTTGGAAGTTAAAACTAAGCCCCTAAAGGCTGACCTAAAAGATTCTTTTTTTTTTTTTAAGACTTTATTTATTTATTTGACAGAGAGATCACAAGTAGGCAGAGAGGCAAGCAGAGAGAGAGGCGGAAGCAGACTCCCCAATAAGCAGAGAGCCCTATTCAGGGCTCGATCCCAGGACCCTGAGATCATGACCCGAGCTGAATGCAGAGGCTCAACCCACTGAGCCACCCAGGTGCCCCAACCTAAAAGATTCTTGTAGTCCCAATGAAGGTTCTTACGGTTTAGTCATTGAATGAAGAGGACTCTTAGGACTCCTATAGGCGGAAAAATCTGAATGAGTCTACTGGTTTCTGAGCCAGTAGAATCTGAGCGTGAACATTCCAACTCTTAAACTAATAAAGCAAATTAAAACTTTCAAACTGGCCCTAATGTTTCACACTCAGGTGTAAGCAAGATTTATGAACTCAAACCCTTTCCTGTCTTGATTTTCTCCTCTGATCTTATAATGGGGTCCCTGGCTTTAAAAAAAAAAATAGGCAAAATTTGCTTTTCTGTCTGTGCCTAAATACTGAGAGAATGCCCAAAGGTTTTCTTTTTTGTCGACATTCTATTGAGGCTTAGTTCTGTGCTATCCCTTGGCACCAGAGGGCATTCACAGCTATTACATAACATGAAACTAGGTAAGGATAGAGTGTGTACACATTCAGAACTCTGCCCTCTGTGTGGAATGTGAAGAAACAAGTTTAAGCAGGACTGTGCCCCCAAAGATGGGGGCACTTCAGGGGGAGTGCAGGGAGAGAGTCAACCACGGGTCTTCGCGTCCTGCTCATTCGGGTTCCATTTCATAAACAGGGAGGAAAGTTCTAAAGTGTCTGGGCTTCTTGCAATCCACGGATTTCCTCTTTGGATTTTTTTTTTTTTTTTTTTTTTTTTTTTTTTTTGGTCAGATAGCTACGAACCTTTTAATCACCTGGACACTTTTCCTACCTACACTGTGAGGGAAACAGTTCTCTGGCAAAGCACCCTTGGTACACTTAGAGAACAAACAAAACCATGCGTGTCAACATTCAAGGGAAAATCAGATGAGCGACGCTACAGGGCTACTTCTCAACATGGGAACCCCTCCAAGGAAGGGGAGACTGTGTGCTCCAAAGCATGCCAAGGTCAAGGGGAGCATCCCAGGAGGGGGTCCAGATACGCCTCTCTCAGCCCTGCACATCCCCTCAAAGTAAAACAAGCAAAAACGGCTACAAGGTGCCACAAGGATTAACACAATGTCCTTGTTCGACCTTTTCCTCCCTTTCCCCCATGATCCGAAACTTAGTTGAAGGATCGTCTACAGATCAATTGGATACCTGTTTTCCCAAGAATAAGAGATACTCATGTTCAGAAGTCAATGTCTGAATCCATTCAGCCCTCCATCTTTCACAACACTCACTGATAATTACTACTTGTCAATGCTTGTTAAGAACTGTCTACATCTACGTTCTGAATCTCGGAATAAAAAAAATACACACAGTGGGCATGATTTCTGAAACTCAACATGGAGACTCTGTAAATCTAGCACACTTCATTATCTAAATGTGACAAGGGGAAAATCATTTTTTTTTCTTTTTTTCTTTGCATTTGTAAAATCCAAGAATGCTCATCACCTTCAGGGAAATTGGTCTTTGTTCTTGGAGTATTCTAAATACAGTGCATAAATTTCCTGTGCCAATGAATACAGAAATAGAACAAAGAGTGTGCACATACAGCATCTTGAAAAATGATTTCATATTACTCGTTATTCTGCCTCCAAAGCATTATACAAAATTGATTGAAGAGAGATCTGGAATACCATCTACCACAGAGCTCAGCTCTTCATCTCCCTTATGACTTATTTTTAAAATGCTGTTTTTAAGACACAAGGCGCAATTCATTTTTTGGAAGGCACACTGATAGATATTTGCTCGGCTCTTGTTACAGAAACTTTTTTTTCTTTTCTTTGAAGGAATCTGTCATGGGGAACACGAAATCTAAAAAAATACCTTGCTTTCTTAACTATCTACTCGAAACCAGCACGGATCACAAATTCCTAAAATAATTCATCCAGATACATGAAAGTTAAAAGGTTAAATGTATACATTTTTAGTCAAGTTAAAAATGTAGCTTCACAATCCATAATAGCTACAAAAGCTGGCATTAATATTGTGGAAAAAAGCAATAGAACATGCTACCAGTAGGCTGGCCTTCTTAATTTTTCTGAACACTAATGAAAACCTCAATGTCATTGTACCTATCCTTCTGAGGTTCTAAAGATTCTTACTGGATGATTTTTCATGTCTGGACTTCTCTTAACATGGATAAAGGAAGAACATTTATTTTCTACATGTATTTTTAAACTCATGATGGAAAGTAACTCTTTCAGATAGAAAAGAAAAAAAAAATTACCTAATTTTGTTTTCTGGTCTTTTCCTTTTACCCCTGCCTAGTTCCAAACAAGTCGTGTAGATCATTTGGGCTAGGTTCCAAATTACTTCAAACATATAATCAATTAGTAAATCTTTCATAAGAATTGCTCCATTTTAAAATAATAATAATAAAAATACCTGATACACGCTCACCCCTCTTTTTGATTTAATTATCAGGCAACTAGGCCCTGGGGACAACATTTTGATTTTTAAAATGTCTAATGTGAATTTTAAAATTGAGCTACTTTAGTTAATTAACAACTTAATTAGCAGAAAGGCAGCCCCATTAGTAATGGTTACAAGAAAAACGTTTATACAAAGACAATGAATATAAAAAATACAGAGAGGCAAGAAAATGAAAGGATTTAGAATATTAACGTCCTAATGCATGCAAATAATCGGAAAGAACAAAAATACCGTTATCAGTGTATTTCTTTAATAAGGAAAACTGTATCATAAGAACTGACCATTGAAGCCTGATGACTCTTTCGACCTCCCATTAACTACTACTATGCCCTCTGCTGTTTGCTTTGTTAATCTATGGCGTTATATGGTCAAAGGCCGACATAATTCATGCCTGGGCAATTCAGTTGTCCCTTAAATCCATATGGAGAATGGTTTTCTCCATATGGCCTCCATTTCCTCTTAACAAGCATCCAACAGTGTTTTGATTTGTTGCAATAATAAAAATATTTCTTCTCCCTTTCCCTTCCATTAAACTAACCGTTTCTTTTCACATTTCTTGATGTTGGCGGTAACCCTTCCCTAATTTCAAAGCTTTCTTATTTCTCCTAACACTTGAGAGGATGTGGTACGTTCTTATATCCCAATTTTCTTCCACTACACATATAGTATCTTCATTCTCAAGAAAGGAGCCAGTGCTGAAAAATTTAATAGTAATAAAGACAACCAAAAGCCTCAATACCTAATAGTCATTGAGCATATGTCATGGACTGGGCACTTTTCTTAAAAACTTTAAGTCTATTAATTCATTTAATTTTCTCAACCACCCCGTGAGGTAGGTACTATTATCACTGCCTTTGTTCCTGTAGGAAACTGAGGCATAGAGAAGTGATCTGTTTTGCCCAATTCACAAGACTAGTACAAGTTGACCCTCGAACAGTATGGGGGTTAGGGTCACCAACCACCACCTACTGCAGCTGGAAATCTATGAATAACCTATTTTTCAAATTAAAATAATTTATTGGGTTTTTAATTCTAATTCCAGTATAGTCAACATACAGTGTTACATTAGTTTCAGGTGTACAGTGTAGTGATTCAGTAATCCCATACATCTCCCAGTCCTGACAAGTGCATGCTCTGTCTCCACCCCTTCACCCACTGCCGCCCTGGTGACCACTGGTTTCTTCCTCCATAGTTAAGAGTCTGTTTCTTGGTTTAGGTCTTTTTCCTTTGTTCATTTATTTGTTTCTTAAATTCCACATATGAATGGAATCCTAGGGTATCTGTCTTTCTCTGACCAATTTCTTTCACTTAGCATTATCACTAGCTCCATCCCTGATGTTGCAAATGGCAAGATATCATTCTTTTTTTTTTTAACATTTTATTTATTTGACAGAGAGAGAGATCATAAGTAGACAGAAAGGCAGGCAGAGAGAGAAGGGGAAGCAGACTCCCCGCTGAGCAGAGAGCCCGATGAGGGGCTCGATCCCAGGACCCTGAGACCATGACCTGAACCGAAGGCAGAGGCTTAACCCACTGATCTACCCAGGCGCCCCTCATTCCTTTTTTATGGCTAAATAATATTCCACAGTGTGTTCCATTGTGCATGTATACTACATCTTCTTTATCCATTCTTCTGTGGGTGGACACCTCGGCTAATTCCATTATTTAGCTATTTGGCTATTGTAAATAATGCTGCAATTAACACAGGGGTGAACATATCCTCTTGAATTAGTGTTTTTGTATCCTTTGGGTAAATACTCCGTCACATAATTGCTGGATCTTAGGGTAGTTCCATTTTTAATTTGTACTGTTATAAATTTTAATTTATACTGTTTTATTTTAATTTATACTGTTTTCCACAGTGGCTGTACCAGTTTGCATTCCTGCTAACAGTGCGCAAGGATTCCTTTTTCTCCACATCCTCCTTAACACTTGTTGTTTCTTGTGTTTTTGATTTTAGCCATTCTGACAGGTGTGAGGAGGTATCTCATTGTAGTTCTGATTTGCATTTCCCTGACACTGAGGGATGCTAAGCACCTTTTCATATGTCTGTTGGCCATCTGGATGTCTTCTTTGGAGAAATGTCTGTTCATTTCTTCTGCCCATTTTTAATTGGTTTATTTGTTTTTTGGGTGTTGGGTTATAGACATTCTTTATAATTTGAGTGTAGCTGACACACAATGTTACAATAGTTTCAGGCAATTACATGAATAACTTTTGGCTCCCCCCAAATTTAACTAGTAATGACATATTGCTGACTGGTAACCTTCCACGTAACATAAAGAGTTGATTAACATGTATTTTGCATGTTACATTTATTATGTACTGTATTCTTACAATAAAGTAAGAAAAAAGTGTTAAGAAAATCATAAGAAAAAATACATTTAGAGTACTGTACTGTTTTATTGGGGGGAAAAAAATCCACAAATAAGTGGATCCGTGCAGTTCAAACCTGTTATTCAAGGGTCAACTGTAATTAGAAGAACCAGGAGTCCAACCCAGCCAGGCCGTCTGGCTCCAGAGTCTGTGCTATAATCCCCTCACAATTATGGTCAACCTATACAAGTCTACTGTCCTCAAATTATACCTATGAACAACCAGCCAATAATGGAAACCGACTTGGTCATGGAAGCAAGTGCTAGAGCTGTGTCAATTTATCTGCTTCTAGGGGCTAGAACACAGGAAAAAAGCAACTTCTGATGCCATATTCCTAGTATTTGACACTTGACCATCTCTACCAGAGTCCTCTCAACATAAAATAGGAGCCAAAATTCACATTTACTTGAACTTTATTGCACCTAATTCTTCACAGTATTTACAGCGTAGACCACAAGGAATGGCAACGCAGCAGCTCACGTGTCTTCAGTCCTCAATCATTAACTGTTCGGGTGAGGGGAAAGGTGATTATAAGTACAGCTAAGACAACAGAGACACTTACCACTCCTGTGCAAATGAGGCAGAGACTCTATCTATGAAATAGACCTGAAGTTATTTTATTAACTTAAAGTCAATTCCTTTGTTGTTGTTGTTTTTTTAATGTATGAATTTGGTATTCGAGGTATACATTATAAGTGGATAAAACACACTCCAAATTATGACTCCCTTTTATGTTTCCTTTATGTCCAACCATATCCATTAATTCTCATGAAATATTTCCATATAATATCATTCTGAGTTTTTCTGCCCTTTCCAACCTAAATGGCTTTCAAAAGAACACTTGACTTTAAGAAATATTCATCCCATCTGACTCTTCTATTAATATAAACTTTTGGGGCACCTGTGTGGCTCAGTGGGTTAAAGCTTCTGCCTTTGGCTCAGGTCATGATCTCAGGGTCCTGGGATAGAGCCCCGCATCAGGTTCTCTGCTTGGCGGGGAGCCTGCTTTCTCTTCTCTCTCTGCCTGCCTCTCTGCCTACTTGTGATCTGTCCCTGTCTGTCAAATAAATAAATAAAATCTTAAAAAAATATACAAACTTTTGAAAACAGGTAGGATGGGTATGAATTTGTTAATTCAAGCTCCCTTCCCAAGTTAAACATGAATGGCTGAGGAAATACCTAGCAGGGATCCTTAGAATCATTTTTTTCATATGACATCTGTTGATTTATTATCAAGAATTGGTTTGAAACAAAACACAAGAGTCATCTTATGGAGAAGTGCACTTGAATAACATCATCAGCCTGTAAATTCCATATTTCAGAGTCACCACCATCCTTGAAAAGTAGTCCATGACTACTGGTTGTATAAAGACTCAAGGTTGAGGGGTGCCTGGGTGGCTCAGTGGGGTAAGTTTCTGCCTTCGGCTCAGGTCATAATCCCAGGATCCTGGGATCAAGCCCCACATCGGGCTCTCTGCTCAGCGGGGAACCTGCTTCCCTCTCTCTCTCTCTGTGCCTGCCTCTCTGCCTACTTGTGATCTCTGTCAAATAAAAAAAAAAAAGACTCAAGGTTGAAATCATTAACCATCTTTACAGAATACAGGCTGTAGGTCTCTGAGTTGGGAGGTGTATTAATACATTAGTAGCATCCAAAGGAGTGTGATCTTACTTTAGTCATTTTTCCAAAAACTTTGTTCCTCTGTTAATTTTAAATATTAAAATACCAGAATGGCTGGTAATGATTTTAGCTTCACCTTGGTATGGCTCCTAAGTCAACACCATATAAATCAGGTCCCTTAAAATTGCAACAGTGAGGGTTCTCAGTTTGCAAACTAAAACAGTGCCTTCATGTTACTAGATTAAAATCTGAATCAACGTGACCCTTCCAATGTTGATGAAGAAAGAGACAGATATCTGCAGATACAGGAATAAAGAGAGCAATGTATTTTATATTTGAGATGGCTTTTGGTTACATCCTGTGAATTATGATTTTATCTTCGTTTAGAAGATAGTTAGAGGTCATAAATTCATTCTACTTTGGGCACCTGGGTGGCTCAGTTAAGTGTCTGACTCTTGATTTCAGCTCTGGTCATGATCTCAGGGTTGTGAGATCAAGCCCTGTGTCAGGCTCCTCATTCTGTGAGGAGTCTGCTTGTCTCCCTTGGCCCCTCCTCCCCTCATGTGCACACATACTCTCTCTCTCTCAAATAAATAAATACATCTTAAAAATATATATATTCTGCTTCCTTTCTTGAATCTACTTATAATGCCAGGAACATTTATTGTGAATATCCAGTTTCCCTAACTTCAAATCCAGATACATTTCGGTTAGCTATCTGATTAAGATGCGGTAAGAACTAATATTATGCAATTCGTACAACCTTAAACATTTTTTACATGGCGCATTTTATTTTATTTTAAGATTTTATTTATTTGACAGATAGAGATCACAAGTAGGCAGAGGCAGGCAGAGAGAGAGGAGGGGGGGAAGCAGGCTCCCCACTGAGCGGAAAGCCCTATGCAGGGCTCAATCCCAGGACCCTGAGATCATGACTTGAGCCGAAGGCAGAGGCTTTAACCCACTGAGCCACCCAGGCGCCCTACATGGCGCATTTTAAATAACTACTATGAGAAGCTCTATTTTACACAAAATTAATAAGTCATTAAAAGTTAGGAGCCAAGCATTCTATTTTTTCATAAAGCACTACCTGCGTATTTAAAAAAAAAACAAAAAACATCCAAATGCCTATTAAAACACACCTGTAGACTGAGCTTCCGAAATCATAGATCTCATGGAAATCAGCTTAAGGAAATTGCACACAATACTTTCTGCAATTTTCTTTGAAATATCCACCCGCATTTCAAAATTTACTCAGTGCCAGATGTCAATGTGCCCCAAACTGTTTAATACATGCATTTGGTATTTATTTGGATTCAAACAATCCAGAAACAACTGGATAAATAAGGCCCCGTAAAATAGAAAATCTCTGGTTGCCTTTTGTCAATGTGCAGGTTTTTAGGTTGTCTTCATTTCCCACCTAAATGTCAGTAAAGTAAGGCTAGTGGAAGGGAGATCTAAAATAGACTTCCAGAAAATTCCAGAGGAGTTAGATACAATCGGATAGACCTCTGCTGTTGTGCTCCTTGTGTTGCAGGCTACAGAATCATGAGAAGACATGGAGCGTGTGGCTCCCATTACTGCACCATAAAGAGGTTCACCTTAACCCTCTTTATGGCAGGAAGTTCAATCTATAAAACACCATCAGACACTCATTATATTCTCAAATAACTACTTCCTAATACTATACAATTACATGATACTTATAAAACCCAATTTGGTTATAAGAAGATAGACTAATTGAGCAAATATATAGAACGCCCTATTTTTATGAATTTGGCTCACAAACAAAATTATGAGTCTACCACTTCAAAAGAATGGAAATAAGGAAAATAGCAGTGTTTTCAATGTATCTGCCATATGCTGTTAATAATAAAGCATTTCCTTCGGACACTAATCCAAATGGAACAATTTAAGAAAAAGTTGATTTATTATGTTGACTCTCTATAATTATTTCTATAGCACTGTATAGTTCAGACAGCTTCTTAATATTTTGTGAACTGTTGGGGCACCTGGGTGGCTCAGTGGGTTAAAGTGTCTGCCTTCAGCTCGGGTCACGATCCCAAGGTCCTGTGATCGAGCCCCACATCGGGCTCTCTGCTCAGCAGGAAGCCTGCTTTTCTTCCGCTCTCTGCCTGCCTCTCTGCCTACTTGTGATCTTTGTCTGTCAAATAAATAAATAAAATCTTAAAAAAAAATATTTTGTGAACTGTTGAACTTTCTCTGTGACTTACGTATATCGCTTATCTAAAAGAGTTCCCAGAATATTTTATAGTTTTTAACGAAGTGCAGCAGGTCGGTATGACCGGAATTATTCAGGTCTGTGACCGAAGCCCAGAACCATCTATTAATATCAGTGTAAACAGATCAAGGAGGCTTGAAGGGCACAACACTGTCCTATATCAGTGTTTCTAACTCATCCTCAAATAGTACCGGATTTACTGAATTGTCACAGTATGTTAGCTAAGGTACAGAGTGTAAAGGAGACACACAGGTTTACTGTGGACTTTGATGAGTCCTGAGTTGAGCCTGTCCATGAATAACTAATATAAAACAAGGTAAAATATTACCACATGACTCTTAACCTGAAAAAGGTACAAGTTCTAGGGCATTGACTAAAAGTTACCTAGCTTAAAGGGAGACTGGATAGCTGAAGTAAGGGATTAGGGATCAGAAGATGAGTTTCTACATCTGCAACCGGACCGATTTAAATCACATGTTTTTCCATCTTGTCCAAGTAAAGCAACAACATGAGATACTGATGATAAACCGGGGTTTAGGGACAACCCACTTCAGTGTTGCTTTAAGGGTAAAATGATATATAGTGGATGTGGCAAGAGCCAGTCAGCTTTGAAATATTATTAAAATGTTACTAACATTACCCACAGGATTTTAAGTTTCTCAGAACAGAGACCATACTTTTTCCATTTTCTTAACCCGTACCATGCTTGTTGTAACTGTAGGTCTTTTTTTTTTTTTTTTTTAAGATTTTATTTATTTATTTGATCGACAGAGATCACAAGTAGGCAGAGAGAGAGGGAAGCAGGGTCCCTGCTGAGCAGAGACCCCCAACGCGGGGCTCGATCCCAGGACCCTGGGACCATGACCTGAGCCGAAGGCAGAGGTTTTAACCTACTGAGCCACCCAGGCACCCCTTTTTATTAACATATAATGCATTATTAGCCCCAGGGGTACAGGTCTGTGAATCGCCAGGCTTGCACACTTCACAGCACTCATCATAGCACATACCTTCCCCAATCTCCATAACCCAACCACTCACTCCCTACCCCCGGCAACCCTCAGTTTGTTTTGTGAGATTAAGAGTCTCTTATGGTATATCTGGGATTTGAACATCCTGAGAGATAGGTAGGAAAAGGAAAATAGATGGAAAGGCAGAGATACTCAAGGAAAACTGAGAGCTAGTTTTTTCTTATGTTACAAGACTCATGATTCTTATAGGAAATTCTCGATTTAATCAGTCTATCAAGAAATACTTAGAGCAGGCTTGCTCTCTACCCCCTCCTGTGCTGTATAAGATCTCCAGGGTATTCATAAGTACTCTCAAGGACTTCATATAATTGGGGAGTTAAGACTTTCGTACTAGAAACTGTTCAAGCACAGAGTGACTGTAAAAAAAAAAAATTTTTTTTTTTAACACCTTTTGAAATGCATTCATTAGTAACTGGGTTTATAGGAACATGCAGTCAAGACCAATTTATAAAGCACGGTTTGCACATTCACCCAGTTAAGGGCCAGAAAGTAAATATTTTAGGTTTTGCAGGCTAACTCGTCTCTCTTTCAACTGTAGTTCAAAAGCAGCCACAGGCAATACATAAGTGAATGGGCATGGTTGTATCCCAATAAAATTTTATTTACAGAAACAGCAGGCACAATGAATTTGGGGCATGGGCCATAATTTGACAACCTCCCTTTGTAAAGAAATTCTCCAAGCTCTCTATAATTTTTCTTAGGTTTATTTACTTATTTGTTAGAGGAAGAGGGAAAGTAAGTGCAAGCAAGCATGAGCAGGGGGTGGGGCAGTGGGAGAGGGAGAGAGAGAATCCCCAAGGAAGACTCCACTGAGCTCAGAGCCCAACGCGGGGCTCAATCTCGCAACCCTGAGATCATGACCTGAGCTGAAATCAAGAGCTGGACACTTAACCAACTGAGCCACCCAGATGCCCCTGGCTGTCTATAATTTAATAAATCTTTGATGTGTGCCACTCATGTCACTAGGGCATGTACCAATCACCCTTGACCCCTCCGTAATATATCACTCCTGACAACTGCAATGACAGCCGTGATAAGAGTTGTCATTCCTTTAAGGCTGAACACAATGGTGCAGTACAAACACGAGGTTCTGGAGGTCTTCTCTCTGGAAGTAGTTGCAAAGTGAAATGTCTGGGTATCTGGGTGGCCAAGGTGCGTATCTATTTGAAACACCCTGGTATAATACAAATCAATGATTGGTTAAATATGGAAGTGATTAGGAGTATTGCAAAGGAGTTCCAAATGTAAGTGTAACTTGAACCTCACATTCAGAGCATGACCATTTACTTGGCTTTCTGTAGAGCTCTGACTTGTTCAGGTTTCCAGAAGCCAGATGGGGCAGGACCACAGAAGAAAACAAGTGAGGGTTGTATGAGAGAGACAACTAGGCGCACACACACACACACACACACACACACACATCTCTGTGTGTGTGTATCTATGCGTGTGTATATCTGTAGAGATGGAAATTGATTGATTTGACTATGGTGGAAGGAGGAGACAAAGTATATGCATGTGTTGGATTAGTCATCACTGCAATTTTCTCTCTTAACAGAATTTGAAATCTTTTGTGCGCCCGCCCTGTATTACTTAATCTGATGATTCAAAGCAGTTCACTATTTGCTTTAACACACTATCTAGATGACGCATGATCTCTATATAGGGATAAAACCAGACAGGAATCATTTCTATTCTTACTTACCTAGAACCTACATCCTTTGTCAGTCAGCTCATGCTAGTATGTCCGGCTAAGACTCACTTTGGTTTAGGGGCAAGGTTGAAACAGCATCACATTGGAGCTCTCTATGTCTCCTTGATTGCTTAGAAACACTGAACATTCACATTATACATTTTTTATTCAATAAGAATGCAATAACAAGGACTCTGGAGAGTCAGCTGGCATTTCCATTAGATCAGACACTTATTTTAAAGGTTGTTGATAGTAATTTGAAAATCTAGAATCTTAATAGGAGTCTTAAAGTATTAGTCAAATACTTTTTAGATAATTATATATCATAACTAAATAAACAAAAATTCTTCTTCCTAATAAATCCCTGTGCTGGCATTTGTTTAACTTTTAACAAAATGCTAAGATAAGTTAACCAACCCATTTTAGGTGAATGCATTCAGTATGTAACAAATCCATCCATACATCAGATAAATGAGTATTAACTGAGCACATATTATGTGTATGACATATTTAACCTGGGGGCAACGTGATGAAGATGAAATTGTCCCTGCCCAAGCTTAGAACAAGGGCCAAATAGATACAAGTAAGGTCTGCCCAAGGGAGTTAGGAATGTGCAGAGAATGAAAGAGTTAGCAGAAGAGGTAAGATCTGTATTTAAGTAATATTTACTGCAAGACAGTATTAGATATATGGCCCAGAAGAGCTAACAGATGCCATCAGAATTTAAAGGGGACAATGTCTTTTAAGACAGAGAGATGTGATCAAGGGTGACTCCACAGAAGAAGTGACCTTGAACCTTGAATGAAGGGTAGACTTCAGAAAAATGAAGACTTAGCTCGGGGCCAGAATAAAGCAAAGACATAGACTAGCATGAGTTAATATACAGAAATGTGACATATAAATTCATAGCTTGGTAGGATAAATAATCATATTTTGACCAGATCACTTAAACAAAGGAATCTTAGAGTATATGAAGGGAAGATAAGAGAGAACAGGTATACCTGTGCCATTGTGAGGAGGGCACTGGAAGGTAAGCTGAACCTAACTTGGAATTTCTAAAATTCCTACTAACAATCATAATTCATTGTGATATATTAATGCAGTGAAAACAAAATTTGTGCTTCAAGCTATTATACAGTTGCAACTCCTCATCCAGTTCCTTAAACCAACCTACCATGTTTCTCCCCAATGTATGTCATTATATATAATGCACCTATTTATACTACAATTTTCTAGAGTCTAGGAAAGGAGATATTCAGAGTTGAACTCTCAGCTTTAACTCTGGCACCTTCTTTCCCATGTTTCTGACATCTAGTAGACGTTGTTGGAAAACATTCATAAATATCACACACAGAGAAGTACTGTTACCTGGAAGGCAATATTTCAAACTGTAATTTGAATATTTCTTGTCTCATCTCTTAAGAGCTATTGTTATGACAGTCATTAATTGGCTTGCAGAAACAGGGGATCAGGAGCCCTTAAATTCCAATGTAAAAAGTAGAACATGTGATCACACCTCTCTTCCTTTAAATCTTTTAATTTAGTTTTAATCACACACTGAGCTAGGTTTACAGCTATGGGATATTAGAACTGGAACTTAGGGGTGCCTGGGTGGCTCAGTTGGTTAAGCAAGTGCCTTTGGCTCGGGTCACGATCCCAGGGTCCTGGGGTTGAGCCCCACGTCAGGCTCCCTGCTTGGCAGGGAACCTGCTTCTCCCTCTCCCTCTGCTTGTGTGCTCCTGCTCTCTCTCTGTGTCAAATAAATAAATAAAATCTTAAAAACAAAAACAAAAACAAAAACTGGAACTTAATCTAACCCTCCTTATTTTAGTGGAACAAAAAGAGGTCCAGAAAGGGAAAGTGACTTGCCTCAGGAGCCACTGCTAACTACAACCAAGACTAGAAACCACATCTCTTAGATTCTAGTGTATTTCGCACATCAAAAGTTACAAGGACCGAATCTCATCAGCTTTAAATTAACTTAAAAATAGAATGTCAGTAACTTCTCAAGGTGTCACTATGTACCAGCGTTTCTCAAACTCAACCCTACTGACACTTGGACCAGATAATTTTTTTTTAAAAGATTTTATTTATTTATTTGAGAGGAAGTGAGAGAGAGGGAGAGGGAGAAGCAGATTCCCCATGAAGCAGGGAGCCTGATGTGGGACTTGATCCCGGGACCCTGAGACCATGATGCTGAATGGACTAAGCCACTCAAGCACCCCTGGACCAGATAATTCTTGGTTTTGGGAAGTTTCCTGTACCTTGTAGCACAATTACCAGCATCCCTGATCTCTATCCTCCAGGTGCCAGGATCACCACTTTCTCCTTCCTGGTTGTGACAACCCAAAATGTCTCCAGATGTTGCCAAAAGTCCCTGGATGGGGGAGGGGGCAAAATCACCCCAGGTTGAGACACCCTATCCGCCCCCCCACCCGCCACCTTCTCCACCTTGCATATACTTCTAGAATAATTCTTTCAGAGGCAGTCTGACTTAATCTAAGGTCATCCTTCCACGAATCACGCCTCTAACCTGACAGCACAGGGTTTCGCCCAGGTGTTCTAATTTCCCCTGCAGGTGTTACTATCATTGGAATCCCATTATCCAGGCTGTCCGTGATCACAAGTCCTTTCCCAACTTATTGCATTCATTATTTCAGTAGGCATTTGAGGACCTATTCTATGCTAGCTACAGGGTACTGGGAATGCAGAGGTAAGTCTCTGACCTCCAGTAGTTCAGGCTCCTGGAGGAGACAAAGATGTAAATGAACACCTTTCAGCCCTATGAGGAGTATCAAGAAAGAGGCGTATGCCGGGAGCTACAGAATTAGAGGATGCTCCTAATTCAGATGGGGGGTGCTCACGGGGTGACAGGTCACAGAAGGCTGCCAAACAGAAATGCCAGCTAAGCTAACTCTTGAAGCACAAATCAGAATGAGGTAGGTCATGAATGGAAAAGACTTGCCAGGTAGAGGGACCAGTGTACCTAAAGGGAAGGAGAGAGAACCCTGCTTCTGGTTATAGCATCAACATAGGATGAGAAATGAAGCTGGAGGGTAAGCAGGACACAGGTCTCAAGGAGCCAATTATACCACACCAAATAGTTTGCCATTGTCTTGATGGTCACTATAAGCTGGGTAGGGGGGCAGGGAATGCATCAAATTTGCATTTTAGAAAGATCTAAAGGGCAGAACATTTTCAAGATGGGGGGATTTGAAGCAGGAACCCAGGCCACCTGAAGATAAACACCTGATGTCCTGTCTAATAAATGTGCCAGACTTTGCTTCCACTTCCTTACACCCCCGTAGGAGGAATTCCTATCCTAGGAGCATTGCCACAGACTGGCAAGAAGAGGCAAGGCCCATGACCGCACAGAGGTATAGCTCCCCCCCCCCATCCCCCTAGACTATAGGAGAAGAAAAGCGTTGACCACCAAGGCAAGAACTTTTTCTTCTGGAACCTAAGACTTCAAAGAGAGGTTGAGTTCCTTGTGGAAATTCAAAAAACATTTTTCCCAGAAGGAAAAAATGATAAATTTTGCTCTTTTATCTTGTTAAGTAAGCTCCATGCCCAACGTCAGGCTTGAACTCACGACCCCAAGATCAAGAGTCGCAGGCTCTACCCACTGAGCCAGCCAGCTGCCCCAATTTTGTTATTTTTAAACACGCGGCTCAGCCAGTGTATGGGTCGAAGGTGTTTTGCATACATGTGGTGTGTGTGAGTGAATATGGGCATTGGCTGTGGAACATATCGTTTCTATGGGAATATGAATTACAGATGGATTTTCGGAACACGATCCGTTTGCCAGCGGTGAACTCTGCATGCCATGAAGAGAAACTACCAGCACAAATGACAGCAGCAACATGCACCAGACGGGCTGTGATTAAATTGGGGGCTTAAGTGAGTCTGTGTACAGTTCCAGGAGCTCCCCCAGGGCCTGGCACTTAGCACGTGCTCCATGAGTGTCTGCAGAGTTGAACGGGATGCATGGACGTGGATCTCCGCCCTCACATGCCTCTTGGTTAAATGAGACTTTGAAAAACAAAAATGCCAGTTCGAATACATGCCAAGACTGTGTGTGCCAGACGGAGAGGAAGAGACAGCAAGGATTTGCCTAGAAGGACACCAAAAGAAAGTGAGCTCTTAAGCCCCTGATTCTGTGGCTCCTGGGACTGAGTGAGTCCCCATGGTCTTAGAGACAGAAGTTAGTACGAACCCAAGGTGACCTTGATTATTTCTCAATAATGCCAGGACAGGAGATTAATTTAGGTAATTTAGGTAAATTGATGTTGGTTTCATCCCCTACTGTGTATTTGTTTTAAGAGCTGATTTACTGACTTCTAGCTTAAACGTGGTGGCCTGCTTCCTACATAACAAGGCCCTGGTTTCCTAGAATTCCAAACAAAACGGCCCTAGTGTTCATTAGCAGTCATTAAATCTGGCTGACCTCTTTCAAAGTGCCTCTTTTTATTTTACACCACTGATCAGAACTATCTCTAGACTCTCCCAGTTTCGACTCACCGCGATTGTAGAGGGCAAATCTACCTTCTTAAAACAATGCTTTGATTCAGTTACGCCCCTCAAAAGCCTTTCACCACCTCCCAAGTATCTGCAGAATAAAGTTCAAACTTCTAGTTGGCCTTTACCACCCAGTACAGTCCTCACCTGTAAATTCTGCCCACCCCCACTTTGGTGTACAAGGCAACATAGTATCCTTAGCGTCTCCTGAGTAGGCTTGTCCTCATTTCTTTACTGTGCTTGGTTCACACCTCGGCAGCCTGAAATCCTCCATTTCTCCCACTCTCCCTTGAAAGCACATTTCTGAGTCTGGTCTACTCAGTGAGGTCGAAGTCTGAGCTCACTGCAGCCCACGCCCCCTCACTCAGCTTCATTCCTTGCATGGAATTGTTCTGTGCTTCTCTGGTTTCCTTGTGAGGGGGGTGGCTCTGTCTACCATGTTGCTGCCTATCCCCTAGCCATAAGCAATGCATGACAAATGGATGACCCAAGACCCTAGAAAGGTGCCTGGCCCATCCCAGGAATTCAACAAATATTTTGCTGAATAAATTCAAGATCTCTGGTTTGGTTAATTTAAGATTACCACCTACTTTCTCCCTTAGACCAGGGGCTTTCCTCTCCCATCAGCTGAGAAAAAAAGCATCTAAACATTGTAACTTTGATAAAGTTAGCTTAAGACACATAAAAAGCAGAACTTCCTCTTTAACCCTTCAAGAAATGAGAACTAGCCCCCATCCCCCCAACCCCCTGTAATGAATTTCAGGTTCCTGGAAAATCACCCACCTGGATCATTTCTGCCTAAAAAACTTTGCCATCTTCTCTTCGGTTGCAAAGGTAATCTTACCTCTAGCCAGCCAAATCACCAACCAATTCTCCAAGCGAGAAAAATGTATTGTGTTGTTTTGTTTTTTAAAATGGAGGTGGGGGGGTGGGTAAAACGTCTCCACGCAGGGACAACAGGTGCTGCCCTGCAAACACGAAACAGCCAAGACGACCTTCTCAGCGAGCCAAATGCTTTTCAGCTAACCTAATGTTCTTCAACTGTTGCTTCAGGGGCTTTTCGGTAACAAAAAATGCTCCCTCGCCTTGGCCCTGCCGGTTTTTGGCCGCATCACTTACTACGGACTGCATGTCTGACTTGTTTATCTGGGCGCACCCAGTCATCTCGCTCAGCGACCCAAGCGACCACGTTTCCTTAAATCAGAGCCCCGTGGACTCTGCTCGGAACTACATTACCCAGCGGCCCCCGCGCCCTTCGCAGGAAGGACGTCTGCGCACTAAGATACTCAGTTCCAAGTTTGGAGCTTTTAGCTGCCAGCCCTGGCCCATCATGTAGCTGCAGCACAGCCTTCCCTAACGTTGCAACTGGGGGAAAAATCACTTTCCAGTCTGTTTTGCAAGGTGTGCATTTCCATCTTGATTCCCTGAAAGTCCATCTGCTGCATCGGTCAAGAGAAACTCCACTTGCATGAAGATTGCACGCCTGCAGCTTGCATCTTTGTTGCAAAACTAGCTACAGAAGAGAAGCAAGGCAAAGTCTTTTGTGCTCCCCTCCCCCATCAAAGGAAAGGGGAAAATGTCTCAGTCGAAAGGTAAGAGCCTATTTGCATTACTTGCAAAAATGCAAAGGGTTACGCATGCATTTATGAATGCATGGATGCAATTTTTGCCTGGCGATTGCATTTTTAAGTTTGAGGTTTTCCACAGCTCAGTTGCATTTCCTGTTTAGTATGTGTCTTTTTTTTTTTGCAGACACAGAGAGTTCCTGTAAGGCAGGGCTTGCAGTTCAGCTGTGCATTGACGTTATTTGCATTCTTCTGCTAGGATTACTGAGCTCTTTTTGCCTTTTGCACAGTCAGGAGAGATAGAGCAGGTTGGTAGCGTCTAAATGTGCAGTGCTTTATATAATTGTAAAATTCTTTAGTATGCACACACATTATAAGTAATTTTATGTGCAACAGGAATACAAACTTTTAAAAAGTCTGTAGGTGCCGGTGAAAGGTAAAAGTTGAGTTAAACTAGTCGTAAATTAATGTAATCTTATATTCCTTTGGGAATAAAGCGTTGCGGTCCCTGTTTTTAGCTGAATTTTCATTGATACCGCTTTGAACATTAAGCAACTTTTGATTTTTAAAGGAAGTAAAGGTGAAGTGTGAATAATAGCATATTACCAAAAAAGCAGACGAGAAGTCTTTCTCTTCTGAGATTTTGCACTGCACACCAATTGCTTATTGGCTCACAGTATTTAGAAGCAGCAGTGAGGACATAGATGTTTTATGTCTCCCTGTTTAGGAGATGCTTTGCATCTGGTGGGGCAAATATGGGGAGAAAAACTGTACTTTTAAGCATTACACCAACATGGGGGGGAATGCACCGTTTCGTTGAAAATCATAATGAAATCTTTTAAGTGTGTAATTATGTGTATTTGGACAACTATAAGAGGTCAGAAATTCAGGGTTGTTGTTTTTAATTTTTTTCTTTTTCCATTTTTTTTTTTTTTAACACAGTTGTATTTTGCAGGCTTAATGTGATACTGGGGAGGGGATTTAAAAAATTCCTGACATGGCACCAGAGAACTGAGGGGGTGCTGTCAGGTGCCTCTAGGACCCTAAGTCACTGCTCGTTTCAGAACAAATCCTTTGCTATAGAGAAAGCGTATGCCATATGAGAATGTGTGGAAGGAAGAGGTGAGTTAGGGATAGGTGAATAAGGCTACCAGGGACACTATGTGCATGGGTAAGACCCAGTGAAATTAAAGTGTCTCATAAGCTTTCTGCCTTTTTTTTTTTGGATTTTGTTGAATTCTACCTGATGGGAATCACACATCTCGACCAAGAAGGAAGTGATATATGTACTCAGGAGTTCAAAGTAGGACTGTGTTTTCCTTGACCATGAGGCAAGAATGGGAATTTGGAAAGCTCAGAGGGCTGAAGAACCTAGGAACAGGCATTATGAAGTACAGGTGTTCCTTAGTAGAGGGGAAACCTACGGTCTCCTAAGCAGAGACATAACAGCTTAGAATGGACATTCCAGGCTTTGAGGTATTAAAGAGCTGGCATTTAGTTACTTTGCATTTGGAATACGCTCATTTATTCAATTCAGTTTAATAGATGTATACATATGTATGTGTATGTCGTATTAGTGTATGTATGCATTATATATCGTGTGTGTATATATATTTTATATGTGTGTGTGTATATATATATATATATATATATATATATATATTGCATAAGATTAGGGGGCATACAAAATATTTAAAATGTACTTGTCTCCTTCAAGGAACTTACCATTTAGAAAGCATGTGTGCAAATTATTATGATACAAGATAATTGCATAGATAGTGAAAAGAAATGGCCCAGTTGGGACTTTAGAGATGGTAGTGATCTCTCTGGGAGATAAGAAGGTTTCATGAAGAAGATGGTATTATAATGATCTTATCTATGGACCTTAGGGTCTAAAGTAAATCAGGTTCCTTTTCTACTTTTTTTTTTTTTTTTTTTGGCTCACTCTGAAGGTAGCTCTGTCCCAATAGAGCTGAGTTGGGAAAGGAGAAGGCACTAGCATGGCACACCTCCATGAGGAGTGTGCCCATGATAGATCAGCTACTGGTGGTTCCTCCAATCAGTTCCTAGTTAGCCAAATGATTTTCTTAATTGAGTCCTCTTTGGAAGGTACATCTGGTGCCAGTGTTCCTGTCCAAAAGGAAAATTATCGATACAAAGAAGCAATGATCATTTCAGAAATGGCATGGGAGCCTTGGCTTGGATATTGAGTATGGAATTGGCCTAATTCGGCTACAGTAGTCTCAAGGGGCCAAGACATTTTTTGCAGTACCAAACTGCTTTGTAATACTACAACCAAATGGAATGGGAGTTAAAAGTGAAAGGTGGATACAACCTCATGGTATTGAAGAATTTACCCACGTGTTCAATCCAAAGGACCTTTACGAACTTTCTAGATCACTATAATTCGGTCTCACAGACCTCTAATTTAAGGCAGAGCAGAGGCAAAGGAATTACAGACTCCCTGGGAGCTGGAAGGACCGGGCTTCTTCTTTCCAGCCTTACCAACAGTGAGATTCCGAGAAAGAATTTCTTAAAAAGAAATTTTGTTTTCCACAGTTGTAACTTTAGGTGGTATGCTTTTCAGCTTGTTTATATTAGCTGTCTGGGGTTGAGCTGACATTTTTCAAATATTAAAGTGGTAGAATGCCTTTTGAGGAAATCTGAAATGTAAGTTAACAGGAAGGGCACCCAGAAAGTGCAGGAATTCCTGCACATTACAGGAAGACAAGCTACAGGAAAAATGTGTCATCTACATTACTCGGGAGAGAAAAACTATTGTTATTAGCCATGATGATTTGAGGGAGGAAGGGAGAGAGGGAGGTCCGGAGGTCCGGCATCTCCCTGTTCACCTGAAAATACAAAGTTTGACTCTGTAAGAAAGGCACTCTCTCTCCCTTCTCCCTCTTTTCACCTTTTAAAAATACTAGCTTCCCTTAGTTTAAGACAGTACTGGGTAAATCGTGTTGGAGGAAATGCACGGAAGGCATAATTCAAAAGCATGTAGGAGTGGGGCAGACACTCCTAGGGGCTCTTTTCTTCTGTAATTCATTCCACCCTGGGAAATGAAATGTGTAAATTTCTCATTCTGTATAAATTCCTTTGTTAGGTTGTACCAGACAGACTTGTCATGCTTAGCCTGTAATCTGAGCCAGGATGTTTTATAACCCCGTACATCTCAGGACACAAAATCAGAATAGGTACCTTGGGTTTCCCCGAGCTTGTTTTGTGTCAGTGTGGCATTCAGCACTTCACAACCCACTGAGTGTCAGCTGCGGGGGTTCTGAGGGGCTCTCGTGGTGGTCCATTTGATGCTGGAGTTACAAAGGGCTGAGATTTATCTCATTGGAACTACTTTCTAGTATTTTAAAATCTGAAAGATCTGTAAGGAATATTTTTAGAACCAAAGAAAAAAGTACACACATAGCACTTGTTCATTATAGAAACGTTTAAAAATAAAGGAAAGTAAGACTCACTAGTGACCACAGCATACATTTTGGCTTATATGCTTTTGGACTTTTTTTTTTTTTAATGGTCCCTATATATGTGTATGAATAAATGTAAAGTGTGTATAGACCTAATGCCTATTTAGTTACCTTTTGTTTCACTTATCAATATACCGTGAGATATTTCCAAGTGAATATATCTACATATGTGTGTGTGTGTATATATATATATATATATATATATTTTTTTTTTTTTTTTTGAGTGGAGGAGGGACAGAGGGAGAGAGAGAATCTGAAGCAGGTTCCATGCCCAGTATAGAGTTGAGGCAAGGCCTGATCTCATGACCCTGAGATCATGACCTGAGTGGAAACCAAGAGTCTGGTCCTTAATCACCTGAGCCACCCATGTGCCTCCCAAGTGAATGTATTTCTACATTCATAATATTCAGTTGTCTTTTGTTTACTTCAACAGAACCTTCATGTTTATTCACTTTCAATATTATGAAGTTACCATGAGGGTCAGCTCAGCTTGTATGTTATTCTGTAGACTGTGGCCTTAGACGAAATCCCAGGTTCTGGATATCAAATTCTTCCCCACTGTCCTTTTCTGTTCCACCTTTTAAAAATAGATTTCTTCTATTATAAAAATGATATACACTCATTGAAAACAAAATAAGCCAAAGAGAATTTCATAATAAGAAAACTAAAAATCACTCCAGCTCATACCATCCAGAGCTAATTACTGGTGACTTTTCGGTAAACATCTCCTTACATTTGTACGCACATACGTGACTGCATACATACACGTAAGTGCTATTTTGCACGCAATAGATGATACTTTGCAACTTGCTTTATACTCTGCCATGTGTCGTGGGATCTTTCCCTATTCACACACATTCACTTACCCCATTCTTTTAAACAGTTGCTTATTTTAATTTGTAAGGATGTAGCTGTTTAATTAATCTCCAGGTAGAGTTTCATATAGTTCTTTTTTTTTTTTTCCGCCTATAAGCAACATTGGAATGAATGCCATGAACATACATTTGTGCATTTGCCCAATTATGTCTTTAAAATGAATTCCTAGAAATGGAAGTGCTAGGTCAGAGGGCATGGACATATTGCCAAATTGCCCTCCAGAGACCTAACACGAA
This sequence comes from Lontra canadensis, assembly GCF_010015895.1. Classification (NCBI taxonomy): domain Eukaryota; kingdom Metazoa; phylum Chordata; class Mammalia; order Carnivora; family Mustelidae; genus Lontra; species Lontra canadensis. The sequence continues at coordinate 10,566,016 of NW_022631035.1, read as the reverse complement.
TTCTTATTCCCATCAATGTCTGGGAGTGCTCATTCTCTGGTTTAAGCATCGCAGTAAATACCACCAAATAAATTGCTGTCCAGAAAGACTATGGCTACTTTCCTTCATCCTAGGTCTCGTAATTTGGAAAAAAAAAAAAAAAAATCTTTGCCAATTTGATTGAAGGTGTTAGTACTTACTGTCATTTGCATTTTTTAGTAAAAAAAAAGAAAGTTGAAATCCCCCCTTTTTTTGACATTTGTGTTTTATGTGTTTGAGTTTTTCTCATAAAATGTATCTTGAAGTTTTAATTTGGGGATCAAATTATTTCCAGAGTTAGGACAGAACATTCCAAAATTGCAAAGCTTAGATAATCACGGGTTGAGAGTTGGGTCCCATGTGTCTCAACTGTTTAGTTCCCCGGTGAGTTCTAATTTTAATTTTAACCCAAATGTCTTAAGTAAACCTAACATATTTCATAAATTCATTTTGTTATACTTTTATAGCTATCTAGATCCATATTAAAAATAAGAAAAAAAAAGGATTGATCTGATTAAAATTCTAGTATGGAAAAATGACTTACTTCTGGACAATTTCTGCATTTTCAGTTAATCTCTACAGGCAAAAGTAGCTTTTCTTTAGTTTCATAAATAATTCTTGCCTAGAACCTGGCTGTGTTCTATGCACTGTTGCAGAAAAGTCGCCTTTTTATTTTTAAGCCCCATGTGCAATCATGCGCATCATAAAAGTGGTTTAGTTTGTGAGATTTGTTAGAAAAACTAAGGCTGTGGTCAACTTTGATATCATCCCAAATTATATGACAATCACAAGGTCTTATCATAGCCTTCTTTAGTGAACTTGCTTATTTATGTATCCTGATATTCAGTGATAGAATTTAGAGCTAGGAAAGGAGTTTTGTAGTCTAATCAGCTCATTTTACAAATGAGTAAACTGAAGCTTTGCAGGAAAGTGATTTGCCTGTAGACAGCCGGAGGTGGAATTTAGTCCCCTGATTCTCTGTCCCAAAGTTCTTTTCACTAAACAACACGCAAAGATTAGCAGTCCACATCTATAAAGCATTTTTTTTTCTTCAGAATCTTTAGTATATTTCACACTTTTGTTTTGTTTTGTTTGCTTTTGTGGGGAGCGTGCTGGCAAAATGGGCTGACAGGCCAAACAGTAGGGTTTCTTTTCCTGTACCCAAGAAATGGCGATCCATGAATCATGGTGGTGGGGCTTCCTCCCAGTTCTCTGCCAGGGGATATTTTGCAAATATTCTCATTTTAATTCCCAGTGCTTACACTCTACAGCTGCAAGTTTTAACCACTGTAATTGTTATTTGCCTTTTATGGACGATCTCTGAAAGCCCCTGCTGGGTAGCTAACATCTCTTCTTGTAGATCTTTGTGTCTCTACCTCTTTTAGCATTGTGCTGATAAATAATAAGTACTCAATAAATGTCTGACGGAGTATTTTTAATCAGTGGGGGGGTCTCTATCACTTTCCTCCACATTTCATCAGAGGTTTGGGGTAATTAAATTATAAGGTAATTTTCTTCCTCTGTTGCCTTGTTTGCATTAATATGCCCATTAGATCTTGGCTTCATTATTTGGAAGTTGCAAGAATAGCATAAATGACAATTTAGATGGCTGAAGAAGTGTCATTTCTGCCACCAATGTCCTCTAGACAGATTTATAGGTGATCTGATCCTAGGCTGCTTCTTTTAAAAATATGCAGAACTGGGGCACCTGGGTGGCTCAGTGGGTTAAGCCTCTGCCTTCGGTTCAGGTCATGATCAGGGTCCTGGGATTGAGCCCCGCATCTGGCTCTCTGCTCAGTGGGAAGCCTGCTTTCCCCTCTCTCTCTCTGCTTGCCTCTCTGCCAGCTTGTGATCTCTGTCTGTCAAATTAAAAAAGAAAAAAATATACGCGGAACTAAGATGAGCTGTCTTCAGGATCCGATGAGATGGGACGGGAGTGAATGGCTCCCATCCTGTGCTGGTCTCAACAGCTCTTTGTAAGTTACCTCAGCACTTGAGCCTCTGAAGGGTTGTCAGGGATAACCTGAAAGTTTTCAACAGCTGCAGCTCAATGACAAAACAGGGAATTCTGCAAGGATAACCCCCACATGCAACAATTCCCCACTTCCTCCTAACCCACCCCTGATGTCCATGCTGCCCCCCTTCTGTCCTGGGATTGGTTTTTGCCCTGTCTCCTCATAGGGTCTTCCTTTCCTGAGCTGGTCCATACAGTTGCGTATGCAGCCCATAAAACCCCTTTCTGCACTGAAAGGATATTCAGGTTATAATCCAGTCACATGAAGTCTATCAAAGCATTGTAGTGGAGTCAAGTTCACTTGTGAGTTGAAGCATTAAATAGACCTTTGCTGGATAGCCCATTGTCTGCTTTATATTCGAGTCTCTTTATCCCTCCTTAAGTTAGATAGTTGGATTGGGATCAACCTTTTTTTTTTTTTAGTAGCTGTAGGTCTAGATGTGGATCTCAGCCCACACCCCAACACTCCGTGCTATCCTCATCCTCATCCTCATCTATTATGGGAATGACTTTTCACGTGTTATGCCTTTGAACTTCACATAAATCCTTTGGGGATAATTACCATTACTGTTAATTTACAAATGGGGAAACTGAGGCTCAAGTGAGTTAATGACGTGCCTGCGGCTGGATAACCAGTAAGCAGCAGAGGCAGGATGCAAAGACAAGCCTGTCTGACCACGGGGCCCATGCTCATTCTCAGGGAAGTTGGAAACTGTAGCTTCACCCATGTTTAAGGATAGCCCATGAGCTAAAAATAGGAAAAACAACCCCAGAGAGTAATATTTCGTGACACATGAAAATCATATAACATTCAAAGTCAGTGTCTACAAATAAAGTTTTATTAAGACACAACTGTGTATGTGCATTTATGTGTTGTCCCGGACTACTTTTACCCCCCGAGCAGTGGTAGAGTTGAATAGTAGTGATGGAGACATTATGCCCCACAGAGCCCAAAATAGTTACTGTTGGGCCTTTTTCAAAATACGTTTGCTGACCTTGCCCTTTATGACTTATTTCAATCAAGTAATGGAATCTTTTCATGATGGGGCCTCCATATTACATTCCTCTTTGGCTTTAATTGGAAGTTCTTAACCTGGGCAGCTACTCCACCAGCGACCTCTGAGGCCCAGCCCACAGGAAATGTCTGAGTGGTGCTTCTCCTGGTTATGGGATTTGTAGGCCATTGCTCATTTCCGCCGAACTCATTTACCGGTCTCCGGCAGCCCATCCTGGGGTCCTTTCCCCTCAGCTGCACTCTTCCTGTTTGCTTCAGATTTCTTTTCTTAATTGCCCCTCCCACTGAGAAGCTGTTCATTCGTTCTTCCCCTGCTCCCTTCCTTCTCCCCTTCCTGATCTCACATTTTGTTGAAAAACCGATAAAGTAAAAACAATTTCTCACTGCCATGGTTGCCTGGCTTTGTTGATTCTGATCATGAGCCAGCCTAGAAGGTCCATCGTTTCTTTTGTGTGGAGAGAAGATGGAAGCTTCCCTCTGGGTGTAGGATCTTACACATCTTACCCAGAGAGCTTTGCACTTATCATCGCCTGTGAAGTTAGAGCTGGTGTATCACATTGACTCTCCCACCCCTGGGTGGACACTTTTGTTTGGGGAATGAGTATCCTTTTGCTTACAGAGTCACTTAAACTGTGGGTATTATGTGTATGTAGGAAGGATGGTCCAGGGAGATGTTCTGCAAAGGAAGGGAGGGAAGAGGTAGGGATGGAAGCTAACGGGAGACAGAGTCGCCTCAGTAGTATGAGTCCAGATTCACTCACCATACCCAGAGTGAGGTAAGTTTAAGTCACATACAGGGGAGGGCTATAGTTCTTACTCTACTAGATGGTAGCAACGCTGCAGATCCTTTCTGTATTCAAGAAGCTGTGCTTAATCACCGATCTGAATTATCTCCTTGTCCCCTTACTAGTGTGTGGTGAGGTGATGCCCCATTTTGTATAGGAGCAAGCTGAGGCCAGAGAGGTCAAGGAACTTGCCTTTGATGGCACGGTTGACAGCACAACAGTGACTTTAATCAAGGTCTGCCTGACCCGAGAACCTGAGCTCCTGGCTACTCCACTTGAGTTAAGTTACCCCATAATACATTTATGAACCCATTACCCAGAAGACAGCATTGGTGGTAGAAAACATGAGTGGATTCTGTATGAATTTGCATACACCAGGGCTGGGTATGATAATTAGGAGGGGCTGTCCAGTGTCTTCCTATGTAAAGGTTCCTTTTGACGTGTTCCTTTAAGCCTCTGTTGATCATGGGATAGCAAGTCTGACTCATTCTGAGTGTTAAGGTTGAATTCCAAGTACAAAGTATCCATGGGTAGAAGGAAGCTGGTTACAACTGGTCTACTGATAGATACTGTCCAGACAGGAAGTTACTGTTAAACATCAGCAATGAATATTGATTCCATTAGCTGTCTTACAGGCTGTAATGGAGCAGCTCCAAACTTTAGGTGTTTCCCTGCACCTCTCAGTTAAACTTTTTTTAAACAGTAGTAAGAACATGACCAGAACAAGTTCATTTCCTTGAAATTGCGAGTGAGCCTACCTGTCCACTGCTTTCCTCTTGTACTAGATGGTGTGGAAGAAACTAGAATTCTCTCTTTTTGTGGTAGAGGAGGCAGCTGGGGGAGTGGGGAATTAACTCTCTCTCTTGACTTTTCTCTCCAGCCAAAGCAGGACAGTCACACCTATGTTTCAGTCATTTCCCAGGGATCCCATGCAGAGGCCATGGGGATAGATGGTCTGGATGTTGAGTGACAAGTTATTTATTCCCTTCCTCCATTCTCCCCGCTCCAGTTGGACACGGGAGGAATGGGTTAGAGATAAGGGTAAGGCTAGACTCTGAAGAACCAGCAGGAACAGAATGGTAAAGAGTATGGGAGTTCTTTTGGAGTGAAGGTACGGAAACAACCTCTCTGGTATTTGAAATCGTGATAACCGTATTCTCCCCGCTTTCTTGACTCCTTCATGTGCCCCAAACTCCGCTGCCATTTGAAAAACATAATCCCAGAGACTCTGAACATGCCTAAAGGGAGAGCTCGCGTAAGGGGTTTGTCCAGATTAGTTCAACCAGTCAAGTTGGGATAGATGGTTCCATTTAAGACATTGAGCTTGTGCAACTAGACAGAGGAGCACCGTGCCCTGGTCTCCTACTTACTTGCTATGAGGCTTGAAAAATCTTCTTACCCTCTAGCTTTGGTTTCTTTACCAGCTAAATGGAGAGACCAACACTCCTTCACAGGATTGTTATGAAAATTAGGGAAGTTTATCTACATCATGTGTTTTGGCCAGTGCTTGGAATCATTTCTTCAGCAAATATTTATTGGGCACGCTGCTGGGTTTGAGGCATTGTGCTGTGCCAGGCTCACTGTGAACATAAATTTGCTGCCTTCTTCCTTTCTGTCTAGCCCTAAGAAGCTCATTGCCTAGTAGGAGGTTAAGAAAAGCACAGAAGTGTGTAGACTGGAAGCTAGAATCCTAGATATTCCCAGAAGAGATACCGAGAGTCGGGAGGTCCAAGGGTTGAGAAGGGGCTCAGGGAAATTTTTACAGTGAGTGTGCAAGTATCAACATGAATTTCAGAGCTGATGAGGAAATTGTGCCCGGGATCCAAGGTCCGGATGGAGAAGGAATCTCACTTGACTTCAAGAATCCAGGGGCACCAAGAGATTGTTCATATAGGCACAACAGTTCCTTAGAAGAATAAAAAAGAGATATCCAAGCAAAATACCCGAAGCTTAAAAGACCTCGTTTGTATTTTCTAAGAATTTCCTTTTTCTTACCAAGCTATATACTATTGTTATTACTTATGATCACAATAAGTTAATAAATGGAATATATCCTCTCTCATACTTTTAGAGGTTTTTTTTTTTTCCTTGATTGTGGAAACTCCAGGAAATCCAGAGGTTAATAGTTAAACAAGTATATCATATCACCTGGGTTTATAGGCACACTGTAATTATATAAGCAAGCTGTTGGTTCAATGATCAACGTCTAGCTAAGTCAGGGAATATTTTCCAGAGCATGGCCACAGCTGCAATTTTCATTTTTTATAACCTGCCAACCTGCCTTTTCCATTTCTTAGGGCTTTTCCTTTTTCTAGAATCATCAAAAGTCAGTTAGAGAGGAAAACTGTTCAGTGCACTTCTGAATTTTACTTACCTTATGGGAGATGTTCCAGAATGTTCTTTGTTTTACCAAAGTTACTCTCTCTAGCAGGATATTGGGTACTGGCAAGAGAGTTCATAAATCTTGTGTGTGGGTATTTTCAATTTCAGAAAAATTCCATTTAAAAGATAAATACACGGAAACAATTGATAGGTTCAATTAACTTATCTTTCATTATCTTGGTTTAAAAAACACAGTGACCTATAGCTCTGAAGCTCCCAGTGTGTTCTTTCTCAGTGTGACCAGTACGTAGTCACCTGCTTTCTCCTCAGTGACTTCATTCAGCTCAGGGTCAGTAAAGTGGGGGAGGCGGGTGGGTGGACTCACCTGCCTTCAGAGTCAGGAAAGGGACAGGGCACTTTTTGCATCACCTTGCTGTGTGGTTAAGGAGCACGTAAGACCCAGCCAGGTAGACAGGACCTGCCAGCTATGTCATCTCTTGAATGGCTTGCCAAGTCGTCTTGCTTGGGACTTTCTTCCTGAATGAGCTTCCATTTTTATAGGTAAAGTAGAAAAAAAAATTACAGATTTAGTTCTGGAGTTGATTTAAGTGTGAGATTGAGGGACACCTGGGTAACTCAGTGGTTAAGCGGCTGCCTTCGGCTCAGGTCATGATCCCCGGGTCCTGGGATCCAGCTGGCAGTGAGCTCCTTGCTCAGCAAGGAACCTGCTTCTCCCTCTCCCTCTGCTTGTGGCTCTACTTGTGCTCTCTCTGTCAAAAAAAAAAAAAAAAAAAAAAAAGTGAGATTGAGAGATCCTGATACATTAGGGTTAAAATAACTTTTCCCATCCCCAATTTCAATCTTTTTTTTTTTTTTTTTTTTCCCCTGATGTGATCTGGCTAAGGACAAGAGAGTCAGTGTTGGCTGGGTAAGGGCGTGTGGGATGGTTGAGAAGGCTGGGGGTGCCGAGGACCATATATTTTTTTAGTTGAATTTAACAAACATTATCGAACCATTAAATTACCTGCCCCTTGCACTGTGCTATGTAAATACCCAGACAAATAGAATTCCATCACTACCCTTGAGAAGCTCTATAGTCTGGTGGGATGTAGTCTTTCTCTAGGGCTGCCAGAACAGATAACACAAATTGGGTGGCTCACATGATAGGAATTTATTGTCTCACAGCTCTGGAGGCCACGGGTCTGAGATCATGGTGGTGGCCAGGTTGTTCTTTCTGAGGGCTGGGAAGGAGAATCCATTTCAAGCTTTTCTTTTAGCTCCTGGTGGGTTGCTGACCATCTTTGACATTCCTTGGAGGCACGTAGATGCCTCGTCACCTGGCCTGTGCCTTCGTGTTCGTGTGGCGTTTTCTCTGTGTGGGCACCTGTGTCTAAGTATCTCCTTTTTATGATGACACTGGTCATATTGGATTAAGGCCCCCCTTAATCCCATGTAACCTTATCTTAAGTGATGATAAATGTAGTGACCCTATTTCCAAGTAAGGTATATTCGGAGGTACTGGGGTTTTAAGACTTGAACATAACAATTTTAGGGGGACACAGTTCAGCCCATAACATGGGAAGATAAACATGGCGGCACGCTCATGCTCTCCTTGTGATACGCCCATGAATTCTGTTACAAGCAGCAACCAGGACACCCAGGAAGGTAAATGGTCTCACTCGACCTGGGAAGGTGAAGAAAGCAGTCAGTAGGAGGAGAACCTTAAACTGGTAATAATGGAACTTGAAATATGGTTTTTCTCAGTAGAATAAGCGAGTACAACAAGAGGCTAGCCATCTGGTCCGTGAGCAGACTACCTGCTATTCCTTCTGATTTTCTATTGTTAATGACAGACTGGATGCTTCTAAATTGGGGGGTGTTAGCTTGGAAAACACACAACACACACACAGACACACACACACACACACACACACACACACGCTGTTGCTGTATTGCTTCCCCACACTGAACTCCCGTTTGGGGGTAATGAGATCTACTGAACACTTGCAGTGGCTGTCACAGGCAGCTTTCTTGGACAGACACAGAGGTAGTGCACTGAGAAGTGGGGGAAGAGGGCATCCTTTCCTTGTAACACATGGTCCTAGTCCTAACGAAACAAAGCTGAAGAGGGAATGGGAATGAGTAAGAACCAAGGCTCTGTAGCTAGGCAAAGCTTATTTTTAGAAAAGGCCTGTAAGCCTTCAAACAAACAAACAAAAAATTCTACTTGAGTGTTACCAAGCTCTTAAATATTGATTTTTTTCTTTTTTAAGAGCAAGAGCGACCATGAGAACAGGGGAGAGGGAGGGGGAGAGGGAGAGAGAGAATCTTAAGCAGGCTCCACACCCAGCGCAGAGCCTAACTCAGGACTTGATCTCAGGACCCTGAGCTCATGACCCAAGCTGAAATCAAGAGTTGGAAGCTTACCCCACTGGGCCACCCAGACGCCCCTCTTGAGTATTGATTATTAACAAAAGGTCTTTTCAAGTCTGTGTATATTTATTAGGGTTAATAGTCATCTTTATTTTCTTAATGTGGTCAGAGTAGGTTTGGCATCAAATTATGTATGAATGTACTAGGATCCAGCTTGGGTGAGAGGGCCCAGTATGGGATGAAATTGTCAGGGCATGTTGTGGTGGGAGGGCAGGTGGCTGGGGGTAAGGTCGGTGGGAAGGAACTTTTCCAGTTTAGGACAGACATCCATGTCCTGTTGCCCTGTTAGGGTGTTGATGGAGGTATCCTTTAATTATGGGTGGGGGGGGCCGATGGGCACCCCAGAAAAAAGCTAGAGGAGGATAAAGCATCCCTCAGAGCTCAGTGGGTGGTCGTGGGACAGGTAGTCCAAACAGCAAAAGGACAGGTGGGCAGCAGAAGTGAGGCAGAAAGTCAAGTATTTGATGAGTCAATGTGAAAAGGGAAGAAAGGAATAATAAACAGGGAGATCGGTTGGAACACAGGGACCAGCAGCTCCAAGGGTCCAAGCAAGCAGGGTGCAGAATTCAGGCAGGAGCGGCCGTCGCTTCCCTCCCACGTTAGCCCTGGGCGTAAGGAATGACTATGCACCTCACCTGTTTCTCGAAGCCTCGGAAGGAGTCTTGGTTCACCTGGCTATTGTGTGATGCACTCACTGGGAGCCGGTGCAGGTAGGGTGTAGAGGGACTTGGAGAAAAAGAGCAGCAGCAACTAGTTGGAGGCTTGTTTGAAACGAGCCCAGACTGATCTCCATGTTGAGTACCTGTGGTGCAGCTCGCAGTGGGACCAATGGAGTCAGAGGAAAACAGGAAATAGTGAATCAGCTGCATCGTCAGGCTCCTTGGTTTATAGACTGAAGCCAGCTACTGGTTTTCTGTCTGAGGTTAAGAGGCGAGCACGGTCTTAATGTGAGACCGCAGCCCCAGGTCCAGGGCGTTCCCATTCTAAGGCAAAGCTGGGAAGCAGAGATGTTAGGGGTGGGCTGGGTGGGTGGAGAGGGAAAGCTTCTGTGATCTTCTGTCCTAAAAACATCTCAGGGGGATGGAGAGACTCAGTCTTCGCTGAAGCCATTGGGCAGTGTCCAGAAACTGCTATGATTTTTTGTTCCCTTTGATTCAGCATTTCCGTTTTGAGAACCTACCCTGTAATAACTAGTGATTTTGGAGGCCCTACTATGTGCTTTGTGATAAACACTCTACTTCTTAGCTCTAGTTTTCATAAAGACCCGAGAGCGAAGTCAAAGTATCCCCAATTTACAAAGGAGGGAATTGGACCGCAGAATTAATAACCTGCCTAAGATCAGAGAGTTTGGGCTTTTAGAGCTGGGATTTGAATCTAGTTCATTTAAATTCCAAAGTTCATGTTTTTCACTATGTAACTGCCATGGCAGAAGAGTGAAAAATAGGAACATGCTCCTATGTAATAATAAAGGGATAGCTTCAGTTGCAGATACCTACCTGATACGTAGTAGGTTATGGAGACAGCAATAATGTGAATGGGAAGACGGTTATGACCCAGGAAGAATGGATATAGATATGTGGAGTGATTACACGGATATGAAAGTGTTTGTGTCTTTGAATTTTATTTTATCTCATGTCAAAGTGTTTTTATTAGGGAGAGTTTCACTGAGTCTAATTGTAGGAGGTATCATTGAGCCTGGGAAGAACTAAGAAAGCATTTTCTGACTCTCTCTCTGCTTGCTCTCCCTTTGAAGGGGTGCTCATTCTGTTTTTCTTGGGAGGGTCTTTTCTGTTTTGCCCCGCAGACTCATCAATAGGCCCGTGGTTTATTACTTTTTTTTTTTTAAGATTTTATTTATTTATTTGACAGAGAGAGAGAGAGAGATCACAAGCAGGCAGAGAGGCAGGCAGCGGGGGTGGGGTGGGGAACCAGGCTCCCCAATGAGCAGAGAGCCCGATTCGGGTCTCGATCCCAGGACCCTGAGATCGTGACCTGAGCCGAAGGCAGAGGCTCAACCCACTGAGCCACCCAGGTGCCCCTGGTTTATTACTTTTTAATTTAATTTTTTTTTAAGTAGGCTCCATACCTGGCATGGAACCCAATGTGGGGCTTGAACTCATGGCCTTTGAGATCAAGACCTGAGATGAGATTAAGACTGAGCCACCCAGGTGCCCCTCTGCACGTAGTTAAAAAGTGCTACTAGCCCTGTATCTATATGACTTTGTGGTTTCAGTACCCATTGTTTGGCTGGTTACAATCTCGGGTCTGAGATCAAATTCTCTATCTTGCAAAGGAAAAATCATCACTGTGATAAAGGATAGCTGTGGATTGGCTGGCCCTGAGTCAGGCATCCATCCCTGGGGCCTGAGGGCGAAGCATGGGGCCGCTGCTACTTAGAGGTGCTGCAAGCCTGGGTCATCTGAGTAGGGGGCCTAAGTGAGACAGAAAAATGGGTTGACTTAGTAACTAGCACACGGGAAGGAAATACAGGAGGAAATGAAAACAAGGAATATGGCCACTGGGGCTTTAATGGGAGTGAGGTTCTGACCGTATGGTGACCTGTGGTGTTTCAATCATTCTTCTTAAAACAAGTCATTATAAATTTGCCTACCATTAAAATAAGGAACTTAGTTAACAAGGAAGGAGAGGCGTCTGCTCAGAGCCTCTAGTAGTCTGTGAGTGGAAGAGACTCAGACCCTCTATGTGGCCCATCATCTGTTCGGTTGCAAAGGTCGGTTGCCTTTACAAGGAGCAGAAACACCGTCTGTTGAACCAACTGAGTCTGGGCTCTTGGACAGAAAAAACAGCACAGAAACGGTATGTGGGTGCTCTCCCTGTTGGCGAAGTGATAAATACAGGATTTGTTTTCTGATAATGTGCCAGTTGCCCAGGTTCGTGGGACAGAGTTTGGGCAATACATACCTGGCAAGATGGAAGCGGTTTCCAATCATGGAAGGTTGCATCTAGCAAGGATCCCAGAAATTATCCAGGTTGAACACCTCATTTCATAGATGGAGAGAGTATGGCCAAGCGAGCGTGAGTAACTGAAAAGGTCAAGGTGAAGGCAAACTAGATCTGGAAGACAGATCTCTGACTCCCACACCTGGACTGCTTTTAGCATGCCAGGTGCATCCTGATGCGGAGCCAACCTTTGACTCTCTGGGGAGCCCTTCTACTCTTCCTATGAAGACAGAAACTAGACCCCGAGGCTTAAAGATAAAACACAAACAAGAGTGCCAGGCACAGTGGAAATCAGGACTTCTGTTTATCCAGTGGGGCATCCGATGATTGAGTGGGTCTTGTTCAATCATGCATGCGGCCGTTCATCCATTAATTCATTCTCTGAACATTTATTAGATGCTTCTCTGTGTGGTTCACGGCGAGGCACTGGGAATTGTCCAGAGACATGATTCCTACTTGCAAGAAGCTCAGTTTCTAATGGGGAGCAGATGTGTGGACCCGCATTTGTGATGTCCTGATAGCTCAAAGGAAAGGTGATTATCTGCTGAGATCTAGCAAAGGGAATGGGAGAGTCGGGTGTTGGGGTGGAAGCTGAAGCGGACTCAGCTCTGGTCTGTCGGGCAGTTTGAGGTGGTAGGAGTGTCGTGGAAGTCCAGAAGGTCTGTGTGGTTGGAAGGTAGGGGTCATCTCACAGAGTAAGGAGACATGATGTTGGAGAAATAGGCAGGGGCCGAGGTACAGAAGGCCTTGCAAATCAGAAGGTGTTCGTTGTTCATTGCTTGACTCTGATACTGGGTACCAGGTGCTACTGAGAAAGGGTTTCTTCCAGCAGCTAGATTCATATAATTTTTGTATTTTAGACTCAACTATGCATCTATGTCCCTTAGCAACAGGTTTTGTTAGTATTCTGAGCTCAGTATGAAATGGAGAGCCAAATTAGCATTGAAGAGCTTTCCTTTGGCACATCTACGACAAACTTGCTTTATTGGTTAGAAAAAGAAAAGACATTAGCCTTTATAGGGAAGAGAGTTTGCCCGGGTTGATTAATATTAGTGGTTTTCTTTACCATTGGATGACTCAACTCATCATGACATTTTGTTGGCATTTTGTCAACCTGCACTTGGCTTTGTTCTATGGGGCATGCCTTGAGGTCTGATGATGGAGGTTTTATTCATTTGGGCATGTCTCCCATCCTGCTGTTTTGTTTTTTAGCTAACTAACTTGACTTTCCTGCCTGCCAAGACCCCGGGAGCTTGCTTCTCCTGGCTCCATTGCTTCCTCCAAGAGGTCAGTGCGTGCCGCTCACATAGGAGGCCCTGCCATTCTGGAGGTTTTCTGGAGCAGAAAACCCAGCCTGCATAATCTAGAGCTGGAGATTCCAATTGCCTGGACTTTGGAACTCAGACTTGATCCGGAGGGAGAGGAATACTTTGTGGTTCCAGTGTCTCACGAAAGTGTGGGAGGGAGTGCCCAGGTGATGGAAAGCGAAATCAAACCTGAGGTGGTCTTTCCAAATTTCATAAGCAGCCAGTATTATTTTTGTGTTATTTTTCAACTTAAAAAAAAATATTTTATTTATTTGAGGAGAGAACCCTAGAGTGTGCTCACGCACATGCGCACACATACACACGCATACACGAGTGGGAGGAGGGGCAGAAGGAGAAGCCGACTCCTCACTGAGCAGGGAGCCCCACATGGGGCTCGATCCCAGGATCCTGGGATCATGACCTGAGCCAAAGGCAGATGCTTAACTGACTGAGCCACCCAGGCGCCCCTAAACTTTTCTTTTTTAACTTAGAATTTCCCGAGTGTGTATCCATGGCCTTGCATAGTTCTTAGCAACAAACTTAGCAACAAATCAGAGAAAAAAAAATGAACTGGTTATCTGTATTTTTTGTTGGCTTTGTGATCTCATCTACCTCATCTAACTTGCTTGGGCCTCAGTTTCCTCTCCTTGTAACTGAACAGTCACTGCATTCTGTTGATTTTAGGAAATGCCTGATTTGCCTGGGAAGATGCATTAAGGCTGAAACATGGGGAGAATACAGAGATATGGTACAAATACAGAAGCATAAAATTAGGATAGGTGACTGTTAGCAGATGAAATATTTCAAACATTTTTACCTTCCCTCCACTCCCGTCGGGCTCAAGAAAACCATCCACACTTTTGTCCTTTTGGATAGAAGTTTGGAAGAAATTAACTACTTAAACCATACTTTCATCGCCACCTGAGTTTACCTATAACTGGGCCCTTGTTTGTTCTCCAAAATGCATTTATCCATTTTCACTCTAAGAATAAAAGGTAAATTATGGAGATGGGGGAAGAACTTTGTTCTTCGTGTAACAGTTGTAAAAGCGAGGGTCTATGACGCAGAAAGTTTATGCAGTCTTCACAAAAAGGACAGAATCAGCTTTACTGGGATGGTGTGGATCCAGCATTCCTCAAAGTTTAAAAAAAGTCAAACATGTATTCCAATCATTTGGAATTGATTTGAAAGAAGAAAATAGACGGGCGGCTGCCAGCAGTGTTAGATTGCTCGGCTACCAACAACCCTCGAGAAGAAGTGAACAGCTGTCACACTTCTCTGTCCTCTGTGGGGATTTGGCTTTGGAAAGATAAGTTTGCAAATTAACAGATCTCATTTAAATCCCCCTCCCTTTTCTGCCACTCCAACCCCACCCCCTCTGAGAGCACAGGCCTTTGGTTCTCCGGAAGCAAACAACATTTGATTCCTCTCTTCCTCACTGTTGGATATGTCAGGAATCAGGCAGTTTTGCGCTGAGAATGAATGAAGCAGTGCTGTCATATTTTTTAGTTTTATGCTAATGACTCCACAATAAGTATTTCTCATATATTTTTAAAAATTTTTAAAAGGTTTTATTTATTTGACAGACGGAGATCACAAGGAGGCAGAGAGGCAGGCAGAGAGAGAGAGAAGGGAAACAGGCTCCCTGCCTAGCAGAGAGCCCCATGTGGGGCTCGATCCCAGGACCCTGAGATCATGACCTGAGCTGAAGGCAGAGGCTTTAACCCACTGAGCCACCCAGGCACCCCCTCATATATATATATATATTTTTTTTTTAAAGATTTTATTTATTTATTGGACAGAGAGAGAGATCACAAGGAGGCAGAGAGGCAGGCAGAGAGAGAGGGGGAAGCAGGTTTCCTGCTGAGCAGAGAGCCCGATGCAGGGCTCGATCACAGTACCCTGGGATCATGACCCGAGCCGAAGGCAGAGGCTCAACCCACTGAGCCACCCAGGCGCCCCCCCCCATATATTTTTATAAAAATGACTCGATGGGGATTTTTGCTCTGGTTAATTATAGACTGGGAAAAAAAATCAGAAGAAACGCTTCTATCGCGTTCACTATTTTGTTTGCAGAGCCCAGTGCCTGGCACATAGTGGGTGCTTTAGAAGTACCGTTTGAATAAATTCTTTCTTAGCCGTGTGCAGGCTGCGCCTTATGCACACATGGAAAGTGAACTAAGATCGCCTTTGGTGGATTCATTTCTCAAATGAGAACTTGTCATCACACCTGTAACTTTCTCCTGTGTCTTCTTTATACATGTATCTTTTTTTTAAGGTAAAATATGCATAGCAGAAAACTCAACATTTAAATACTTTCAAAGTATACAATTCTGTGTTTTTTTGGGAGTCGCAAGGTTGTGCAACCATCACCGCTATCTAGTTCCAGAACATTTTTATCTCCACAGATGGAAAGAAGGCACCCCGCCCCCCAACCAGCCCCTGGCAACCACTAAGCTACTTTCTGTTTCTATGGATTTGCCCCTTCCAGATATTTCCTATGAATGGAATCATACAATATAGAGCCCTTGGTATCTGCCTTCTTTTACTTAGCATCTTGTTTTCAAGGTTCAACCACGTTGGAGCACGAATCAGCCCTTTATTCCTTTCTATGACTGAATAGCGTCCCAGTGTATGGGTATATTACGCTTTTTCCCTCTTTTCTGTTTCTCATCAAAAATCTGGTGTCTAGAGAACTTCTTCAGAAGTAAGTAATAAGTTACATCTCAGTCTTCCTAATAGAACTTAAATTAAAAACTCATCCCGGGGAGTTTGCATTGTTCAAGCGGAAAACAGCTCCGAAGAAAAGAGTACATTTCTCATGGTGACATTTCAGGAATGGGGACAGGTGACACGTTTAGCAGCGAATTACATCCTTGTGAATATCTGACTTCTTGTGAGGCCAGGTCAACCGAAGGCTGCGGGACTGGAAAAGGTGTTGAACGGTAGATGGGCACCAGGGTTCGGGTTCTGGGTTAGCCGTAAGTGAACCGTGTCACCTGCATCTTCTTGGATGGAGTGTTTTCTGTGCGTTGTGTTTTGTTTTGTTTTGTTTTTAAAGAGAAGGGCAATTGTGCTCTCATTTTTTTTTATTTCATTTTATTTTATTTTTTTAAAGATTTTATTTATTTATTTGACAGAGAGATCACAAGCAGGCAGAGAGGCAGGCAGAGAGAGAGAGGAGGAAGCAGGCTCCCTGCCGAGCAGAGAGCCTGATGTGGGGCTCCATCCCAGGACCCTGGGATCATGACCTGAGCCGAAGGCAGAGGCTTTAACCCACTGAGCCACCCAGGGGCCCCTGTGTGTTGTTTTGGTTTGATTTCAAGTGAGGCCCCTTGCTAAGCTCTTTTACGAGCGTTATCTCATTTAATCTTCCCCAGAATTGTGTGGTGCAGGTGTAATTTCTATCTGCATTTGATAAACGAGGAGTCTGTAAATGATGAGTAGGAAGACTAAAAACCACAGCCCAAGTTTCCCTTCTAGTAAATTGTGGGGGCAAAACCCAGACTCATGTCTGACTATCTTTAGCACGCGCTCATAACCAGCATATGGCAGGCCTTGGCAGACTGGGACCCACCGTGTGTTTTCGTACAGCCCGAGAGCTAAAATGGTTTATCTGTTTTTAAGTGGAAAAAAAAAAAAAAATCAAAAGAAGATTATTTCCTGACACGTGACAATTATACGGAGTTCCAATTTCTGTCTATAAATAAAGTTTTATTGGAACATAGCCATGTTCATTGGTTTACATCTTATCTCTGCTTTCATGTTACATGACAGTGTTGAGTTATTGGGACAGAAACTGTGGTCCACAGAGCCTAAAATATCTCCCGGTTTGGCCCTTTATGGAGTAAATTTGCTTGTTTCCTCATTTGTAAAATGGAGGCAGGGACAAAATTCAATTAAATTATTCTTCAGGTCCCTTTCAGCTTTCATGTTCTGAGAATGGCAGAGAAAGTTGCTTACATCTGCTTTCCCTTGAGGTCGCCTCTCACTCAACAGATGAGTTTGCCTCTTTGCTAAAAATGACTGGCATCACTCCTGCCGCGGGCCATACATTGATGCCCTGACCTCACATCTCTGTGTCTATCCTGTCCTTGATTCTTCTATTCTGAGTAGTAACAAGATTACCCCTTGTTACATGCCTGTGATGCTCAAGCTCTCAACGGGGCTGTGAAGAAGGCGCAGAGATCATAGACGGAAGGTCAGATTTTTTTTTTTTTTTCTTTTCCATTTTAGAGATGTGCGGACTGAAATGTGTCTCCAGGACACATCAGTTAGTAAGTTGTGGTGCTGGAATGTGGACCTCGGGTCACCCCCTTTCTGATCCCAGGGCCATTCCTACTCTTTTTTTTTTTTTTTTTTTTTAAGATTTATTTATTTACCTGACAGAGAGAGAGAGAAAGTGAGAGACGGAACACAAGCAGTGGGAGTGGGAGAAGCAGGCTTCCCGCTGAGCGGGGAGCCCGATGCGGGGCTCGGTCCCAGAACTACAGGATCATGACCCGAGCGGAAGGCAGACACCTAAAGGCTGAGCCACGCAGGTGCCCCTTTTTATTTTTTAAATTTTTTAAATTTTTATTTATTTGACAGAGATCACAAGTAGGCAGACAGGCAGGCAGAGAGAGGGGAGGGTGAGAAGCAGGCTCCCTGCTGAGCAGAGAGCCCAATGCAATGTGGGGCTCGATCCCAGGACCCTGGGATCATGACCTGAGTCTAAGGCAGAGGCTTTAACCCACTGAGCCACCCAGGCGCCCCTATTCCTACTCTTGACTCATGTTCTCTTTGCCGTCTGTCCACCTCAAGAGATCTCTCCATCCCCACTCTGCACTCCATTCCTCTATGCATACTTTCTTCATTTCCCCACCCCTCTTTCTAATGGTCTTTTTTGTATTAAGGTTGCATCCTGAGAACAGCATTCCCTTAGGCCAGCTCTTCTGGCCATACCTGCCAACTCTACCCCATCCCCCACCCCCCACCCGCTGTGAGATTCTCCTCCTCTAGGGTGTGTTCAGGGCAAAAAAAGAATGACTTCCATCTGGTTCTGCCTTTTGCAGCTGTGTAACCTCTAATATTGTATGTGACTTTACTGAGTGTCTGCATCTGTAAAATGGGTTGATGGGTAATCGCAACCACGGAGGCCTGATTTGAGAAAGAAATGAGCTCACTCACCTGTTATACCTGACCAGGCTTGGTCTTCTCACTATTATTATAAAACAGTATTTTCTATCCTATTGCCCAGTCCCAAGCCCCAGAATTACCCTGCTGGGTTTTCTAGAGTAGTTCGTGGTTTCTCTCCACCCAGCTGTCCAGTTTGTTTTTCACTCCCTGATGTGTATCGTCTTTAGCCTTTAGCCTCTTTATTTTTCTTCAGCTTATCTTATGTTGGTTTGATCACTGTCCCCTCCTTCCCTTCCAGTCCTATGCATTGGTCAGGCCTCCGCTGAAGCGCCAGAGTCTCTTGGGACCGAGTCCTTCTGTCCCCATCTCTTCTTTTCTGAACGTCCTTTGAATGTGGAGTTGTAGAGCCACGGACCTTGGCAATGAAAGGCATCATGTTTTTCTTCCCACTTGCCCAGGTTAAGTAGCTTTACTAAGGTTATCCAACCTGTCGGTGGCAGGGTCAGCTGCTGCTTCCCCTGTATTATATAAATCTCTGAATCAGGTACACTTCCTTGTATTATGCACCATTCAGTCAACGAGAGTCGGAGTGCTTTTTCTATCATAGGCTCTGAATTCCAGAAGGACAGATGGTAAAGACCAGTTTTATGCGCTTGTATTTGAGAATGAATGCTTCTTTAGGAACCTTGCTTGCCTTAACCTCGTTCTGGCCCCGGTGAAGGACTTTTGCTTGTCCTAGGAACTCACAATTGGAACAGGATGTAGGGGATGGGCTGATACTCTTTAAAAAAGGCAGTATAATGGCCACAGAAGAGGTGTCAACAACATAGAAGAAGTAGTGGTTAATTTAGGGGGCATTAGAAAAACTTCACAATGGAAGAGACTTTTGAGCTGGGTTTTGAAGGGTGAATAAGAGTTTGCTAGCAAGAAGAATGCATTTTAAACAGAATGACGACCAGAGGAAAAGCAAAGGAGGTTGAACATGCATGTCCTGTTTGGTAAGTTTGTGCTGTTGCCAGGCTGTGTCTGGGACATAGTGTCCCTAGGACATTGGAGGAGAGGCGATAATGGAAGGAGTAACAAAAATTCAGAGGGTTTTTTTTTTTTTTGTTTGTTTTTTTTTTTTTTTTGCTAAAAGGTCTACGCTCTAATTCTGGTGCCTCTGTTTCCTTCTGTATAAAATGTCTGAGTAGAGTGGGTCCTTAAAACATTTTTAGATAATCCAACCTTCTGGGTTTGTCCTTCTGTATCAGTGAACTCCAGTGTAGTTATTTTCAGGCTCTCCCTCCCCTGTTTTCTTTTCTGACCCTGTGTTTGCTATGCGATGTACATGGTGAATGGAAAGGTTGATACATCATCTGGAAATTTCTGGATGAAGTAGGGTGCTCTGCTGGTCTCGGTTGATTTCTTAGCCTTGAGGGTGATTTCTGAATTCATAAGATTTTGTTGTCAGAATGCCCAGAAATGGATTCTTGCTGATCTTGGCGGGAAAGGAATCCACTGGAAGAATTTGGGGGAGTCTCATAAAAGCTTCCAGAGGCTCAGAGAACTAGAATCAGAAGCAACAGTGCTGGGGAAAACCCCCAAAATACACCAAAGAAGGGGGCTGGTGCAGACACTACTGTTCCCACCATGGGGTATGGATACACAGCTTATCCCTCTTGCTGCTGCAGGACCTGTGGCATGATTGTCATCAGAATTGATGCTGACACAGCTTCCCCAGTCTGGACAGAGCTGCCACGACCATTGTCAAGTGCAGGAATGGATCATGCGCTTCCCCTGCTGGTTTCTATTGCTAGGGACTGGTTCCAAGTCGGCAATGACTGCCCTGGGCTTATGCTCTAGTGCAGAGGATGCTAGGAACACAAGTATCCTGCACTTTTATAAGGGGTGGCTGGCTTTGCTCATGACGTGGAGGACTCCGAACACAGGAAGGGGGCTCAGATGCCAAATGCATGACAGATGTCCACGGCAGTCTCTAAGCTGGCCATTGTGTGCATGCCACCAACGTTCTTGAGGTGGAGATTTATGGGAAATCCCAAGTGCATTTGCATCAGGAAAAGATTTTTACCAGCTCTCTGCGATAGAGGAAGGAAACTCGAAGCGGGGGAGGTGAAGCAGCGGAGAGAAAACTCTCCAGTCTTAGATTACTTGCTGACCTCAAAAGCAAAAGGGCTGGCTCAGCCTTAGCTGGGTCTGTCTGTGAGCTCATTCTAGTTCATTTAACAAAAGTGACGTTTTCCGTTAGAATGGTATCGCCTTGATTTGTGCACAAATTTCAGAAATCACGGATAAAATCGTAGACTACAATTTGTTTTGTCCTTGCTAAAAACTTGACTGAATAGATCAAGTACATTTCTCCTTTCACCAAAGGGGAATTGTTGCATATTTAAATGAAGAAGCTTTGCTCTGGGGGCTGTTGTAACTAACTACCTGGCGGGGAGACCCAAGGCTGGGACCTGGTCTTTCCATTGGTCTTTTAGTCTTCTCCTCACACCACAGGCATTTCCCTGTAAGAATTCCCCTTTCTTTGGGTAACAAATGAGTTGTCTGTAAATGCCCGAGTTCTGAAAAGAGTATTAAAAGAACTCTTGATTTTATGTGTAATGATTGGGCTGGTAGGACATCCCCAGTAGCTTTGTTTCTCATGTGGGGTTATTTGGATGAGAGAGAGACCTGTTGCATTTCTGTGCAGCAGCTTGAAAACATGAACCTCATGAAGGTCTCTCTTCCTTATTTTGAGATACTTATGTTACCGACTTCAGTTTCGAATGTAACCATCTTCGCTTGAGTCTTAGCTTGAGTTCAACTCCGTTTCCATCCGTTAGAGGTCTGGAGTGGGGTTGCAGGTGAAATCTGATAGGTACGTACACACCTACGGAGTTAAAAGTTGAAGGGAGAAAGAAATGTTGTTTATTTTTTTACCCCGCAACAAAGGTATTTTGGGTACGTAGCATGTTGTCTTACCAGCTGCTGCCTCCTTTGGTGTTAGAGGATTCGTGGCTGTACTCTCTTCTGTGATTAATGGAAACTGGGGTAGGGGAGGGCCGATCCATCACTTTGTCTAAGAATACCGAGTTTATGTAATTGAGCCCGTAATTGACAGCGGACGGTTCAGCAGCAAAACTCCGGCTTCTCCTAGGGAATGGAAACACGGTGCAAGGATACAGCCTGGGTTTACGTTAGTCAACAAGTTTTCGGAGTGACGCACGGGAAGCCTAAGCTATACGGAGTGCTGCGAGATTGAATTGCTAGATTAAGAATCATGTTACACGGGCTAAATCAGTAGTAGCAGGACTGGCTGAGCCAAGTCACTCTCTGTACCTCAGTTTCTCCACCCATGTTGGAAGGGCAACGCTATGTGCCAGAACCTTCGTGGGCCTTAGCTTGTCACCCTTTCCCTGCTGACCTTTTCGGTGGGTTTTGTCTGTCTTTTGCAGAGGTGAGGAAATGAAAGCATGGTCGGGGGTGGGGGTGAGTAGTTGTCTGGGAGGTTCCGGAGCTAGTTATTAGCAGGGTGAGGACACAGACTTAGATCTGGGTGCTCCCCAGCTACTCAGCTTGCCGGCCTCTTAGCCACTGCCTTGAGGCCGCCTTTCAGTACTTCCCACTATGCCCACTTTACACACTCCCTACCCTTTTATGGTGTCTGTGTTTTGAGCTTATGGGGGAGGAGGAGCTCGAAAACACAGTTGCTGGACTTTGCTGACTTGGGCAGTTCCGTCAAGTGGTCACTGAATTTGATACCTTTAGCGGATCTGATGATGTGGGTGATTTATATAACTCGATGGTTTATTGGCATCTTCCCGTCCTACCTAGGAAGGTGGGCTTGGGACGTGGAATTTGGAGGTGGTGCTGAAGGCAGTTTAGTAAACAGGTAGGGGTTGGAGAGAGAGGACATGAAGGCAGGAATTCACAGGGGTAAGACTTAGCTGAGCAGGGGGTCGGTTGATGAATGAATTAAGAGTTAATCAGTTAATGAATCAATGAATCAGTTAATGGCAATAGAGAGCAGGAAGCAAGGGGCTTGTAGCCCCGGCGGAGGCCCCAGGCCAGGGAGACGGGGCCAAGTCCAGGGAAAGGCAGACCAGCCAGACTGTTGTGGTCAGTTGGCAGACTGGGCCCTTTCAACCTGAACCCAAGCGACTGCATCTGGAACAGAGCAGGAGGAGGACTCGGCGGAGGGATGAAGGGAGGCCACTGAGCCTAGGATGGAAATAGGGAGGCATTTTTAAGCCACGACAGACTCACCTAAATATTGTTACAGCCGACCTCTGGCTGGTCTTGCGGTTTCTAATTTCTATCTCAGGTCTCCGGCCCCACTGAAAAATCAAGCAAAGTCCCCATTATCTAGCTCTGTAGGGAAATGTTCTCTGAGCATTTTTTTTTTTTTTTTTAAACCAGAGTTTAGTCCTCTGAGCCCTGAGGCCTAGCATAACCCTGTTTTCCATGAGAGTCTTTCCCACAGGCACTGTCTTTTATTCTTTTCATCTCAATGGAGTCTAACTTTTTTCTTAGGAAGCACGACCTCATGCTGGTCTGCGGTGCACAGAGAGCCCATGCCAGGTTGCGAAGGTGCGGGACTTTTCTGTTCCCAGCCATGGTGGATGACTCCTGGGTCTCCCCACGGCTGTTCTGGGTCAGACACAGTCAGACACAGTCCGTGTCACCATCCTGGCCCCACTCCCAGTTGCCACCGCCGCCGGCCAAGGCTTTTCTCATTTGCCATTGTGTTTTTCTTCTGCTTTTCTCTTTAGCCACATCTTTGCTCTGGGTCCCTGTGGTTTACTTCTTTAGCCCGTCCCCAGGTAACGAGAAGCCTCCTTCCTTCTGGCCGGCCAACAGACTGTTCGTGGGCCGGATGTCCTCTTGGTGGTTTGTCCCCTCTTGGCTGCCTCCAGCCTTGCTCAGAGCGTTTGTTTTCATTGCTGACATGGAGGCACTTTCTTTCCTTTTGTGCCTCTTGTTTCTTCTGTCATCGGGGTTCGTGGCTTTTCCACCTGGGGAGGTTGCCAAAAGAAAGTGGCCCTTGACAACCGAGGTGTCATGGGTGTTGCAGGGGTGTTGCTGGTGATTGGTGATTGGCAAGTGCTCCATGCCAAGGTTTAGAGCAGGAACCGGCACTCCCGGCTTACAGGCTCTAAAAGGGACATGGCCAGTCCTTTGGTGACAGTGGTGAAAAATCATAAATGAGCCTGTTTTCCTCCTCCTAACATGATCAGGAATATGGATTGTGGAGTCAGGCTGCCTGAGTTCAAATCCTGGCTCTTCCCTTATTAGCTATGTAGCCTTAGGCAAGTTACTTAACATCTTCATTTCTTTAATCTGTCAAATGGGTACAATACTTGATATATCATAATATTATACATCACAATCTATGATACATTGTATTTCATATGTTACAATATATAACATAAAAAACAATGTTACATTGTATTACATGGATACTCCAGTATTCTATTTATATATATTATGATTATAAAATTATAATATGATATATTATAATGTAGAAATGCAGATATTACATTATATTGTAGTGCAGAACGTGTAGAGATTATATTATATTACTATATGTATTGTTATTATATATTA
The DNA here is from genome assembly GCF_010015895.1 of Lontra canadensis. Classification (NCBI taxonomy): domain Eukaryota; kingdom Metazoa; phylum Chordata; class Mammalia; order Carnivora; family Mustelidae; genus Lontra; species Lontra canadensis. The sequence goes on along the minus strand of NW_022631035.1, from coordinate 10,542,451 downwards.
TTACAATATATAGCTTACATATTTGCATTTGTTTTCTACAACAAACTATTATATAATAACATATGCCAGAATACTATCCATAAATTTGTATATATAATACACATAACTTTGCATATCTATATACATGACTTTACATATGTACATATATCTGTAACTTTATAAGTATATCATATATAGTACATAAACTATACATATACAGTGATTATATGTAAAGGCTTTAGAACATAGCTGGTATACAGCAAGGAGTTGCTATATCAGAGTTTGCATTATTAATTCTTTGTTTTTGTAGAGGTGTTTTTTGAGGGGGGATACATTTTTGTTTTCAGCTTAAAAGCAAAGCTGACTGTTATTCCTCAAACTCCTCTGAGTGGTTGATTATCATTTCTATCCTTCTTTTAAGGATGCAGTATTTCTTAGTGTGTCTGGGTGGCTCAGTTGGTTTAGTGTCTGCCTTTGGCTCATGTCATGATCCCAGGGTCCTGGGATCGAGCCCCGCATTGGGCTCTCTGCTCAGCATGGAGTCTTCTCCCTCTCCCAACTGCTCCCCCTGCTTGTGCTCACTCTCTCTTTCTGTGTCAAATAAATAAATAAATAAATCTCTAAAAAACCCCACTTTCCTCTATTTTAAAAAAAAAGGATGCATATTTCTCAAGCACTAGGCCCACAGTGAGCATGTAAAGCTTGGTTTAAATCTCAAGCACGGTGAAAAGCTGGCGTGAGTCCTGGTCTGAAGCAGTAGCATTTGGGAACGTTGGTCTCCATGCTGCCTGGTCAGCAGGTCACCAGTCAGTCCCCTGGGACCATCTCCTTGGACCTTCTTGTTTCCAGGGCTTTTCCGCTCCATTCGGTGACTACTGGGTTTGGGATGAAGTCTTGGAGGTCATGCTCTGGTCCAGCCTTTATCCGTGCTTTGTCTCTTCACAACATTCTGGAAGCAGAGAACCAGGGATCAAACCCGAGTTGAAGTTTGGGGGTAATAGAGTACTTTTTTCTGGAGAGTGTTTCTTTTAAGAACTGTATTTGATGATGAAGTTGAACTAGGAAGTGAGGCTAGTTTTTAGTTTACTCAAAAAACACATTTTGTGAGCATCTCATATACCAGAAAAATATAAATAAGGCCCTACGCTCAGAAGAGTTATGGTCTAGACAGTACAGTTTTGTAAATACACACACATATATGTAAACACACAAATATAATGGGAACACTATGGTAGGGAAGTATTTTCGGTACTTGTGGACACGAAAGCAAGAGGGTTCTATTTAACCTTTGGGTGAAATGGAAGAGGGAGGGGTGAACCTTGTGTTTATGGAAGAGATTTTATTTGAGCTGAATCCAGAACATTGAGTAGGTTTGCATGAGTCAGAGAGAAAGGAAGCATATTCTAGACAGAGAAAACACCATGAGTAAGGGCACAGAACCTCAGAGCATCCTGGTGGTCTGAGAATTGGAAGAATTTGTCATGGCTGAGATGAAGTATGAGTGAAGGAGAACAATGAGAATTCACAATAGTGAGTGGCCAGGGGTTATCAGTGGCATGCCGGAGCTGGCCCCTGTCTGGTTCGTGGGAGCCATTTATTAAATAGCCAGTCATTTTGTAAGCTGGTCATTAAAATGGTGGTAGCTTGAACTGGACAGTGGTGGAAACATTTACACCATGGAAGTGAGCAAATACTACATATCAGGGTTCCTCCTGCAAAGGGCTGTTTTACTGTACTCTCCTGATGGAGATGCTCTTGTATGCCACTCTGATAATTATTATTTTTTGCAAGGAGAATTTTATTTATTTGAGGGAGGGCGAGGAGCAGAGGGAGAGGGAGAAGCAGGCTTCCGACTGAGCGCATAGTCTGACGCAGGGCTCAGTCTCACGATTTTAAGACCAAGACCTGAGCCAAAACCAAGAATCAGATGCCCAACCCACTGAGCCACCCAGGTGCCCTGTGATTATTCTTCCGAGGGTACCCTTGGTGTAGGTGATGAGGAGCCGGTGAAGGATGGCGGACAGGAAAGCAACATGATCAGATTTGTAATTAAGAAAGATAACCCTGTGTCTTCGGTCCTGTCCCTCTGGAAACAGACTGAGAGAGGGAGCTTTGTACACAGGAGGTGTACCGGGGAGTGTTCTTGCGGCCAGCATTCGAAGGCAGGCAGAAGAGAACGGGACTGGGCAGAAGGCACAGTTGAATAATGAAGCAGGTGTAAGGTCCATCCCACAGGAATGCTTTGGAGCTGGAAAGGCTCATCAGCGTAAAACAACCCGGGAGCATGGGGGTGGGGGTGTCCGGATAGAGGATGTCCCTGTGGAGGGGTCCACAACCACGGTGAAGTGACCGTTCCAGAGGGCGTGCCTCACTCCTGAAGGTGATTGGTGGCGGATATGTGAGCTCTGGCGGGAGATGGGAGGGTGTCGAGAAGACCCGGTGGGAGGGTATTAAAGCAGTCCAGGTTAAAGATGATGATGGCATAAACTAAGGAGGTAGCCCTAGGGATGGGCTGAAGTGTGGGAACCTGGGGTGTGTGGGGATAGTTCCCCTCCTGCAGTAAGTAGTTCTCAACGAAATGCCAAGGCTGCCTGCCCCCCCAGGAGACATTTGGCTGTGTCTGGAAATGTTTTTGTTGTCCTGACTGGGAGGGATTGTGTGTCTGTGTGGACGCTACTGGCATCTAGTGGGTAGAGGTCAGAACATCCTACACAGCACAGGGCGGCCCTCCATAACAGAGAATCAGCAGCCCCCACACATCGGTAGTGGCAAGGTTGATAGGATATTAACAAGAAAGGAATGATACTGGGAGTAAGGGACAGGACATGGGAGCGGTCTTCTTTTTCTGCGCCTTCCCTGGGTGTCTGGGCTATTGAGCCCCTAATTCAGTACCAGATTGCTGAAGTGGAGATAGTAGTTTACTGACAATACTTTACAAAGAGAAGAAATTTGATTTTACAAGCAAATGCCTATCATCGAGTCCCTCAAGCCGTGCTTGTCTCCTATGACAATTTTAACTCCTGGGAGCAATACATTCTCTTGTCTTTCCCTTTCGTCTTCCTTCCAAAAGGTGAAAGTAAACTAGAGCTTCCTTCTGTCCTGAAAAATACAGAAGTATAAGAAAGCACATAATAAGAGGACTCTTAGAATCACCCTCTGGTTTTTGATACCGGTAGTAAAAGTTGTGCAAAACAATGGTAGAACTGCAGGGGAACTATGAAAACGCATTGCTTAGGTTTTAGCAAAGTGATTAAAACAAAGGAAGAACATTAAATTTAATGAGGCAAAACCGAGAAGTCTATTAGGGAGGTTCGAACTTAGGTGGTGGAGAAGCAGTATGTAAAATTCCTTTTCTTTTTAACATGAGCACATTCAATTACAGTGCATTGCTGCTCCTTTATTATTGTTGTTGATGTTAGTGTTATCGTTGTTACTATTATGGCTGAAAGCTGGTTAGTGCACAGGGCGACCGCCATCCAGGTGATCTGAGACATCCTGGTGGGAGCTGAAGACAGGACTCCAAAGAGGTTGGGTGGGGCAGAGTGACTGCGGGAGGCATGGCAGGTGCCCCTCAGTGGGCCCCGGCAGGCAGAGCAGTGCTGCTGGGAGGAGCAGAAGCACAGAGCTATGGCGTGGGCATTATTAGCAGGAGAAGCCTAAAAGAGAGATACACTTATGGCTGGTACAGGGTACCAGCTGATGGACTGCAGCCGTGGCGGAAAACTTTTTTGAAAAGGGGCAGATACTAGGTTTATTTGGCCCGATGGCCTCCTGCACCCCTCTGTAGTGCAAAAGCAGATAGATGATATGGAAATCAAGGAATGTGCTGTAGCCAATAAAACTTTATTTACCAAAACGGGTGGCAGGCCAAAGTAAGCCAATGGGCCGTAATCCCTGACTCTGGACTACGGTCTTGAGGAGCCTGGTACTCTTAAAAGAAAGATTTTTTTTTTTTTAAAGATTTTATTTATTTATTTGACAGAGATCACAAGCAGGCAGAGAGAGGGGGAGGGGAAGCAGGCTCCCTGCTGAGCAGAGAACCCAGTGTGGGGCTCGATCCCAGGACCTGGGATCATGACCTGAGCCGAAAGCAGAGGCTTTAACCCACTGAGCCACCCAGGTGCCCCAAGAAAGATTTTTGATATGCTGTTTAAGGAAGGTGTGGATGTGGAGGCAAAGGTACAACAAAGATTTAGGACCAAGGGGCCAAACACATTCATTTTCTTTCCTTAATTTCAGTCTTACTCATGGCCATCCCTCTCCTTTCTTTAAATAATTATATATAACTATATCTTTATATTTAATACTTATGTACATATAATTTTATATTTAATAATTTATTATTAGTTTTTCATACAGAAATTATTTATAACAGTTGATTACATAATAATTTGGTTTATAATAATTGATTTTCTGTTTTTTGGGGGGAAATGTCAGATCGTGGGAGGAAACTTCTCTGCTCTTTTTTCTTAGCTCTCTGTAAATGACATTTTAGTGATTTTTTTTTTCTCTCGGGTGTAGCTCTTTCATTAAGTTTTCTTTTATTTTTTTTTTAAGATTTTATTTATTTATTGATAGAGAGATCACAAGTAGGCAGAGAGGCAGGCAGAGAGAGAGGGGGAAGCAGGCTCCCTGCTGAGCAGAGAGCCTGATGTGGGGCTTGGTCCCAGGACCCTGAGATCATGACCTGAGCCAAAGGCAGAGGCTTAACCCACCGAGCCACCCAGATGCCCCTCATTACATTTTCTTCTCTATTACCATTGACCTTGGGCTATGTGATTCTCAACCTTGATCACCTGGGGGTGATCCTAATATACAGTGCCCAGGTTGCATTTGGAACAATTCATCAGAACTCTAGGGATAGGGCCAGGTTTTTTTAAAGCTCCCTGGGGACCCAGATGTTCAGGCAAGGTTAAGAACCATTGCCTTGGATTTAAAGGGGGGAAAAAAATTGTCCTTTAGATGCAGAGAGAAATTTAACCTGTGTAGGGGTAACCATTTCTGACCTGCATGTTTTAACTATGAAAATTGGATTCTTCAGATTTTAAGGGCTTATTCAGGCCAACTTACTAGTGACACAGTAGAACCTTCTTTGTTATGGTTGGGTACTGGCAGTAAAAGAAGTATCAGGAAGCTAATGTGACTTGGCTGATGGGTTTATTTTTGGCCAGAAGCATTTTCTCCATCAGCGAGTGTCGTGACAGCCTTTGAACATGGTGAGAGATGCCAAGTTTCAGTGATTAAGTCATTAGCCACCAAAGCCAATCTTGACCAGAGTAAATGGTGAGGATATATGTTCTGTGTCCAGAGGTAATAACTTTCTAACATCGTTATGGGTGCCTGCATAACTGATGGTGTTTCTTAAAGAGAACCTAATCGATTAAGTGAGAGCTGACTTCTGTTTAATGTCAGGAGACATAGGGCAATTCAAAAGGAACTTTTGAGGAACTTTCATAAAGATATGGCAAAAATAGTTGGAAAATATAGGTATGGGGATATGTGAGTAGTGACATTTTTGAGGGATCCGACAGCCTTTTTTCCCACAGCAATCATGTTTTTGTTTTCGTTTTACATTTGGCCAATGGAAGATTCTAACCTTGTGACCCTGGAATGGCTCAAGAATTTAAGGTTGAAGGCTGGATTTCAAGGATTTAGTTCTTTCTTTCCGAAGTGAGAGTTCGAGAGTCATGGTTTTTAAGGGGAGAGTAGGGAGTAGTCTACAATGTTCTCAAGAGTTTTCCCTCAGTAGCAAAGTGACTACTGTAGCTTCTCAGGCTCCATTGTCATGGAGTTGTGAGACTTGCTTCATTTATTGAAGCTGATGGGAAGAGATGAGGAGCGAGTAATGGAATGCCCAATGACCTATTCCCCCTCTATGAAGAGACGACAAATGCACCATCCCAGGGTTGGTTGAGTTGGTCATTTCACCATGCTCTGGCTTTGGGAGGTGGCCCTGTGAGTGCTGATTTCCTTGACTTTTTCTTTCTGGTCACAGGATGGCTATCATGAGGGAACATGACCACATCAAAAGGCAGGAAGAGAAGGGGCATTTCTCCCCTGGGTCCTATTATTATTATATTAATCAGGAAGGAAAAGCTTTCCAGTAGCTCCCAGCGGACTTCCTTTCAGATTTCAAACCTGGAGCCAAAAGCTGTTACTTGTTCACCCTCAAACCCAGACGGGCAAAAGAGGTTACCATGGTTAGCAGAGACTAGGGATTAGTAAACTTTTTCCATAAAGAGTCTTGACTATGGGTATTGTCCCACCCCTTGTGATCCCCATTGGGTGTTTGTTTCCTATGCTTCTCTTCTTTTCCTTAACTCTGTGAAAACCTAAAAATCTCTTGTTAGATCTAGCAGTGTTCGCCAAGCCATGGACCCTGGCATCAACTAATCGGTTGTGTTTCATCTCCTGAGGCTGGTGGAGGGGTCTACCATCCCTACCCACACTGCCACCCACTTTTTGAACTAAACTGTGATTTGGTTAGCAAACTGGGTGGGCAGCCAACTCTAAATTCCATATCTGGCCCATTTATATAAATTTCAAAGTAATTTGGCAATGGGCGATTTGATGAAGAAAAATTGGGTTATGAGTTCTCGGGACTTCAGCAGAACTTTAATTGGAATGGGGTTCTTCTCATTATGGTAGTCAGGGTAACGTAGGTAACAGATAATCCCCAAATCTCAGTGGCTTCACACAAGAAAAATGTGATTCCTTGTTCAGACTACATGTCTTAAGTGAATTGGCAGGGAACCCTACTCCACTCAGCAATGTGGGGACCACAAGGAGGCTCCTTCATCGAGTAGTTGCACCATCTTGAACACACAGCCTTCTCGTCTCCAAGAAGACCAGGGAAAGAAGGAGACTAGAGAATAGCTCTTGAACTTCCTGTGCCTCATCCTGAAAGTGACCTATTGCACTGGCCAGAACTGATCACATGGGTCAACCCAGCTGGAAGGAAGGCTGGGGAACATGGGAGAGCAAACAGAATATTGGTTGAGTGTTCTTATCCCTTCCAGAGCCCCACTGCTTTCTTCATTTTCTTCCAGAAGAAGAGACTTCATAGTTGTACGATAACATTATAACACCAGTAGTTGCTGGTCCTTTTTCTATTTCATCTTAAACTCTAGTTTATCCCATCATTCCCCCCGTCCCCCACTTCTTTTTACATTTACCTATTTCTTTTCTCCTACACCTTTTCCTTTCCTTACACCATTTAGAAACTTGTCAGTAGTGTCTAAAAGAGTACGTAAATCAGAAAATGATAGATGTGGAAATGTGTATCATAATTGGATTTCTGTATTAGAGGATTTATTATCGCAATGTCAAAAGGACTTTCTTTTGCTCTTTGAATTTGCCTCTCGCCCAGTGAGTCTCAACTGGGAGCATGTGGCTTCCCAGAGTACATTAGGCAATGTCTAAGGACATTTTTTTGGTTGTCACCGTGCGGTGGGGTTGCTGCTAGGATCTAGCAGGTAGAAGTCAGGTTTGCTACCAAACATTACACAAAGCACAGGACAACCCCTGCCTACAGAAAGTTATTAGGCCCCAATGTCAGTTGTGCTGATATAGAAAATGTTGCCCCCTTCTTTTAATTAGCTCTTCAAGTCCTCATAGTCTTGGGCAGCCTTCCATATTTACGTGACTTATTTCAATTTTTTGTGGACTATAGCCAGGTAAAAATGGAACCTCCAAAAGTGTAGGTAGCTACTTGACTCTTCAACAGATTTTTGTGATGATTAGGTAGACTTCCTCAAGGTTCAAGCAGAATCTCTGAATGCAAGTTTTACCTGTTTTTCCTTTGTCCTTCTGAAGCTTTCTTCATCTGTGGCATCCTAGATGATTTCACATTGATTACCCAAGCTGCCATTGTCAAAGTATCATTTTTAAGTTGTTAAAAATTGTGTCTTATACAGATATATAGTGAACATATATCCAATATTTTTGTAATTTGTGAATGAGGCTAGCAAAGCTGGTTCACAGGAGAAATCAAGAGACTGAAGATTTATAGATGCTGGGGCAAGAACATTGTTAAAATGGTGCTAGTTCAGATCTTAAACTGGTTACTATACTTGAGGGTTATTGATAAACCATTGGAGTTATTAGGTATATATCTATAATATAGATATAAATGAAAATAGCAGGTCAAACAGTTAGTGTTCTGGAATAATGGTTCCCACAGGTAAGCATGCATTAGAATCATCTAGAGGGCTTGTTGAAACCATTGCTGGCCCCAGCCTCAGTTTTTCATTCTGTGATGCTCGGTGATGGGGAGATCCTGGCAGCTCTAACAAGGTCTCAGGTGATGCTGCGGAACCTGGTGGTTCAGATAACACACTTCGGAGAGCCATTGCTCTAATAGGTCATTGAAAAGTATGCAGTTGGCCTTCTGCCTTATTTTAAGTGTTAGATGTTTTTCCTCAACACCCATGGAAGAAATTCTATAATCAAGAAAAGAGAGAGAGAGAGAGAGAGAGGAAATAGAAGGTGGTTAGGATAAGTTGTCCTGGGAGGACAAAGTAATTGCAAATCTCAGTGACTTAATAAATAGTGCTATTTTCACTCATTTTATATCCTGTAAAGTTGGATGAAGCTCAGACTATCGTCCTTCAACAATGCCATCCAGAACATGTGGGTTTTGAAGTTGTCCAATGCAGATGGGAGAGCCAAAGACTCTAACATGGGCTTTTCACCAACTCCTAGACCAGACTGGCACCTGTCACATCTATGTGCATCCCATTGGCCAGAACTAATTGGCCCCCAAAGGAGGCTAGGAAATGGGGGAAAACTCATACATTTTTAGAGAGCATTTGCTGTCTCTACTGTGTGTTTTGTAAATACAAGTGTGTATAAATGTGTACTTATGAATTGAAGGACTCAAAGCATCTTAATGATGGTAATGTTCCTCTTACTAAAATTATATTTGGAGGTGTATGTTTTGCACTCAAGATTTTAGATTTCTAGAAGAGCAGTTAAGGGATAGTGTCACCACAGAAAATTATGAGGTTGAAGTAGGGAAGATTCTAATATTTGAAATTGCTGGTAATGCTAAAAAATTATGTTTTGAGATGAGTAGTAATGAATTGCGTGGACAAATGTTTGTAGCCCCAAGTGAAATACACGTGAAGAGAGAGAACCCTTAATTATCTTAGTATGACAGTAGACTCTTTGATCTTGGGATGCAGCAAGCTATAGGTTTGGAGTTTGCAGAATGGTGTTCTAACTCTTGCCCTGCCTCAAATTCCCCTTTGGAAATGTTAAACGGTTGTGCTCACCAAACATTCACTTAAAGATTACGATATGCCATATTCAAGCTGAGAAGGATGGTGGGATTCTTAAAGGTTTTCGTTTTTGACTAGCTGTTAGTTAGCCTCCTGAGTCACTCAGCTGCTTGTCAGTTTACTTATCTGTAAAATGGGTCTCCAAGCAATACTATGAAAGTTAAATGAATATTTATACAATGTACCTAAAAATTCCCACCTTAATGGTTCCTTTGTTCTTCTTTCCCTTATACTTGTTAACATGATTTAGAAAAGCTATTAATTTTTAAAAAAGATTTTATTTATTTATTTATTTGACAGAGAGCGATCACAAGTAGGCAGAGGGGCAGGCAGAGAGAGAGGGGGAAGCAGGCTTCCTGCTGAGCAGAGAGCCCGATGCAGGGGCTCTATCCCAGGATCCTGAGATCATGACTTGAGCCGAAGGCAGAGGCTTAACCCACTGAGCCACCCAGGTGCCCCTAGAAAAGCTATTATTGAGATCTTTGTTAGTTGTAGGATGACCAACCCTACGGATTTGCCTGGGATTGAATGGGTTCCTGGGATCCTGGAATTCCAGTTTTAAGACCTGTAATGTCCAGGGCAAACAGGAATGAGTTAGTCACCCTGTTTAGTGGACCTTCTTGGACCTGCCTCTGGTGTGGCCTAGGGGAATGCCTATACTGTAGATCTTTTTTCTTTCTTTTATTTATCTAAAGATTTTATTTATTTATTTGACAGACAGAGATCACAAGTAGGCAGAGAGGCAGGCAGAGAGAGAGAGGAAGGTAAGCAGGCTCTCTGCAGAGCAGAGAGCCCGATGCGGGGCTCGATCCCAGCACCCTGGGATCATGACCTGAGCAGAAGGCAGAGGCTTAACCCACTGAGCCACCCAGGTGCCCCTGTAGATCTTTTTATGGGGGAAAATACTCCCTGGGTTTCAAGATGTCTCTTCTCTTCTTTCACAGGGAAGCAGGTTGGTTAGGGATGGCTGAGGATTTGTGTTGAGTCTTATTATTTTAGAGTAAAGCAACTTTCTGTCTTAGAGCTTTAAAACCACTGATTCTAGACATTGACTTGGATTAACTTTCTCTGTTGTCATAATCCGATCTCTAAGCTCATTATAGTTTGGTCAGCTGTGCACTACACATCTAGGAGTTTGCTAAGGCAAAGGTGGTAGTTTGAGAGTGAGGAGTTGCTATCCGTGTTTATAGAGATGGGCTTGGTTGGACCAATGGTTTTCTCAGTGAGATCGAGGAGTCTCAGGTGATATCTTACTGACACTATTTTTCCCCATGGTTCCTTACCACTAACTCCTGCTATTTCTACTAGAGATGTCTCCCCTGGCTGGCTTTCTCTCTTCATCTTAGCTCACTGCTTTGTTTTGGGCATTTCTTACACTACCTGCCCATATATTTTACCATCAGTCTCTTCAAATTTATCTCCTACACTCCTGCTCAGTATCTTCCTACAAAACATCTACCATCGTTCTCCTGCTTCAAGATGGTCCCTGTAGCTCCCTTAGGCCACAATGATAAAAGCCAGCTTCTTAGCTTGGAAGCCCTGCCTGACCTGCTTTATGAGCCACCCACAGGGAGCCCTTTCGCAATCCACACCCCTGCACATGCTGCTCCCATCCTCCTTTTACAACAGCCTCCTTTTCCTTTCCCCACCTGGACCTGACACACCTGTCCCTTTGGACCCTGTTCAAGTGCTCTCTTCCTTGAGAGAGACCTTAGTACCTTTCTGTAATGATGGCTGCTTCTGTTGAAGGACACAGCTTGATTGTAGGTGGAAGACATGATTATGGCTCCCTGCTCTGCCTCTGATTCCCTTGGTGAACCAACAACAAACATGGAAGGAAGGGCTTCCATTGCTAAGCACTGTCATGGTGTCTTCCCTGTCTTATCCAATGCCCATTGACCTGTTTATCCCCCACGCTGAGTTGTATTTATCTGTAAGTTGTCAGTGTTTCGTCCACAGGAGGTGTTAGGCTTGAATGAATGAAGGATCCCAGTTCAGGGTTTTCATAGGAGACCCCCTCCTTTTTAAAGTGTGTCCTTTGCTGGGGTCTTGCTATTCCAAGCAGGGTCCCTGCACCTGCGCACCAGGAGCCTGGCATCATCCAGGAGCTTGTTAGAAATGGCAGGGTCTTCAATCTCACCCCAGACCCACTGCATCAGAATCTGTATTCTACCAATGTCCCCAAAGATTGGTTGGCACCTTCAAGTTTGAAGTGTACTGCCATAGGCTGGGGTCACATTATGGCCCTGTTACTATTTATAATGCATTCACCTTCAATGCAGGGGGTTCTTCTAAAAAAACGAGAACTCCCTTCTTCCTTCCCTCCCTCCCTCCCTCCTTCCTAAAATGCACATTCCTAGGACCTGCCCTAGACCTATTGAATCAGAATTCGAGGCAGGTAGGGTCACTGCCTTTGAAACAAATACCCCAGGAGATTTATGTCATCCTGAAGTCTGAGCACCACATCCCAGGGAATTTCTTAACTGTTTCATTGTCTCTGATTTCCCTCAAAACTTTGGACTTAAGAGATGGGTCCTCACAATCAGTGTGAACGCTGTTGCAGTTTGATGCCTCTGGTCATTGCCAGTTTCCCTGTTGCTGTTAACAGCGCTGTTGTTCCCCTGGTGGTCCCTGATTTCCCCCTGGCTTGCATCCCATTGTTGGAATAGCCCCTTACCTTGCTTTAAGAAAGGCACAGTGTCTCTGAGTTTCCTTCTCTTGTCATTGCCCCACTTCTCTGCGTGTGTCACTCCTTTCAAGCTCATAGTGTATTGCCAAGGCTTTGGTTTTCTCCATTGTCCCCGTGCCTGCTCATCTCTCGCCGTCCAGCTTCTCACTCTGCTTCGGCACCAAAGATCTTCTCGCAAAAGTCACCAGGGACTTTATTTTCATATTCACTGATCTTTTTGAGCGCCTTAAGGAAAATCTCTTAGAGGTCAGCAATCTTGTAAAAAAAAAAAAAAATCACAACTTATGGCTTTAAACTGTGTTGCTGGTGTGCAGAGTTGGGCACGAATGTCAGTGTCTCAGCCAGGGACAAGTTGGAGCTTTCTCTCTCTTTACTTGCCAACCCCTGAGGTAGGGAAGGAGACAGTCACTGAAGGTTTTTATACTTAAAAACATGTTTTACAAATTCAAGTGTACTTCAAAAAAAAGAAATAAATAAAAACATATATATATATATATATATATATACACACATATATATGTATATATCTATATTTAGCCTTGAACTAGTGATTTTAATTCCCAATTCATTACATGACCAAATTTCTTTAGATAAATCATGGCTACTCTTATTCTTATGTTGCTTATCATTCCGTTCTATAGTTGCTTTTGGCTACTATCTTCCCTTGTTTTATAGAGCGCACCCATGCTCCAAGTAGCTAAATAAGCCATCATCTTCTCTTCAAGAACCTGTAATCTTAATCTTTAAACATTGAGTGGAAGGGGAAGTCCTCAAAAGGAAATCGAGTAAGAATGCACCGTGCTGGACATTCTTCTAAAAACAAACAAAAAAGGGCACAGAAACCTTTCTCCCTCCCCCCTCTCTCCTTTCCTCTTTCCCTTCTTTCTTTCCTTCTCTTTTTCCCCCATATCTAGCAAACATGATCCAGGCAATACTTGAGGCTCTGGGGATAGAAGAATAAGACAGAGATGGACCCTTGCCTTTGTGATGCTAACGGTTTAGCGTGGGGGCAGTCCCTCTTGTCATTCAAGAAACACAGCAATTGGTTAAACATACAGGGAAAGCGAGAGCGGGTACAGCTGCTGGGGAGGGAAGGAGGAAGATGGGGTGGGGGGAGTAGGCGGAGACTCATTAGAGGAGGGATCTCATTGGCACTGGATCTTGAAAGAGGAGCAGGTGCCTCCCCTTGGAGCTGTTGCAGCACTGGGAGGGCTGAGACAGAGGTTTTCAAGCTGCAGCCCCACATGGGCACCAGGAGATCACCAGGCATCCTGAGAGGGTATAGACAGAGGAGGCTGGGGAGGTAGGGGGAGCAAGCAAGGGGAGCACACGTCTGGATTTTAATGTGGGCAGTGGGTATCCATGACAGCAAAGAGGACCATGGGTTGGAGAAGTGCAGTCCCGAAAGATGGGGTGTCAGTAGGGAAGAGAGCGCAAGGTCTAACTGACATGCAACAGACGGAGAGGTTCTGTATGTAGAAGTCACTGGAGCCGTAGAACCCTTGGCAGAACCGCAGGTGAGAGGCACAGGGAGAACATGGGCTAAACATAGAATCTCAGGTCAAGTTCACCCTTGATGGGGAGGGTAAAGGAAGAGCTGCTTGGAGAAGGAGGAGGAAGACCTGTGTGGTGCACTTTCAAAACCCTTCCCAACGAGTCATAAGAAAAGTCCTTTTCATTGGGATAGACCTCTTGTGTCCCTTATTTCTTCTCTTCCTGGAGTCATTCAAAACAAATCTGCTCCCCTTCCAATGTGACAGCTCTTGCAAGGATTGGGACGGCACTCTCCTGATTCCATCATCTTTTTTTCCAGGGGTGACACCTCCCCCTTGTCCCCACTAGTCCCTAAGCGACATGGTTTCCACGCCGCTTACCTGCACTGTCAGCCTGGCTGACAGCACGGAGTCACCAGGGAATGGAATGAGGGAAAGGACCTCCTCATGTCTTCATACCTTCCTCCTTCCGCAGACCGTCCTTCCTTCCAGACTCTGCGTGAGCTGTTGGGTCAATGAGCCCGAGGGTGGGAAGACACAGCTCTGGGATCGCTGAATAGTCTCGCTTTGTCCGGAGGCGTGTTTTTCTGGCTCTTTCTGCTGCTTAACAGGGTGGTTTTTGTTCTGGGGAGAGCTGGTTTGGGAGAGCAGGCTGTGGAGGAAGCTGGCGGGTCCCCCCCCTTCCTTCTGGGGCTATCTCCGAGGCCCTCCAGGGGACTGGAGGCAGCATCCCCAAGGCGCCTCTGCCCAGCGGAGGTCATCCGAGGCCTCTGTGTCCTTGTCCTGAGTCTAACTCAGATAGTGAGGGGAAGAGCAACCGAAGCCAAGCTCTCACCAGCTTCATAGTCGTCAGGAAGGATCCCAGGCCAGCCAGATTCCATTTTAATCAGTGATCACACATGATAAAAAAGGAAAAAAAAAGAAAAAAAAAGAGAGAAAACAAAGCAGCTGTATACCTACCACTTTTCATAACTTTGCCTGCACCACTGGCAGTCGGATTGCTTTTCTTTTGCAGAAAACACGATGTCAGGCTGGGTCAGGATGGATATGCAAAAGTTTTGAAAGGAGGCGATATGGAAAGGGAGGTGAAATTAGTAAGGTTTGCAGTTCACATTGGGGATGTATCACACCCCTTTGGGGATTATAATGTGCAAAACCGAAGGCTGACATTTCCCTCTCAGGCCTTCCTGCCGTCCCTGACACGCAGGGACACATTGCAGAATCCCTTCCAAACGGGCTTTCAGGACGTACAGTGAGGGGACCACCAGCAAGAAGTTGTGGGGGCCTCCGCTGGCCGGGAGCACATTAGCATCTCCGCCGTGGGAGCGTGGACTCTGGTCAGCTGACGGGGGTGGCAAGCACATTCCAGCAGGGAAGGGAGGCTTGGCCAAGCTTTATGGGTTCCAGAACACGCAGTTCTTCCATAAAATGACAGGAGAACACAGTGTGCTACTGAGCGCTGCTGGATTTCTGTGGAAGCATCTACTTCTCCCCCTGAAGGTCAGGACAAAGGTGGTTTCTTCGAGTAAATTTGAGACCAGCAGTCTGAAGCACTTTAGGTTTGAGTCCCATTTCTGCCCCATATTATTTTTATGGCCTTGGTTAAGGTTTCTTAACTACTCGGAACTACAGTTTCGTCTTCTTTGTGTCTGTATGCCGTGGGGAGTTTTGCCCTGTGTATGTAGCCTACATGTTCATGTCCCGATTTCTGAGCCTATTTGGAACCATGTGGAACCACAAATAGATGCAATTAAAAGGTGTGTGGGATTCCCTTTAAAGAAGGAGGGCTGGGGGGTATAGATGAAGCAAGACTGGCCAAGAATTGGTCGTTGTTTAGGAAGGGTGATAGGGGTCCCTTATATTATTCTCTAATGATAATAAAAGGCAAAAAAAAAAAAAGTTTTCTTAATTACCCATCCCAGATCTCTCCCACACATGTATGAAGCTTCCTTGTGACATCTGCTTCCTGTTATGGTGGTTAATGAGCTAGTATAGCTCAGTAGTTAGAGACCAGGCATCCTGATTTGTCCAGGGCACTCTTGGAATCCTCCTTTGTCCTGCACTCCATCTGGTTTAGCATTTATCACGGATTTTTATTTTTATTATTATTATTTTTTAAACAAAGTATTGTTATCTCATAGTTTCATTAAAACTAGCCAGGATGGGTTTTATAGACCACTGCCGTTTAATGCTGGCTTCTGCTATGGTCTCTATTAGTGTGGGAGGCGTCAATGCAGCAGGCAGAATTTTACGTTAGTGCCCGGACTCATCCAAAAGATGCCCGCAGCGACTTCTCTCTCTTTTCCTTGCTTGTCAAGGAAGGCTTGCTTACTGATAAATCCAAGTGCTCAGCATTGGCTAGCTCCTTCCTGTCTTAGGTGGCAGGAGACCTTGAGATCACTGTGGCCCTCACTGTGTTCTCTGAGGGCTACAGGGCTCAGAAACCAACTTAAAGGATATGAACACGTGACAGGAAAAGTAATTCTGCTTATGTCATTTTATAATGTGCATTTTGCTTTAACGCACATATGTATATATGTGTGTGCGTATGGGTCTGTGTGTGTATTTAGAAAGAATCTCATTTTGAAAACAGCTTTCAATATGTTTGGGTTGTATTAAGTTTGCCACTGTAATGAAACCAATCTGTTAATCAGCCAATAAATATATATATATTTTTTAAGATTTTATTTATTTGACAGAGAGAGATCACAAGTAGGCAGAGAGGCAGGCAGAGAGAGAGGAGGAAGCAGGCTCCCTGCTGAGCAGAGAGCCCGATGCAGGGCTTGATACCAGGACCCTGGGATCATGACCTGAGCCAAAGGCAGAGGCTTTAACCCACTGAGCCACCCAGGCGCCCCCAGTCAATAAATATTTAAAATGTTGTGTAATTTTTATTATTTTTCCTACCACCTTTCCCTCACAAAAGTATCCCTGTTTAAATGGTAAGGTATGCACGCACCTTACCTAATAGCGGACGCTGAAGGTAGACTTTTGGCTCCATTTCTCAACTCGGGGGCATGTGAATTATTTCCCCTTAGGTCTGTTTCCTCATTTGTAAAATGGAGATGATAAGGGTTGATTACAGAATTTTCGTGAGGATACATCAGTTATTACCTGTCTCGCATTTAACATAACATTTTCCCTGTTTTAAACATGGACTACTTAACACTGTGTTTGTTTGGTTCCTTCTTATCTTCTTTACTAGATTATATGCCCATTTAGGAGAGGAAAGGGTTTCTTTATTTTTAAAGACCTCCCCAAGGCATGATAACATAATAAGTCCTTGATAATGTTTGTTGATTGACTGAATACATGGATGAATGATAGTCATCTGTTTTACATGCCTGCAACCAGCTGGTGGGGTTCGAGTTGCAATCTGTGTGTATGAAATTGAGCAATGTCCAGACAGGAATTCCAGATTCATTGAGTCTTTGTTGGGACCCCAGCTGGGCTAATA
Organism: Lontra canadensis; assembly: GCF_010015895.1. Lineage (NCBI taxonomy): Eukaryota > Metazoa > Chordata > Mammalia > Carnivora > Mustelidae > Lontra > Lontra canadensis. The sequence continues at coordinate 10,525,552 of NW_022631035.1, read as the reverse complement.
GAACCGACCACCTCAAACCCAAAGTCTTAAACAACATGATGTTTCTGTGTTCTGTAAATCTGAAAGTGACAGCCTGCCCACTTACTTCCCTGACCTGGTCATCTTACTGGACCCCATTCTGTTCTTCTAGTTGGTGCTTTCCTTGAACCTTGGTGTTACTCAGTCAACTCTTTGCTCACAGTTGCCTACCTGCCAGGGATAAAGGGATCTCGGTCAGGCCAAGAAAATGGGGTTCAGTAAAGGAAGAGTTATCATACAGGATGAACATATATAGGAAGAGACTAGAAAATATTAGAATCTGTGTTTTACCACATCTCAGGGAGAAATCCTGAGCTGGTGTTGGATCTAATATCTAAAAATATCCGATTGGTCTGCTCTGCAGACATCACAGCCACAGCCACTTGGTGCTTTGGGGTTGACGTGTGTTAGGAAATGGGCCATCTGTCGCCAGGAAGGTTTAAGATGGTCAAGGGGGAAGAGGTGGGAGGAAAGGAGGTTGTATGGAGCTCTGAAACACCATTGTGGTGAGTTTCCTTTCATTGTGTATGGGTTGGTTCTTCTAGAGGAAGGCTCTGGACTGAGTCCCTTTCCATTTTCACTTCTGCTAGGGTGACCACTAAACAGTGGCTTTTGACTTAGACTTTTTGATAAAACAACTAGGAACACCCTGAAAATACTACACTATCAAAATGTAGCTACATACATTTCTGTGTATAACAATAAGTCTCAAATCTTGGTTGCCTGTCCAGTCCTTTCCCTGAAGCTTTAGATTTAAAATGTCCCTTGTTTGCTGAATTCCCTTACTGGGATGGTCCCTCAACCTCACTCTATTCCAAACCAAGCCCATCCTTTCCAGTTTTCTCAAATTTGCTTCTACTCTGTTCTTGTTCCTGGTTGGTACCTGCCATTTCTCCTGGGGAGACCTTTTTAATGTAATTCTATTCTCCTCCTCTCCATCTGTACTGTTACCTATCAAGCCAAGGCTCCTCTCTCCTCTCACTTGGATCTCTGCTGTAGCCTTTCAATCTGTTTTCCTGCCTGCAGTCATGCTCCCCATCTCCATTCTCCTCTCCATCGGCCCCCAGGATGACTAAGGAAGTAAGTAATTCAGCAACCATTTTCAGTCCAATCACTCTCTTTTCAGAGCTGAGGCTAAAAGAGTGAAGTCATCACTGTTTCTGCTCTCACAGAGCTTATTTTCTAGAGCCAAAGACCAGCAAAGCCATGTACCCAGAGAGATAATGAACATGTGTATAAACTGTATTAGATCACAAAGGAAACCCACAAGGATTTGAGATGGAGGATAACATGGTCTAGGCAAGCAAGGCTCTCCTCGATGATGGCATTTAGTCTGGGATGAAAAAGGATGGAAGGAACACGAATGGAAACAGTTCTGTTGGGGAAATGAATTCAAGGCAGAACAGAGAGTTTGTGCAAAGACCCTGAGGTGTGCAAGAGCTTGGTGGGATCAAAGAACCAAAACCTAGAAGAGAATGATTAATGCACAGAGCCATCATAGGAGAGTGATTTGACATAAGAGCAGAGAAATGGGTGGGGATCACATCACACAGGGCCTTGAAGGCTGCAGCAGGAGTGCGTTTTACCCCAAGTTCAATGGGAAACTTCTGAGGAATTCTAAGCACAGGTACAGTTTTATTCAATTTACATTTCCTTTCTCCTCTTGCCTTGTGGGGCATGGGTCAAAGGAGCAGGAAAGATAAAAGGTGTTAGCAAGAGAGATGGAGAAACGTGGGCAGGTTTGCAATAACTTTTGGAGATAAAATCAATAGGATCTCCTCTTGGCTTAGACATGGGGACAAAAGAACAGGAGGAGACTCAGGATGGCTGGTTTGAACAACTGGATGGAGGGGGTCATCTCTTGAGATGAGGGAGATTTTCACTCTTTTGTTTTCCTCTTCCACCATTAAGGATTCCTGGGATTAGGCTGGGCCCACCTAAACCATCCAGATCATCTCCCCATATCCTTTAGCCTGAAACTCAACCTGTGAAGTTCCTTTTGCACAAGCCCTAGTGATTAGGATGTGGACATCTTTGGAGGGTAGCATTATTCTGCCGACTCCAGAAGTTGAGTAAAATGAGAAAAGTATCCACAGAGATGGTTGGTGACCTTGACAGAGCTTTCTTGGGGTGTGATGGCAGAAGAGAGCCAGATCATGGTGGGTGGAGCGATGAAGGAGGTGCAGGGGAGTAGAAATAACAGAGTATGGACAGCTCTTTAGAGAACTGGAATTATGAGTGGAGGGGACGTGGAACGGAGGGAAACATTTTTGTAGGGCAGATACAAGAGCATACCTGTTGATAGGAGTAAACCAGGCATGAGTAGCCTGATGGGGATCCTGGGGCATATTGTCAGGGACAGAACATCTGAAGTACTGGAATCCTTCCTAGCGTGGATCTAGAGCCCAGTGGAGGAGCTGGCCTTCCATGGGAGGGACATGCCTACCTTGGTACGGAAAGGAGAAGGGGAAGCTCGGTGGCACTGGGACGAGAGATGAGTGAGGTCCCATCTCCCACCTTCCATTTCCCCAGTGAAGTATGAAGCAAGGTTCTCATCGAAAACAGAACTGTGACCATGCAGGTTGGGTGCTTCAGACCCTCCACTGGCTCTCCCCACTCACCTCTGTCTTCATTTCCCTGCACTTTGTTTCGGATTTTACACTGTAGCCTCACCCACTCTTTAGAACCCTCTGGACACACCACACCTCTCTGCTTTTGACTTCTTGTTTGCTCACTTCTTTACTGGAATGCCTTGCCTCTTCCCACTTTACCTTACTCCCTGCCCTTCCCACCGCCCATGGTCCGGTCCGGGAAAGCCGCCTCGAGACACACCCTCCCCCAGGTTGGTTAGCAGTTCAGTCCCTCTCAGAGCTCCCGGCGTAACACGGCTGTTACTCCTGATACAATTATTTGTTGTACGTCTGTGATCCGTACTAAAATATGAGTTCATGGAGGGCAGAGGCATGTCTCTTTCATCTTTGTATCTGAAACACCTGGCGCAGTGCCTACATGGATAAAAAGCTCAATAACGAGTGCCTGGGTGGCCCAGTTGGTTGTGTCGTCCGACTTCAGCTCGGGTCATGATCCCAGCAGCGTTCTGGGATCGAGTCCCGCGTTGGGCTCCCTGCTCCCTGGGAGTCTGCTCCCTCTCTCTCTCTGCCTCTCCTCCTGCTTTTGCTCTCTCTCTCTCAAATAAATAAATAAATAGTTCAATATTTGAGCTTAAATAGCTTAAATGTTCGTGCAACTTAGTCTCATAGCAGGTAAATTGAGCAAATGTGTATCGAACGATATCAGAGTACGATGGAAAAATCAATCTATTTAGTGTATATGGTCCGCTGTTCTATGTCTCATTGGCCTGTTCGGACTACTTTGCCCGCTCTGCACCGCCCAGACCCAGCAGGCCATGCCTTCCGAGGACCAGCTTCCTCCCTGCATCATCCTGTCGTCTTTGAAGTTCTCCAGAGAGAGATTATGGCCTCGGCCACCTTGGTGTCACCATGACCTGGCGCAGCGCAAAGCCTGTAGAAAGCGTACAGATGTGTGCATGATTTTGTTGGATTTTTAAAAGGATGGCTTTCTTCAGAGGCTGTCGGATCTGGCAGAGCTTCCTCTCTAGAGCGTGTCCTTCTGTTCTTCAGACAGCCTTTCGAGAAAAGTATTCTGAGGCAACCGTGATTTTAAGCTCCTTATCCATGCTGGAGGCCGGTGGTGTTCTAAGTGGATCGATTTCAAGTTCAGCGGAACCAGGTGACTGAGCATATCATTTGTCATCTTGTCCTTTGCGAAGAGCCAAACATGTTTTGCACGTGTGTCTGAGGCTTGCTGACCGCACAGTCGGTCACATCCCAATCACGAGTAAACACTCGTCTTTGCAACCAGTATCTGTAGCTCTTTGAATGCAGTATTTTGCAGCTGAGGAAAGAGTTACAAAAATACGATTAATGTCTGCAGAAGATAGTCACGGTGAAATGCCAAGGGATGGAAACAATGTTAAAATCACACACACACACACACACACACACACACACACGACATGGTCTTAATTTTATGGGAAAATACTAAATCTATATAAGTATATACTTACAGATCTTTCTGTGTACAGAAATGACCCCTCTATTAACAAGGGTGTAGCCTGGGTGGTGGAATTTGGGTGACTTCAATTTTCTTCCTCATACCTTTCCTATTTTCTAATTTTTCTAATAAATATTTTCTGCTTTTGAACTTAGAAAATCTATGGTAGTTATTTTAATGAGTAATTTATTATTAGTTAAGCATTGGGGGTAAGGAATCTTTTACAATTTCTTTTCTTTTCTTTCTTTTTTTATTTTTTTGGCCCATGATGAAGAGAGCAAGAAACCAGGAAATCCAGATTTGAATTTTTTTTTAAAGTCATGTGAACTAGAAATGAAGGTTAATGAACATACAGGCTTATTGATCCAGGAGAGTATTTGGAGATGACTTAAAGTGTAAAAATATCCTCAGGGCTCCAGAGATTTGCAGTGAGGACTGATCAGATCTGTTTGATTCCCCAACCTCAGGCAGATGTTCGAGTCTCTGTTAGGAGAGCCTCCTGTCTGCCCTGGTATGTGTGATTGCAGCAAAATTTTCTGAAGGCAACTTCATTCCCAAGACCAAAATAGTCCAGTGAGTCACTGGGATATATCCTGAATCAAATATGGAAAAACCAACACCTGCAAATGGTCCTAATGCCCTAGCTCAGAGCGAAGGTCCGTGAAGTTTGGTTTCTGGGCCACCAAGATGGTTATTTTGAAGATGGAGTACCGTTAGAATGGAGAGAGATGGATGGCTCCTTGTGGGCCAGGAGAACACGGTGTGGTGTCTGATGGTTTATTTTTTTAATTTTTAAAAGATTTTACTTATTCATTTGAGAAAGAGTGTGCACAAGCTGGGGGGAGGGGCAGAGGGACAGAGAGAAGCAGATTCCCTGCTGAGCAGGGAGCCCGATGAGGGGCTCGATCCAAGGACCCTGAGATCATGACCTGAGCTGAAGGCAGCCACTTAACCAACTGAGTCACCCAGGCACCCCTATGCTATTTTATTTTAATTTTATTTTTATTCTGTGTGATGCTGAGCATGGTGTAAGGCTCATGCAGCGGGGACAGAGGGGAGGGCAGAGCAGAGCCTTACAAAGGACCGGCTGAGCGGGCTTTGTCTGCTACTCCCCTCTACACCTCTTGCCTTGCTTTATTCATTAATGGTGTCCTCTTTCATTCTCCCAAGTGTCCCGTTTGGGATGACCGTTTTGTAGGGTCACCCTGTCACCAAGGCTGCTGAGTCCAATCTGGATTCCGTGACTTCGTCTCTGCACAGCAGTTGTCTGCCTGGCAAAAATTTAAGAGCCACACCCAAGGGCACAGGCTTTTTAATGCTCCATCCCCCTCCCTATCCTGCAGGGGCTGCAGGAGATGCCTTTGTGTTCCGCCTTTTCCGACCAGTGCAACTGTTGAAAGAATCCTGCAGGATTACAGCTCTGGATGCGGGAGCCCTTTCTATGACCACAGCTGTCCCAGATGGTGGTCATACTTCTTGGACTCCGAACGCTGCCCTTGGGGCCAGTGGGATAAAATCCTGAGAACGGGATGACACTGACCAACTGCCTTGGCATTTGCTCTTTGGCTTTTCCTAAACCACAGGATTTTTTTCTTTTCATGGCAGCTTGCACTTCTGCTCCCTTTATTTCTTCGGAGACGCCCGCTTGGTCCCCGTTTTCTTTAGAAGAATGAGAGTTTAAAGACAGCATGTCTAATTCGAAGAAGATTTAGTGCCCCTTAATTGTCCTGGAAACCTAAAGTCGGTCTCTAGGAACAGGCTTAAGGAGGACTCAAATTGAGACAAGCATTTGTATTTTGACAAAAGCTGTGCAGTTTTCTGATTTCTGCCCTAGGAGCAGGAATGTGATAAATGAGATTGGAGAAACCCTGGCATTTTCTGAATTAGGGTTTAAGTTGCTAGAGATCTCTTGTGCTCTGTATATTTAAGGTGAAGGACTGTGCCAGTTTAAAATGAAGTGGTTTTAAACTTTTCTTGTGTGCTTGAACCCTCTGAGAAATGATGATGATGGAGAATCCTCTCCCTGGGGAACTGTGCATGTGCACACACGAAGACATTTTGTGTATAATTTCAGAGGATTTATGTCGTCCAATCTACTCTATGGATTATAGGTTAATGTAGTGGATACAGCTGGTTTCCTCCTGGATATCCACATTCCACAGCCTCCTTCCTTCTGCCGACCAGAAACTCTATATTCTTTAGCTATCTCACCCTCTTGCATGTGACCGTGCCTTTGAGGGGAGACGCTGAGCCCAGTCCCGGGAGTGGAGGTGGTAGGGAGGGTGATTGGTCTAAGCCAGCTATGGTGGTCCCATGCCTTTGCCAGAGATCTGTTCTGGCACAAGTGTGAGACTTTGCTGGCAAATACAGCAGGAGTGTAATTCTGCTGGGGAAACTTTGGGTCAAAATTTGATCATTCTCTCTCTCTTTTAAAAGATTTTACTTATTTATTTGTCAGAGAGTGAGAGAGAGAGAGCATAAGCAGGGGGAGCGGCAGGCAGAAGGAGAAGCAGACTCCCTGCTGAGCAGGGAGCCTGATGTGGGACACGACCCCAGGACCCCGAGATCATGACCTGAGCTGAAGGCAGTCACTTAACCGACTGAGCCTCCCAGACGCCCCCAAATTTGATCACTCCTAATGAAAAACATGCAGGAGTAGGGAGAGAGCTATCTTGACGCTCTTTCAGATGAGTTATCGGACTGAGCCAATGAGAAAAGGCAAAAAGAACCCCGTGGGGCTGGGTTGGAATTGGCCCTGTTGGTATGAAGTCATGATTTCCAAAATACACATCGGGGCGTGCACATGTATGTTTGTGTGCAGATGTGCACATGTGTGCATTTTTAATGTCCGGGAGTATGTGTGTACATACGTGCCTCGGTTTTCCACCTCTGGCTAGCAGAAGGGCCAAGAAGAAACGATGCTTGAGTAACAACGAACATGCCTAGTACTCAGATCTCAGCACCATTGCCTGCTCTGAAAGGAAGCAAGCCTCCTTGCAGAAATTCGAGGGGAGGGGCACGGGCCAAGGTGCTACAGGAAGCGCAGGTGGTTGTGTTTGCACCCTAATTAAGCTACAGCCCAAGCCTCCAACAGGCCACGTCACAGTTCAGTTAAGCTGGCTGCTTTTGAACAGTGAGGTTTGGGATCGAACTAGCGGGTTCCTCGGTCATACACTCATCGTTGCCCCTCCTTTAACATAAATCAGTCCCTCAGTCTGTAACAGCAGTGCGAGGGAAACCATGCTGGTACGTTAGGCCTTCTTATGTCCTTGCATAGTGTGCTTGCAGAGAAGGAAACCCGAATTTGGAGTTGGTAGGCATGAATGCCAGGAAATATGAGTTGTTATCTCCTCCTCTCCTCCAGGGTGGAAGCGGGCTGTTAGACCTGACCGTCCGTCCACCAAAGGGCTGGCGGATAGCCTTGCGGGCACTCTAGGGATTGGCCTCTAGCTCCGCTGTTGCTTGGTTGGACATTTAGCAGTAGGAAGGGCTTGGGCCTTGGTAAGAGGAAGCCAGTACTGCTGGGCCCATGCACAGCCTCCGTCCGTGCCACCTGAGCCACACCTTTCCTGGGTGCATGGTGTCCTGGGTGCATGCTGCCGGCCGTGGAGTAACTGAGAAGAGGAAGCTTCCTGAATGCACAGGTGAGACATGCACTCTTCTAAGATTGCCTCAGGCACCACTGGGTCCCAGAGGGGCAGGGTGGCTTACTCTGCCACTGAGCCTTCGTCTGCTTTGGCTTACATTTCTGCTATGGGCTCCGAATGCAGAGCTCAAGATAGAGGCCTGTGTTCAAGAGACTTGTTTGTCAGTGCGATCTCAGTAAGTGAGATGGGCAAGGTAGATGAGACAGGGAGAGAGGGAAAGCCGGTGTGACTGTCACTGCTCGGAGCAACTCATGTTTAATCTCAGCGGATCTTCTAAGAGCTTCATGAAATGTATCTCAGAACTGTGTGCCCGTGGGATGAAAGGGCTTATCCATCAGCTCCTGTCCGTCATTGTGCACTGATCACGGTGGCCCCACATGCTCTGACCCCAGGTTCTGGGTGTCAGCAGGTCCAGCAGCTTCCATCAGCTGGAGCGCTCTTGGAGTAGGAATCCAGAGATGGGAGAGGAGATCTGGTGCAGCCCGAGATGGGGCGCTCTTTTAAGCCTGCCTAGAACCTGTATCGGGAAGCCAGATCACTGGAGGGAGTGGGAGGTGGGGCAGCGAGAGCTGGGAGTGGGGTACAAGAATTGTCCCCCGTTGTACTCCAGATGGTTGAGGGAGGACAGTTCAGGATTTGAGCACAGCACACCTTGCTCTACTCTTACCAAGCTGGGATACTGACATGATTGGGATACTGACATTATTTACCTGACCGTTTGGAAGTTCAGCTTCTCATCTGCACTAGAGGAGCGATGACTCATTTTGCATTGGGAAGGGTTAGTGGAGGATGGTATCTGCTGAATTCCTTGCTTTGGGCCTGCAATAAACGTTAGTGACTCACCCACCTGACCGTCCAGAGCAGTACAGACACCGATTGCTTTCTAGTCTTGTGGGTAGAGGGCAAGGGAAGGAGATGGGAGGTGAAGGATGAGTATCTAGGAAGAAGTTATTGAACCGGAAATGTAGGCGGAAGAGCTGTTAAGAGACAGAGGACTGTGTGTGTGCACCGCGCAGGGGAAAGGAGAAGCACGGCCAGAGACAGAGTCAAGACCAAGGTTAGGTGTGTTCAAGGGAAGAGAAAGAAATTCTGTTCGGCTCTCTCTTTTTTAAAGATCTTATTTATTTATTTGCCAGAGAGGGAGAGAGAGAGAGAGAGAGATTGAGAGAGCAAGCAGGAGGGGCAGAGGGAGAGGGAGAAGCAGGCTCCCTGCTGAGCAAGGAGCCTGGTGGTGTGACTCCATCCCAGGACCCTGGGATCAAGTTAACCTGAAGGCAGTTGCTTTCACCCAGGCACCCCCGTTCAGCTGTCTCTTAGTTACTTCTTAGAGGTGGAAGTAGTAGATGCTACAGCTAGGGGAGGCTCTTTGGATGCCAACTTGAGTAATTTGAATTATACTTGGCTGGTAGTTAGGAAGGAGGCCTAGACAAACTTCCTCATTGGGAATTGGGGAAGCCTGGGTGGCTCAGTTAGTCAAAGCATCTGCCTTTGGTTCAGGTCAGGATCTCAGGGTCCTGGGATCGAGTCCCGCGTCAGGTTCCGTGCTCAGCTGGGAGCCTGCTTCTCCCTCTGTGTGCCGTTCCCCCTGCTTGGGCATGCACTCTGAAAGATTGGGAATTAACTTCAGGGGTCACCTGACTTTCTCCTGTTCCTACCACCCAGGCTCATTTGGGCCACGTAGGAAGGAACCATTGCCCTGTCCATCCCGCAGCCTGTGGGGATATTGAAGTGCAGCTTAATCGTTCCAGAAGAGACATACTGGAGGACAGAGATGGACCGGAGTGGGAGTGGGGGTTGGGGGTAGCTCTGATTACTGTCTTACGTTCAGTAAAGCTCAGCGCTGAAGCATCGTAGGTACTGAGTAAATATTTGGGGAGAGGATGACTGACTGACTGACTGAATGAATGAATGAATGAAAGTGCTATATGTTCATCTCCTCAGTTCCCTTTTTTGGTGGCATCATTAGCCTCTGTGGCCCCTTAGGTTAGACATTCGCCCCTGTTATGTGAGCACCAGCCAGGAGGCATCTGTCGGCCTGCTACCCAGGTTCCACCAGAGGAGTTTTCTTCTTTCTTCTTCTCCTTCTTCCTTTTAAAGATTTTTTATTTATTTATTTGAGACAGAGAGGGAGAGAGAGCGAGAGCACGCATGAGCAGTTGGGGGGGAGGGGCAGAGGGAGAGTGTGAAGCTGACTCCCCGCTGAGCAGGGAGCCAGATGCCAGACTGGATCCCAGGACCCCTGAGATCATGACCTGACCCGAAGGCAGACCCTTAACCAACTGAGCCCCCCAGGTGCCCCAGAGGGGGGGTTTTCTTAAGCTCTGAGTATCGAGACTCTGGGAAGGGTTCAGAGCTGAGATACACGTCGAATGCATGTGCCTCCCTTTTTCTTCCAAGATCAGGGCAGGCTCTGTTTTAGCTTGTGCTTGTAAAACGGTTTAATTCACTGACGAAAAACGTGGTCATGTAAATACTCGGAGGGAAGCCTGGTGTTGTCAGGGATGCCAGCCTCCTCGGGGATATCTAGAACAGGTTGCATTCCATTTGGGAAGAGAGCTAATCCCATAGCCATTTTATATGTAAAGAAAGGGCTGAGCCCTGGTTAATGGCCTGCTTTCTCTAGGCAGTCTGAAATACAAGAGAATTTCAGTGCAACCATGGAATTTGAACAGTTTCTTGGAGCTTTATGTAACAGGTTTTGACTTACTGTGGTCATATTTAGGGAGCTAAGCCTGGGGAATTTGGCTTTTACTTTCTATAATATCCCTTTGGCTGCACACACGCGTGGCTCTTTGTTCTTCTCCCAAAACAGGAGGATTTGGGGAGTTAACCTGATATTCCTAGGTTGAATGTTTTCTTACTTGTTTATAAAATTTAACCAACAGAAAAGAGTTTTTAAAAGCCAGTCCAGCCATTCATGAGGCTTATATTGTTGAAGGCAAAGGCCTCTCAAAACTTAGTGTCATTTCCCAGGATTTTGTGTTTCTCGTCTCTGCTCCCTCACGCTCTTTCACTTTTGTCCCCAGCACGTGAAACACCTTGCCAGCTCGTCCTGCTGCCTGGCCCCTCTGCACCCCTCCTCTTTGTCACGGGACATTCCGTTCTTCCCACCAGCCCCAACCTGTTTGCAACTTGGCACACAGGGAGAGCAGGACTCATTGCACAGTCTTACCCCCTGGGACAGGCCTAGTTTCAGCTTTGCAGAGAGCAAAACTTTTGGCCCCACAGCTCTTGGATCTTGAGACAATTGGGAGAAGTAGTAACGCCTTTAACTTCAGAGAACAGAGTCTTTGGCACAGAAGGAGGACAGGACGTGTTATATGATGCCACCTAAGAAGTGTCAAGAATAGGAAAACGTACAAGGACAGAGTTTAGGCTGGCAATTTCCTAGGACCAGAGGGAGGGATGATATTGGAGGAAAAGAAACTGGGATGGCTAATGGGTATGACGTTTCTTTTGTGGGTGACGAAAATGTTATGAAATTGGTGATGGTGACGTTTGCACAACCCTGTGAGTATGCTCAAAACCATTGATTTGGGGGTGCCTGGGGGGCTGAGTGGGTTAAGCCTCTCCCTTTGGCTCAGGTCATGATCTCAGGGTCCTGGGATTGAACCCCGCGCTGGGCTCTCTGCTCAGTGGGGAGCCTGCTTCCCACACGCCCCGCCCTCCTCTCTGCATAGTTGTGATCTCTGTCTGTCAAATAAATAAATAAAAAATAAAGAAAAATACCCATTGATTTGTACAATCTGAGTAGATGAATTGTGGGTGAATTTTATCTCAGTAAAGCTGTTGTAATGAAATCTGGAGGGCAAAGGTGGTGTCGTGGATCAGATTTTTAGACCTTGAGCTTTGCAATTCTGGAGATGAGGCAGTCAGGCTCTTTGGTAGCAAAGTCTCTGAATTTTCTGGAAGAAGGAAAGGCATCATCCTCACACGTGTGACTTCTGAGATTCATGGGTAGTTCTTGAGCTGAGAACCACTTTTCACTCGTGTGTTTCCACGTTTTATGGGGAGCAGGTCTGGAATGGAGGAGGTTCCTAGAGGAGAGAAGGAAGTTTTAGATCACACCTACTTTAGCTCGACATCGCTGAGTTGCCTTTTGGAATTTTCCCATATGTTTCTCATTAGCTACTTCCTCAGGAGCTTACATACTGCAGGAGCGTGTGGTAAAGTTTCATTTGAAACTACAGGAACTCCTTTGCTGACCTATTTTGGCTGTTCCTAATGTTTCTTGGCTCCGTGCTTCTGAGGACCCCATGGGAAATCTTGGCAGAACACCCTGTTTTACGTCAATACGGAGTGCCTCTCTCAACTTCCCTTTGCATTGAATTTTCTCTTTGTTGTAACTTTTTATGCCCTTCTTCCTTCTGTTCCTAAAGAGAGACCCTCCACTCCTTTCTCTGGGTTCAGGCTTCTCCACTGTGCCATCGATCCCACACTGTCCACTGGGAATTCTGGCCCTTCGTGTCTGTGTATTTCCCTGGCCTCTTTGTCCCTTTCCTCATTGGCTTCTTTTCTCAGCTAGACAGCTGCTCAAATTTCCCATCCTATTTAGAAAGCAGTAACAAATGCACAAAGACCCCAAACTCCTCAGATCCTTATTTCTTCCTCAATATACTATGTGGTTTTTTCCCCTCCCCACAGTTAACTTCTTTTTTTTTTTTTTTTCCAAATTCTGTGTATTTTCCCGTTTTCATTGATTTGTTCTTCTGATGAAGAGATTAAGATTACAAAGTTGGGAGTCCTGTGCCAGCATGAAGTCTAGGGCATCTCCTACCTAGAGCAGTTAGGGATGGGAGAGAGAGATGAGGTTTTAGTGAGGTGGGAAGTGGATTTGCCAATGGTTTTCCCGGGCATTGAGCTAGAGACCCAACAGTCCCAGGTGGGCTCTAATTCTGGACATGGCCAGATGCAGTGAGAATGTGCTTTGGTGTAAGGCCTCGTTAGTTGGTTGGTTTATTTGTTAGGTACTAGAGGAACGGGCAGTTTCCTGGAGAACAAGTATGGTCCTTACCTTAGTCAACAAACCATGAGTTCTTTTTTTTTTTTTTTTAAATTTTATTTATTCATTTGAGAGACAGAGAGCACAAGCAGGGGGAGAAGCAGAGGGAAAGGGAGAAGCAGGCTCCCCACTGAGATGGGAGCCCTATGTGGGACATGGGGCTTGATCCCAGGACCAGAAATCATGACCTGAGCCAAAGGCAGACACTTAACCATCTGAGCCACCCAGGCACTCCAGGAGTCCTTCCTTCATAGAAAATGTCCCCAAGCTGTATTCATTGGGATATATTCAGTTTTGTGCATTTATTTTATTTTGAGTAAAGGCTTCTAGCCTAGAGTCAGATTTAAGGGTCTCAGTGACCTTGAGGTTTTAGTCCAGAGCAGGACTAGCAAATCTTCTCGTAAAATGGGGGAAACATCCAGCTGAGATTACCATCAGGATGAGCCCATCGAGGAATCCAGTAATGGTCCTCACTCCCCATTTCTTTGTATTGAGAAGGGAGTGTCACCTCACAGGCCAAGTGTCACCAAGACAGCATTTTGCAAACAGAAGCCACAGTGACCGGTTTCAAATAGTCACTTGACCATTACCCTCCTGCTGGAGTAATTTATGTCAGGTAGGAGATAGGCTTATCAATTTTATCAGAAGCCCTTAGGGAATCGGTGCGAGTTTACAAACATACCACAGAGCTATCACCCAATAGAAAACTTGGTGACATCAAGAATGAAATGGGTGGCGTGCTCCTCCAAATACCATTTAATGAGAAAAATCAGCTAGTTTTATTGATGGAATTTTTTTCCATGTTAGAATCAGGGGAACCAAAGTCCAGAAAGGTTCAGTGAAATGTTTTGGACAAAGTTCATGGCAATATATATATAGATTTTCAGTTGAGTCTTGATCTCCTGATAGACCTCAGGTCATGTCACAGTAGTTCCCGGTAAACAGCTTTATAACCTGTGTTTGTTATCTCAAGACCTCCAGGCATAGGGGTAGACAGGCTGCACGGAGAATTTGACCCAGAACTTTTACTTCAGGAGCCCAGATTTTGTGCATAGTCTGGACGCAGTTCAGCAATAATCCTTCTATAAGCTAATAGAACTAGACCTGTGATGAGAAGTAATTGTGATCAAAGGACTGAATACTGTAATATTACATGGGAAAGTTGGCTTCTGAGGTCTGTAACGCTCCATGTATCTGGACAGGGGCCTCGAAATAGAGGCAGTAATATTTTTCCCATGCAGTGGTACTGATCAGTACATTAAGAGTTTATCTGCAGGGGCGCCTGGGTGGCTCAGTGGGTTAAAGCCTCTGCCTTCGACTCAGGTCATGATCCCAGGGTCCTGGGATCGAGCCCCACATCGGGCTCTCTGCTCAGCTGGGAGCCTGCTTCCTCTTCTCTCTCTGCCTGCCTCTCTGCCTACTTGTGATCTCTGTCTGTCAGATAAATAAATAAAATCTTTACCAAAAAAAAAAAAAAAGTTTATGTGCAAAGCTGACACCCGTGCCTCGCTCATAGGAACTTCTCAGTAAGGATTCGTTGCTTTTATTATTCTCACAAGCAGCTACTTGTTAATAAGGAAGCACCTGCCAAAACCAGCAGCATAGCCTGACCTGGCAATTTTTAGCATCCTCGTATCCAACATGCTTTTATCCACTGGCGCTGTCTGTCATGCTTAGCTCATGTTATTGCAATAAGGTCGATGCTAATACTCCCATTTTAACGTTGGGGCTAGGATGAATACCTTCTCAAGGTTTTACCGCCCGTGAGCACTACGCTTAGTCCCTTCCTGCTTGGCCTCCTTCCCCCAGGGTCATGGGGAGGGGTCTTCCAACCGGGCCTTCTATAACTTAGTTGGACCAGCGTGCCCCCCAGTCCTTCTGACTGTACTCCAATAATCAAGGCTTGTGAGAATTGCTATCAGCAATAGTCAACTGAAGTCAGTCCAGTAAGAATCTCTGCTTAGTTTTGTAAAATCAGTGCCTCTAAGGATCATTTTAAGTCATCTCCTCAGAGTGTTTTGGTGAGCCATTAAAGCCAGCTTAAGGACACCCAGAGGCAACGGTGTGAATGAGACATCCTAGTGTGTATTTATTTATTTATTTTCCTTTTTAAAGATTTTATTTACTTATTTGAGAGAGAGAGAGAGAGAGACAGAGGGAGGGTGCAAACACAAGCAGGGGGGAAGGGACAGAGGGAGAGGGAGAAGCAGACTCCCCTGCTGACACAGGGCTCGATCTCAGGACCCTGGGATCATGACCTGAGCTGAAGGCAGACGCTCTACGGACTGAGCTACCCAGGGCCTGCCCACCCCCTCCTCCATTTGACTCACATGTCTGATCACATAGGAAGGTGGAACATTCCCCCTGTGCAGTAAAGAATTTTTACTTTTTTTGAGGGGGGTGCTGCTGAGTCTTACAGATTAACTGATGTACATGTTTCAAGGTGACTGTCTGGAAAGATTTCTGGACTTACCACCCAAGACTAGAGAACTCCACTGCTTTTGACAGCCTGACTCATAGCACTGCCCGAAGCAATACTTGTTAATTATGGTGATAGAGGTTTATCCAGGAGTAAAAAAATGGAGAGCCTTCGTCTTTCTATGGGACTGTGGAATTTTCCCTTCAGGGCCCCACAGGATCTGAAATCATTAGGTTTGCCGTATGAGTAGATTAGCATAAAGAACTCTGATTTGAAATTAAGTTGTTGGCTTTTGTAGATTAGTATTCTATTCTCAGAAAAATCACATTTAAACGTTGTGGTTTTCTCGAAGCTATTGGTCTTTTGGAAGCTATGGGACCCTTAGGAACCTCTCACCTGGAGTGTCACCAGTGGGAGATGTGCTAAAGCCACGAGAGGACGGGGCAGACCAAAAGGCAGAGCCCATCACGGTCTTTGGCCAGGCTGTGGCTTGCAAAACACGACCCCCAGGACCCCCCAGCCTCCCTGGAAAGAAGGTGACGAGATCTTGCAGAAACAAGCCTGGTGCAGAGGATCCTATTGAGCTCTTTCAGGATGGAGGGTTGGAGTGTCAAGGTGAAGGATCCTGCCATAGGTTTTTGGTACTGCTTTGGCCATGGTTTCTTGTTTCTTGTTGGCAGGGGTGGCATACGGGATTCCAGAATGTGCCACAGGCCGGGGGAAAGAGCTGCATTTCTTAGTTTTCCTCTGAGATGTCATTGAGTTAGAAAGAATTGGAAGGAGGTCAAATCAACTCCTTTGTTCCAGTAAAGGGCACCCACTGAGGAGGAGGATGGCTCCATCTCCCCATACCCGTTTCTTCTAGTTTGCAATTAACGTCTCAGTGTTGCTTGTCTTGACCCCTTCTATCGTCAGGTTAAGACCTTCTAGGTGTTTCTATCACCAGTGGCATTGTAGGGTCACAAGATGCTTTGGAGATAGTGGCAGAAACAGTTGAGAAGGAAATGAAGGGGTAAGAGAAAAGGAAAAGTGAGACATATATTTGGTAGAGAGCAGCGTGGGTGTGGTAGGAGAGACATGGGATACGTTTTGAGAGATAAATTGATAAAATTCAGTATCCATTTCTTTCTTTTTAAAAAAAATTAATTTATTTGAGAGAGAGAGAGAGAGCAAGTGTGAGCAGGGGGAGGGGCAGAGGGAGAGGAGAAAGAATCTTAAGCAGACTCCACGCTCAGCACACAGCCTGATGTGGGGCTCAGTCCCCGGACCCTGAGATCAGGACTTGAGCTGAAACCAAGAGTCCAACACCCAATTGACTGAGCCACTCAGACGCCAGTGTCCATTTCTAATAATTCACTGTATTAGTTTCTTGTAGTTGCTGTAACAAATTAGTGCAAACTTGGTTGCTGAGAACAGTAGAAATTTATTCTGTCACACTTGGAAGGCCAAAAGTATGAAATCAAGGTGTGGGTGGGCCAGGCCCCCTTGCAGAGACTCTGGGGGGAGAATCCTTTCCTTGCCTCATGTAGCTGCTGGGAGCTGACACATTCCTCAGCACCTCTCAGCCTGTGGCTCCTTTCTCCCAGGCTTGACCTCCATCTTCTCTGGGTGAGTCTAACCTCCCCTTCCATCTTTGTTGTAAGGGCACTTCTGATGGCATGTAGGGCCCAGCTGGTTAATCCAGGATAATCTCCTTATCACAAGATCCTTAATTTAATCACATCTGCAAAATTGTTACCATGGTAATGGTGCACAGGTGCCAAGGATTAGGATATGGGCACATCTTGGGAACCATTATTACCTTACTTCACTCACCAAAATGTGTGTAGTCATATACTTCTTCAACCAAACTGAATCTAAGCTCAGCGTCATTCCTTTATGGAGTAAGCCTAGAAAGTTTTCTTTTTCTTGTTTTATAAACTTTTTAAAATTTTAAGAACATTCCATGCCCAGTGTGGGGCTTGAACTTACAACCCTGAGATCGAGAGTCACATGCTCCATTGAATGAGCAAGACAGAGGCCCCTGAAAGAGTTTTTTTTAAGTCAGAATCAAGTGAAGATGTCTGCAATGACTGTCATATTTAATTATTTTTTGATATGGAAAGCCGATGAACTTATAGAAGAGGTATATGTATTAAATAGGTGTATGGGGCACCTGGCTGGCCCAGCTGGTTAGGTGTCTGACTCTTGATTTTGGCTCAGGTCCTGAGGTCAAGGTCCTGGGATTGAGTCCCATGTCCGGCTCTGTGCTGGGTGTGGATCCTGCTTAGAATTCCTTCTCTCTCCCTTCCTCTGGCCCTCCCTACCCTTGTCTTAAAAACATGATGTATAAAATTGGTGGAGGAACAAATGGGCAGATTAACAGGTGGTATGGGGACAGCTATCTAGCCATTTGGAGAAGAGGAAATGATTTTCCTGCTTTATAAAAATGCCGAGGCCATAAAGGAATATAGAATTTTTAATTTGTATAATCCATAAGGGAAATAACCCCAGATGTGTGTGTGTGTGTGTGTGCGCATGTTGCAACAAAAACTACCAAAGGGTAATGTCTTCTCTTCAATTAAAATAATAACAATAATATAAAATGAGCTAATATTTTGAACAGGCAGTTCATAGAAAAATACAGGTATCAGTAGACATATAAAAATACTCAGCTTTATTAAATATTTTAAAAATGTAATTAAAAACAACAAAGTACTCTTGTTTACTTATCAAATTGACAAAGATGAAAAATTTTGTTGAATACCAAGTGTTGTTGAAGGATTATTTATTTATTTCTTCCTTTTTCCGTCAGGAGTTTAAGAGAGTTCATGAGGATGTGTATAAGGCAGCAATTTAGCATGAATACAAAGTAAACGAGACCACCTGTGAGGGAGTCTTGCCAAGCAAAAAAGTCCAGTTTGAATCTGGTCATGCTCTAATGTACAGAGGAGTGTGTGTATCAGTAGGGGATCTGATTGGCAACATCCAGTAGAAAACTTTATAGAACAAATGACCAGATTTCTTCAACAAAACAATTTCATGCACAGGGAGGGGCAGACAGAAAGAAATGGAGAGAGAGCTAATAGATAAAGAGAGTCAAGAAACTTTATCAAGCCATCATAAAACATAGACCTAATTTTGATCCTGATTGAACACATTATAATCTAAAAATATTTGAGATATTTATGAGACCATTAGAGTTTTGAACACTGAATAGATAGGAAGAAATTACTTATTCATTTGCATGTAATTATGCTGTGTGTGTGTGTGTGTGTGTGTGTGTGTGTGGTTTGTTTGTTTGTTTGTTTGTTTTTTAATAATCAGTTTCTGGGGCTGAGTGGCTCAGTTGGTGGGTGTCTGACTCTTGGTTTCAGCTCCGGTCATGATCTCAGGGTCATGGGATTGAGCCACACGTCAGGCTCTGCAGGCAGCATGGAGTCTGTTTAAGATTCTCTCTCTCTCCCGCTCTGCTCTTCCCTTCCCCCCACTCATGCTTGCTCTCTTCCTCCTTCTCTCTCTCTCAAATAAATAAAGAAAATCTTTTTCTAAAAAAACAGCCAATTTCTTTTGGGGATATTTGATAATATTTATGGATGAAATGATTTGATATCTGGGAGATGGGCTGGCTATAGATGAAACAAAATTGGCCATGAGTTGATATTTGTTGAAGCTAAGGATTGGGTTCATGTGGATTGATCATGACTGTCTTGTTTACTTTCACATGTATGTAAGATGTTCCAGAATAAAATGTTATTAAAGACACAAACAAAAAATACCTACTGAGACATGAATATAAACATGAGTCCCAGTTTGGCTGTAAGCTTTTTAGCCATCAACCCAAGGAAGCAAGCACAAAGAAAAACATTCACATCATCCATAGGCAGAGGTTGATCATTTATATAGGAGAAGCCAACTCTTCTAATTATTATTATTATTTTTTAAAGATTTTATTTATTTATTTGACAGACAGAGATCACAAGCAGGCAGAGAGGCAGGCAGAGAGAGGGGGAAGCAGGCTCCCCACTGAGCAGAGAGCCCGATGCGGGGCTCCATCCCAAGACCCTGAGATCATGACCTGAGCTGAAGGCAGAGGCTTTAACCCACTGAGCCACCCAGGCTCCCCTCAACTCTTCTAATCATTGATGACACACGTTTTTTTCCTAAGAGTTTTTATTAAAAAAGGGCATTATGTAAGCTAATAAAACACATTCTTACAGAGGTGAATTTCTGAGGCCTCTTTTTAAGGTGTACCTTACCTCATGGGTTAATGGCATCATGGCAGATCATAGCTCAACAGGAGAAATGGGATGAAATTGGGAGAGAGGCAGGGTAGATTCTACCTTGGTAACCCTAAGAAGGGTTTTACAGACAAAGAACTCTCCTCTGTATTTCTTCGCATCTCTTAGTCTTCATGCAGTTTGGTTGGGTCAGAGTTACTCCTCTGTAGTTTTCCTTGCCTAGAAGGGAGGTGATCACAGTGCTATTAAAAGTGTAACCTTGGACCAGGGGGGAAAAATAATTCATTTCTCCCAAGAAAAAAAATTCAACCCTCTTACTCACTATCCCTCCATTTTAAGTATTAAAGGAGAGTTTTGTGTAATTCAGTAGATATTTAAGAAAATCTTTATATTTTGGGAAATTTCAAACAGATTCAAAGGTACATGGTACAATGAGCCACCATGTATCCATCGCTCAGTTTTGACAGTTACCAACTCATGGCTAATCTAATTTCCTCTATATCTCCACCACCCACCACAAATCCCCTCCACCATATTCTTTTGAGCAAACCCGCCAACCCTATTATTTCATTTGGAGACATTTCAGTATTTATCTCTAACATAGGAGTGCTAATTTTAAATCTTAACCAAAACTTGGTCCACCATTTTGAAAAGTCCAAACACATTGCTAAATTTCTTAGCAACCTGTTGCCATATTTTAAAGGGGTATTTTATTTAACACTCGTGTGAGTACATTTCCTTTCAATAAAGACTCATGAATGAAGCAACACAGAAATGAGGAGTACGAGTGCGGACACTGGGGATTCCCCACCTAACCACTGCCTGCCTCCCACCTTCACCCTGGGCCCAGATCACAAGTCAAGGGCATTGGCCTTGATTTGCTTATAAGTTCTTTCACAAACACATAGTTAGCATCAGATTGTTAACGTGGAAAAAACAGAGTTCAGGTCGACCTGGTCTTAAAAAAAAAAGAGAGAGAGAGAGGGAGAGCATCAATCCCATTGTAAGAAGGGTCTCGGAGTGCTTTCATTCTTTGAAGACAGGACCACTTCCGGGTGAGTTGATGGTGCTGCTCTGAACAGGTGGGCTGATTCCTTTTCGACACATCTAGCAATTCTTTGTATCTTTCACTGATTCTTCCTTCGCGTCTCATTCTGTCAGAACGTTCTTGCCTTCACTGCCTTCCATTCTCCTGCTCCTTTTTGTTTCCGGGTCTCTCATTCAACTCTCTACTTCTGTTTGTCACCAGATCTGCCTATTTCCTCCCCCCACCTCTGCTTTACGCTCCACTCATCTGCCTGAAATCTGTCACAAGCCCCCCCCCCCCACACACACATGTTGTATTTAACACGTCTGTTTTAGAACTCCTAATCTGCCTTCTCCCCATCACCCTCCCCAATGGGCCTGACTCTCCTCTTTCACTTAATATCATGGAAGTCTGGAAAAGCCAAATTGCAACTATAACTGTGACTGCCACGACTGTTACTGCTACTATTACCACTTGTCTTCTGATCGTCTGCACCTCTAATCCAGTAAGTTACCAAAGCCTAGAGGTTTTGTCTCCATAAAGTGTAAG
Source organism: Lontra canadensis (assembly GCF_010015895.1). Taxonomy (NCBI): domain Eukaryota; kingdom Metazoa; phylum Chordata; class Mammalia; order Carnivora; family Mustelidae; genus Lontra; species Lontra canadensis. The sequence goes on along the minus strand of NW_022631035.1, from coordinate 10,504,596 downwards.
TGTTGTATTCATCAGTCAGATGGCTGTGGTCACTGCCTCATACTTCTTGGGTGTAGCGCTTGCCCTGTCCATGGGTGGGACATGGGGGATGGCCTTGAAGAGCTTGTAGTCAGGTGCAAGGCATGAGTGAGTAGATGGGTTCAGTCAGTCCATTTGGGAAGGGGGCCATTAAAGATATGTCCAGACTACTGCGACCACACAGATGAGGAGCCTTTATTCTGTGTGTTTTTGACAGAGAGAGAGATCACAAGTAGGCAGAGAGGCAGGCAGAGGGGGAGAGGGAAGCAGGCTCCCCACTGAGCAGAGAGCCCAACGTGGGGCTTGATCCCAGGACCCTAAGATCATGACCTGAGCTGAAGGCAGAAGCTTAACCCACTGAGCCACCCAGGTGCCCCATTATTCTGTGTGTTTTTATGGGAGGCTCCCTGGAGGAGAACTTAGTGTTAAAGTTGACCAGACAGGGGATGACAGCATTCTAGGGAAAACATGAGCAACACCTGGAAGCTTAAAACACAAGATGTATGTGTGTGTGTGTGTGTGTGTGTGTGTGTGTATCACACTTTCAAAATATTCTGCAGATATTAGATTCATCTTGTTACATTTATTTTTATTTTTTTGAAATGTAGATGACATGACATGATCTCCTCAATGGAACAACACAGAGGACTCCTCTTCTTAAATCTGAAATTTGAAGATTATTAGTTTTGGTCATTCTGTCTTTGATTCTATGCTTTTAGCTTCTCTGTACTACCATCCTTCATTTTGTCTAAAGTAGACAAGTCACAAGTTCTTTGAGTATAGACAAGGCCTTCTCACCACCCCTGGGAGCTCATCCTTTTTCTTCTTAGAATCTCACAGTTGCATTTCCATGTTCTGGTTGTCAAAATATTACCCATTATTCTTTAAAAATTTATAATGGAAACATTTAAATATGGAAAAAGAAGACCTATGAGTCCAGTCAATTCTCGTGTACCCTTAAATTCTACCAGTGATCAAAGGACCACCTAAAATACCACTTGCCCTGTGAGATCTTTTTTTTTCTTTTTTTTTACATTTTGCTCTCCTGCTTTGAGCCTCCTGTGTATTTATGATGTGGTATTTATAGTGTCTTATCACATCTACTCTGATAATATAGGAACTGGTTTTTCTTATCCCCTGACCCTTTCAAAGAAGAATTTGTAGCTTCATGATCTTTTTTGCTCCTTGCAGTGTCTTCTTGGGTGAATTATTAACAGTTTTGGCTCAAAGATAGAGATAGCCTAGTGAGGAACTTCATTTGGAATTTCTTCTTAGCCACAAAGATCTGATTGGGGGTGTGTGTGTGGGCGGGAGTACCAGGAACGGGCGGGAAGTGACCGTGTCATCATCTAGAAAGAAGCGGTGAAAAGGAGACATGTTGCTTTACCTTCACACAGATGTTTCTGGGAGCTTTATTTATAGTTGCTAAAACTTGGAAGCAACAAAATGCCTGTCAGTAGATGAACAGATTAATGAACTATGGTGCACTCAGACAATGGAATATTATTCAATGCTAAGAAGAAATGTGCCATTAAGCTGTGAAAAGACATGAAAGAACTTTAAAGGAATATCACGGAGTGAAAGAAGCCAGTTGGTATGATTCCAATTATATGAAGTTCTGGAGAAGGCAAAACTATGGAGATGGTAGAAAGATATCAGTGGTTGCTAGGGGTTGGGGGGCGGTGAATAGGCAAAGCACAGAGGAGTTTTAGGACAGTGAGGCTATAATGATATCCAGACATGTCTGTATATGTCAGTATATGTCATATATCTCAGTATACATTTGTCTGAACCCATAGAATGTACAACAGCAGGAATGAAACCCAATGTAAACTATGGGCTTTGGGGTGAAAATGATACATCAGTAAATTCATCAGTTGTAACAAATGCACCAATCTGGTGGGGGATGTCGATTATGGGGAGGCTATGGATGTGTGAGGGTCTAGGTTCTAGGGAAAATCTCTGTACCTTCCCTTCAATTTTGCTGTGAACTGAAAACTGCTCTCAAAAAAGAAGTCCTTGATAAAGAAAGACATAGATTCGGAAGCCTCACTGCTAGAGATCCCGAGTTTGGGGAGCTGAAATCATTCCCATGGTCAGTGGGAAGCAAGAGAAGATGGTTCCAAGTTGATGAGATGTTTGAAAAATGTAATTAACATAAACAACATAAGAGAGGAAGAACAGAGAGGAGGACATCTGAAGATATAAGCTGCCCGTACAGGGAACATTCTATTTAGCTCATATTAAAAAAAAAAAAAATAGAAGAATAAACATGGAATGGAGAAAAGAAACTAGTACCTATTGGACACCTGTTATATGAGAGACTCTGCTAGATGTCTTCACACATGTTATGGCTGCTGATCCTTTCAGTGATTTGAGTCTCTCATCTCCCATTAGCGGGTTGTGGAAACAGTTTAAGAAACGTTTTTCAGGTTAATAAGGGGCATAACTCGGATTTAAAATGAGGTCTATTGGTGTTCAGTTTGTGCTATTTTTACTCCTGTCTCTTTCTTTCCTTCCCCCCTCCCTTCCTTTCTTCTTTCATTCTTTCTTTCTTGAAGGGCTCAATACTAATGTTCAAAACAGTTGGGAGAAGAACAAATATTCGGTCAGCAACCATTTAGGATGTGCAGGCACTGAGCAGAATCGATGCTGTGATGGAACGTGTATTGGGAAGATAGGTGCTAAACAAGTCATCAGTGCAGAAATAACTACAGAAAGGCAACCATAAAGGAATGTGGGATTACGAGACTTGGTATGAGGAATGTACATGGAAGATAGTCGTGGAGATCCATTTGAGACAGATTGGACATTTTAAAAAATGCTTTAAGTGGTTAGTTTTTTTTAAATTTATTAAATTCTAGAATTTTAGTTCCAGTATAGCTGATGTACAGTGTTAACATTGGTTCAAGTGTACAATACCGTGTTTCGATAATTTTATACATTACTCAGTACTCATCACGAGTGCCCTCCTTCATCCCCACCACCAATTTCTCCCACCTTCCTTGTGGTAACCGTCAGTTTGTTCTTTTAGTGAAGGGCCTGTTTCTTGGTTTGTACCTTTCTCTCTTTTCCCCCTTTATTTTTTTTCTTAAATTCCACAAATGAGGGATATCTGTGACTTATTTCACTTCGCATTATACTCTCTAGCGCCAGCCATGTGGTTACAAATGGCAAGATTTCATTCTTTCATATGGGTGAATTGTATTCCATTATGTGTGTATATACGCCACGTCTTCTTTATCCATTGGTGTATATATGCCACATCTTCTTTATCCTTTGATCCATTGATGGACAATTGGGCTGCTTCCATAACTTGGCTATTGTAAATAATGCTGCGATAAACATAGGGGTGCGTATATCCTTTCAAATTGATGTGTCTGTAGTCTTTAGGTGAATACCCAATAGTGCAATTACTGGATTGTAGGCTAGTTCTATTTTTAGGTTCTTGAGGAACATTCATACTGTCTTTCCAGAGGCGAAAGCCTCCCCATCAATAGAGATGGAGTGGACATTTTAAACTAAAATGTCAGAGGTTCCGTAAAGTGCACTGAGTTCACATCCTGCGTGAGATGCTGAAATGTGAAAGCTGGAGGTGTGGACTGTGACCTACAAGGAATGTTCAGGAAGGTCTGGGAGGGTTCTGTGGGGCGTGGGATAGAAGAGCTGGGTATGGAAGTCTGGGCTCCTATCTGCAAGAGGGCTAGAGCTTTCTAAGCAGAGGCAACACAAAACTTAAAAGGCAAGGTCCTAGGAAATCCCTTTCCCTCTTTGAAATCCAAATGACTGCACATTTTAACCTGAGCTTGTCAGCTTTCTTTCTCCAAATTTTATGTGATTGTGCAGAACGTTGGCATGCTGGCTGGAGTCTCAGTGGTAGGTGAGATCCAGTGGTTGGAGGGAACAGGAGCATCTGAGTCCTTGCTGTGGCCAAGCGGGCTTCCTTCCTGCACTCCCTCCCCCTGGTCCCTCCCTGTTCGTTGCTTTGCATCTGATCATCGCAATTTAATAACATTTAATAACACTCCCCTGCCCATTGCAGTGCCAGCCGCCCCTGGGACTTGAGCCTAGATGCGAGTATTAAGGAGAGGGCAGCCAAGGCCTCTAGGTTGCCAGGGACTTGGCTGGAAATCCCATTCACATTGGGAAAGAGATTTTGAAAATAAATTTGGCGCTGGAAGCCATGCCAGCCTTTTGTAAAGCTGTAGCAATAATCATAAACCCTCATCATCATGACCCCCCGACCTCTGGGCCAAGCTGACCAATAGGTAGGCATCCGCCTATCCTCACGATGCCACCTTCTGTGGACCCCGGGGGATCCTCTTGCTGTTTGGGTTGGCTCCGGAGCACCATCTTCTGTTTTATGTAATAAGACACATGAGAGAAGCTCTTTGTGCCCAGGCTGTCCGCGTGGGTACTGAGCAAGAGGTCTCAAGGACCCCATCATTTTCAGTATGGTTGAGGCTAGCGAACATTTCTGCAGCCTGGGAAATGTTGATTAACTCTTGGCAAGGTTTTTGTTTTCCGGTGCCATTTTTGCTCCTGGCCAGGATTATCATGACCCCAGCTTTGGTTTTAAGATGAAGTTTGCAAATATATGTGGGTGGTGAGGCTCCGTTTTCAGAGAAAACAAGCCAGGGTGTGGCATGGGGCTGATGTCATGTAGCTCTGCAAGGGCTCGCTCAAGCCAACGAGGCTTGCCCTGTGCGGATGGCACCAACCGGGGGCCATGCTTGTTGAGGTCTGTAGGAGCACACGGGTGTTCTGTCCTTCCGAGAAGGTTGTTGCTAGCAAGGGACCCAGCCCGGAGCCTGCTTTCTGATTTATTTTTTGTATTTGCTTTAGACTATCAGGGGAAAGGGCCATTCACGTATTTGAGCACGGTGCTGTATTATTTACATCGCTTCCCCTGATACTTTTGTTTGTTTGTTTTTACAGAGAGAGAGAGATCACAAGTAGGCAGAGCAGTAGGTGGGGTGGGGGGGTGGGGGGACAGGCTCCCTGCTGAGCAGAGAGCCCGATGTGGGGCTCTATCCCAGGACCCTGAGATCATGACCTGAGCCAAAGGCACAGGTTTAACCCACTGAGCCACTGAGGTGCCCCTTGTTTTTGTTTTTAACGTGGTGTTAAATGTTGGTAGCCTTGTTAGGGGAACAGATTACTTCGAAATCAACACAGCTGGAAACTGACCACGTATTGTTGTACTTTCTCTTTAGAAATGAAAGAGGCATTTATAGAAAGGCTGGAAAAGGCAGGACTGTCCAGAATTGCCTTAGAGATGTATTTTCTTCCAAGTCTAATTCACGATCAATGTCACACCTCGGTGTCCAAACGGACCCACTCACCTTTCTTTGTGAAGTTGCGGTTTGCTGGGAACAATAAACTCGAGAGGTTTGCGGCAGTCCATGCTTGGGAGGGCGGAGTCTCTTCAAAGCTGCCTCTCTCTGCTGAAGTGTGGTCTTCAGAGCTGAGGGAAGAAAGCCTGGTATGTGGTGGTGTTCTGTGAGCCCTGCCTGCCGCCTTGAAAACCTCATCAGAGTCACTCCCGGCCTCTCACTGGGTTCCTCTTTCAGGGATGGGCAAGTAAGTGAATGATGGAATTTTGGTGCCTGTGTCTGTGATTTTTGATTTGATGCGCTGTCGAAAATGAAGGCAGGGTGGATTTTGATGATGTCGTTCAACCGGGTTTTGTGTGTCTCCTGAAAGTATTTTTCTTGTTGGTGTCAGAAGAGAAGCAGGAGCCTTCTCTCTCACATCTTGGGGACTTTGTTTTTGTCTTAGTCATTTATTCCTTTAGCCTCTGTGCCAAGGGCTTCTCTCTCTCTCTCTCTTTCATACTCTTTCTTTGCAGAGATGTTTTAATGATTTGTGGAGTTATAGTATAATCGTGAGTTGTTAATCGTCAGTTGCTAGGGTAGAATAATTCATTGCTCTCTTTTTCAAAGGCAGTTTTCCCCACAAATAGCTATCTCTCTGGCCATCTCTCTTGTAAGAGCTGATTTAGAAACGAAGAAGAGAGAGGTGTAGGAATTTCAGAGTAACTTTTGCTTTTGGTTTGCTTACGTGGCAACGGGGGAGCCTTTTTCAGAGGCAAAATATATTTTACCTTTATTTTGTTTTAACAGAGAGGATGACAGGGTTGTGTCTGCTGGGATTACTGGAATTACCAGTCACCTGTGTTGGAACAGGGATGTAGTCATCTGGACAAATGGAATTTGTCATGCATCCCTCATGAGGGTGTTTAAAATAGCATCCTCCAGCTCTTTGATTGAAGCCCATTGAGAGGAATTGTTGGAATTGGGCCACACGTCTATTGGGATTTTCACCATCAGACCCAGCCCTTAGCATTGTTGTGGGTAAGGTAGCACAGCTCTCTCTATATCCACCATATGTCTGGACAAGGCAGTATGTATCGTGTAACCGGCTAATTTAGTAACATGTTCTGAGTGACCCTCTGAACTCCAGGAGGAGGAAAGTGAACAGTGAGTTTTGAATCTTACAAAATACGTAGATGAGCCCAAAGGAGGAGACCTCTGAGAAGTCCTGTGACAATGGAGATGGACCTGAAAGGCTTTCTCTGTGTTGGTTACTGCCAAGCATATTTTTCTGTGGGTTTATACAGCTTGGCAGAATTGATCTTGATTCTGGATTTTGAAGGGGTAGAAAAAAAGAGTCAATTACATATTACCTTGGACTGAGATAATCTGACCAGTTATGCTCATGAATTTCTTAAGTGAATTTTCTTTTTTTAATGAGACTGTACAGATTCGTTCTCTAAGTGATTATAATTAACAGCTACGTAAGACATGTCTGTGCTCTTCCATATGTGATAGCTCATGGCTCTCCTCTCCAGCCCAGTGAGGCAGGCATGAGTATCATTTCCCCATTTTTATAGTCGAGGATATCGAGGGTCGGGTGAAAAGTGACTCTGGAGGTCACTTGGTGAGTGAAGTGCTGGACGTAAGCTGGGTTTTTAAAAGCTCATCATCACATGGTCCCCTTCCAGCATTCTCTCTGGTCATCCTTGAACTACTTCCATTGTAGAATAGGGGAATGAGCTCCGGACTGGGTGTTAGAGACCTGGATTCTGATTCTGACCCGGTCATCGCTAGCTCTGTGATGTCGAGCCATCACTGACATCTTTGGATGTCATCTTCCCGCAAGGAGAAGATGTCTTTGATGTCTCAAGTCTTTTTGCGTGTTGAGAATCTCTCTCCCGGGCCTTGCCCAGGGCTGGTGTCAGTGCTGTATTTCACCCCCAGTGATGCAGAGAAGAGGGGAGGGAGAAAAGTTAGAACCGTCAGTGTTCTTAGCCAGCTCTGCTTTGGTTTCCCCTGCCAAGCATGAAGACACCCAGGATCTCCTTAAGTGAGGAATATCTTGGGTCCTTAAGAGGCTACTCAGATTTCTGAGCGGGCATGTCTCAGTCTGTTCCTCAGAGAGGAGGAGGCACAAGAGGAGAGGAAGAGAGAGAAGCTTAAGCAGATTCCTCGCCCAGCGCTGAGCCCGATCACACGACCTTGAGCCGAAATCAAGAGTTGGACGCTTAACCACCTGAGCCACCCAGGTGCCCCATCAGCCTGTTCTTTTGTATCCATCAGCAAAATTATTTGAGCCAAACTCTCTGTAGTTTCAGTCCAGGGGTGAGCACATGGCTTACATTCCCACCTGGTCCCTGAAGAAGCGATCACCTCCTTGCACGAGCCCATCTGTTACCGTATTCCTTTTTGAAACAGGGTAAAGTGTAAATAAATATTACTCTCTCCCTCTTTTAGGTGTTTCTGCTTATGGCAAGTCGTTGACAGATACGGTCCGGGCAGAAGAGTGGGAAGGCATTGTTTATTCTCCTTCCATAGTTAAATCTACCAGTTGTTTACAGATCAAATGAGAGAATTGGAAGATACTGAGATAAGGGTGATGATATCAGACTGACATTAAAAAGGGAAAAAAATTTTCTTATGTACAAGAAAGAACAGAGAAGTTGGAATGACCACCTCTCAGCCGGGAGGAAAGGGCAGCTCTCCTGGGTAAAGAGAGTTAGCGTCCTGATACTGGTATTTTCATCCTTAAATGACCGAGAACCTTATCCATGAGCATGGTCTGCATTTGGGGAAGGTGTGCTCTGCCTGGTGCTTGGGTGCTCGGCACTCACAGACCTCCTGGGTGGGACGTGGTTTTCTGCATGAGGGATGAGAGCTGCATATTCCCAGGCTAGCCCCTTGCTTCGGCTGCAGTGTCTCTGTTCCCACTCTTACGCTGTGATTTTGACATTATCCTTGTGTCTCTCCCCATAGGCAGGAAGCGAAACCCTGGCCTTAAAATTCCAAAAGAAGCATTTGAACAACCTCAGCCCAGTTCCACGTAAGTTGGCAAGATCGTCATCTTAATCCAAACACTTCCCTTTACAGATTTCCAGGGAAGGGGGGGTTCATTTTTGGACTGATGAGCAATGCCTTGACTATGGGAATCACTGTTAGAAAGAAGAGCCCTTTGGAGGGGGGAGCCATGTGCTTGCTGTTCTGAGACCTGAAATAATCAGGTCAGTCCATCTGTATTGAATGAGTAGCTTCGAACTCAGCCTCTTACATTACTGGTTGGCAGAAAATTGAGTGTCGCAAATGTGTTTGGCAGATGGGGTCCTATGGTGTTCAGAGAGGTCCCTGGACCTGGATTTTTTGCCTTTTCTGTATAGACTTGAGCAAATCAGCAAATCCCTGGGAGTACCACTACTATAAAACTGGAGTAGAGATGGAATGCTGGTATTTGGTAAGGACTCAGTATCCCAACACCTCAATTCTGTCGCATATAAATAGAAAGCAAAATGAGGTAAAGGAACCTTTTTTAGGACTTTGGCCCAAATCCCTAAGTGTGCTCAGGTCCTGGTGAAGCAGGATACCGTCTCCCTTAGCCTCCCTCTTATTTCTTTTACTCTCTGTGGGGTGGTGAGAGTACCTCCTGTCTAGTTGGGGGTATGACCACCTTACAAAGCATCTGCTTGGGAGGAATGGGAATTGCAAGGAAAAAAAAGTCACCACACGAAGTTCTACAGAGGCAGCACAAGCATAGGGAAAGGCCATCCCCATGGAAGCTTGAGTTTTCAAGGCCGTTGGTCAGCTCTATGAAAATGCCTCTCTTTCTGAAGGTTTTTGACCTTAAACACGATCTGTCCTATCAGAAAGTGCACCTTCTAGTGATGGAATGTGCTAGTAAAGATGATCACGTCTATTGTAAGACTTTGTTGAGGCCGTTAGCCATACCCTGCAGTGGTATGAACAAACGTCCCACTCAAGAACCTCTAAATACAGAGCGAAAGTACACTCCTCCGGGTTCTGCTCTCTAGCTCGAGGGCCAAGCTCACCTTAGAGGGGTCCTTTCCTGAGGCTGTAGCAGGAGGTTCTTTCCATATCTGTTTTCAAGATTGCTGTTTTTGATGTTTTTTTGTTGTTGTTTGTTTTTTGTTTTTGTTGGACCTATGACCTGTGTAATTCATAACATCTCCTCTCGATTGGTTTCTCAAGAGTTTAGACTCAAACATATTACTTCCCTGTACTATCTGTATAGGTCTCTCTGTGATATACTTTAAAACTTTTCAACTTGAAATTATTGTAGATTCATGGGAGACGACAAAGAAATGCATAGGGAAGTCTCATGTACCCTTCCCCTAGGTTGTGTCCTCCCCTCCATGTTCACATCTTAACACAGCTACAGCCCAATATCAAAACAGAGTGGCATTGGTACAAACCATTACTCTTCCAAGTACCCGTGTGTGTGTGTGTGTGTGTGTGTGTGTGTAGCTATATGCAATTTTGTCACATGTGTAGCCTTAGGGAACCACTACCATAATCAAGATACTCAATAGTATCAATACCACAAGATTCTCTGATGTTATTCTCTTACAGTCATACCCACCTCTAACCCCCAGCCCTAATCTCTGGTAACCACTCCCCTGTTCCCCATTTCCATCTTGTCTCATGGTTGTTACATCAACAGAACCATTCACCTCCAATTGGAGACTCTGGCTTTTCCATGCAGAATCGTTTCCTTGAGTTCATTCAAGCTGTTGCATGTATCAGTAGTTCTTTCCTTGTTATTGCTGAATCCATTCCATGGTGTGGCTACACCACAGTTTGTGGAACCCCTTTAGCCTTTGAAGGAGATATGGGTAGTTCCAGTTTGGGGCTGTTTTGACGAAAGCAAGTTCCTGAGTGAAATTAAGTCTTCATTTCCCTGGGACATGTGTCCAGTAGTGCAATTGCTGGGTTATTCAGTAAATCCACTTTTGAAATAACTTCCAAGATATTTTCCAGAGTGGTTGTACCATTTTACATTCTTACTGGCAATTTGAGGAAGATCCAGTTTCTCTGCAGCCCTGCCAATATTAACACTATTCAGTCATCCTATTTTTTAAAAACTTACTTATTTATTTGTGTGTGAGGGGGAGAAAGTGCAAGTTGGGGGGAGGGGCAGAAGAAGAGGGAGTGGGAGAATCTTAAGCAGACTCCACCCCCGACTTGGAGCCCAGTGCAGGGCTTGATCTCACAACCCCGAGATCATAAGCTGAGCTGAAATTAAGAGTCAGACACTTAACTGACTGAGCCACCCAGGTGCCCCATTAGCCATTCTGATAGATATATAATACTATATCATTACAGTTCTCATTCTTATTTGTGTAATGGCTCATGATGCTGATGAATATTTTTAGGTGTTTATTTTCCATCCATATATCTTTGATGGTGAAATGTCTGTGTACATCTTTGGCTACTTCCTAATTAGATTACTTTTTTTAATGTTGAGTTTTGAGAGCTCTTTCTATATTCTAGACACAAGGAGTTTGTCAGATATGTGATTTAAAAACGTATTCTCCCAGTCTATAATTTGTCTCTTCACCCTTTTATTTTGATGAAATCCCATCTAGCAATTTTTCCTCTGATGGGTCATGGATTTGGTGACAATTTTAAGAACCCATTGCTTCATACTTTGTTCCTGTTTTTCAAAATAATTTTTGGCTAATTTAGGCCTTTCCCCTTCCCATATTAGTTTTAGAATCGGCTTGTTTACATCTACAAGTGAACTTGCTGAGGTTTCGGTAGGAATTATGTGTAACCTTAGATCAATTTGGGGAGAACTGATGTCTTAACTACACCGAGTCTCCTAATCCATGAACCTGGTAGATTTCTAGATTTTCTTTGATGTCTTTCATCAGTATTTTATAGTTTTTATCATATAGGCTCTCTACAGTAGGGTTTGTTAAAATTTATACCTAAGTATTTAATTTTGTAGGGAGCAACTGTAAATTGTACTCCATTTTAAATTTTGGTTTCTACCTGTTAAGGATCAGTATATAGAAATGCAGTAGATTTTTCTGTATTGTTCTTGTATCCTATGACCATACTGAATTCACTTAGTGGTTCTAGGGGCATTTTTGTAGATTCTGTGTGTGTGTGTGTTTGTAAAGTCTTTATAGAGCTTTTTATGTAGACAATTATGCTACCTGCAAATTGAGACAGTTTTCTTTCTTCCTGTATTTTTTCTGTATTCCTGTATTTTAAACTGCATTTTTAAAAACTTTCATTATTTTTTTGCTTTATTTCAGTGGTAGGAATGTCCAGTTCCATGTCAGATAAGATTGGTGAGAGCAAGCAACCTCACTTTGTTGTTAGAGGGAAGGAGTTCAATCTTCTACCATTAAGCATGATGTCAGGTTTTTGTAGACTGAGGCTTGAAAAAGTTCCTCACTAGTTGTGGGGTACTATGCGTTTTTATTGTTAATGCGTGTCAAATTTTGTTAAGTCCTTTTTTGTGCATGACTTGACAGGATCGTAGGTTTTTCTTCTTTGTACTTTTGATATGGATTACACTGTGATTGATTTTTGAATATTAAACTCACTTTGCATACCCCAAATAAATTCCACTTGGTTGTGGTACATTTTTTTTAATACATTGTTGGATTCAATCTGTTGAAGTTTTGTTGAGGATTTTTATGTCTATGTTCATGAGATATTTTGGTCTGTAGTGGGTTGTTTTGGGTTCTTTTTACTTCTTCTTTTTTTAGTGTATGCTGTTATTTTCTGGGTTTGACATTAAGGTAATATTGGCCTCATAAAATAAATTGGTAAGAGTTTCTTTTTTGTTTTGTTTTGTTTTTTTGTTTTGTTTTTGTTTTTGTTTTTGTTTTCTGGTAGGCACATAAAATCTGTATTAATTCTTTTAAAAAATGTTTGCTAAAATTCTCCAGTGAAACAAAATGAGCCGATATATTTCTTATTTTTTTCTGGGACTTTTACAATACAGAATTAATTCAGATAACCTATTTTTTTCAAGCTTGGGTAGTTTCTGGTTTACAAGGAATTGGTCCATTCCTTCTAAGTTGTTGAATTATAAGAGTAACATTGTTTATAGAATTTCCTGATTATTCTTCGAATGGCTACAGGACATGTTGTGATATCCTTTTTTTCCTGAGACTGGTAATCTGTGCCTTCTCTTATAATCTGTGTCAGTCTTGGTGGAGGTTTATCAATATTATTGATATTTTAAAACATTTTATGTATGTAGGTATTAATTTAGAGAGTGCATGTGCGAGGGGGGTGGGAGCAGAGAGTAAAGGAGAGAGAAGCTTAAGCAGACTCCCCGTTGAGCGCAGAGCCCTGCTGCGGGCTCGATTTCACGTCCCTGAGCTCAAGACCTGAGCCAAAATCCAGAGTTGGATGTTCAACTGATGGCCCCCCCGAATGCCCTGATTTTGGGGTACATTCTCATGTCCCCCTCCCACTTGTCTTACATTCCTTCCTTTTAAATTTTTAGCCCTCATTTCCTTCTAATTTATATTTTCTGTATTTTATGAATTTTATGAAAGCCACCATAAATCCTACCTTCAGATAAACAAATGAGTAAAAATGTACGCAATGAAAAACCTAGTTTCTCTGCTGTCTTTCCTTCATGTGGCAGAATAAACTTTAAATTGTATTTTCTTTTTCACTGTGTAAAGCCAAGGGCATCACTTTATCGTTGTAGAGCAGACTACTTTAGCTCACGGGGAGCCTTATTAGCCGTAGTAGTATTTTAATACCGATGCTTATATTCGTAGACCTAAAGAAGTAGCTTCCACATTTTGTGTTTTTCTTGGCAATTTTTGGGGGTTGGCTTGGTAACTCGTACCATTTATACCCTGCCTTCTTCTGCTGTACGACACAAAAATAAATACCCTGGGACAGAGTGCCATTCTTCCTGGTTCTGTGTGTGGTCCCTCTGCTGGAGCTCTTTCTCTGAGTAACGGATGCCAGTGTGTCTTGGCTCAGGTTTCTGAGCTGTCCCCGTACTTGATTGGCAGCAGCTAATTCTGAACTGATTCCATGCTCGTGAATATTATTCTAGTTAACCCTCCCAAGAAGCTCAGGAGGCAGTTACTGTTACTCTTACTTGATAAATGAGAGAACGGACCTGTACAAGGTCAGGTGCTCAGAGCAGTCAAGCAGCACCTCATGGGTAAGAGTTCAGGCTCCGGCTACAATGCCTAGGTTCACATTTGGGATCTAAGCTTCACTAGTTGAATTCCTTAGGCGAATTCCCTAACCTTACTAAGTCGTAGTTTTCCCTTCTGAAAAATGGGAATAAATAATGATGTGGTTGCTGGGAAGAGTAGGAGTCATCATCTGTATTAAGTGTCTGGCCCAGTGCCTGTCCCATTGTACCTTCTCCAGGAAGGTTGCTCCAAGTGTTGTTGCTGTTATTATTACGAATCCACTTAATAATTATTCATGATCCCTATTATATAGTGGAAGAGCTGGCATACGAAGTCAGGGCTTTCTGACTTTCAGGGATATGCTCTGAGCCACACATCAGACTGGTCGAGGGTGTGATCAAACCGTCTGTGGCTGATAAAACAAGAGGCTAGTTTACTGGCTGTGGCTAGTAAAACATCACTTCAGCAGTTGAGATGATATAATTGTGAGGCTCTGGGTTCTAATTTTGCCAGGTCTTTGAATGACTTTAAGTTATTTAGTCTTTTTCTTTGTGAACTCTTCCCGTTGAGGTAGAGTTGTGTAAGTTAAAGAAGATACTTCATACAAAGGGTCTGGCACAGTCTCTGGCCCAAGTAGATGCTTAATAAATATTATCAAATAGATGAACAATGGTTGTCATAATAACCAGTAAACTGATTACTTATTACTTAGAATTACAAATAATTAGTTATTATAATAAGCTAAAACTCGTTCATATAAAAGCAAATAGTATGCATGGAGCACTGGGTGTGGTTCATAAACAATGAATGCTGGAACACTGAAAAGAAATAAAATAAAATAAAATGGAAAAATAAAAGCTAATACTAGGGGCACTGGCTTAGGTCATGATCTCAGGGTCTGCTCTGTGAGGAGCGTGCTTCAGCTTCTCTCTCCCTCTGCCTCCTTTACCCACTTGTGCGGCTTCTCTCTCTCTCTCTCTCTCAAAAACAGACAAACAAACAAAAACAAAAAAAAAATCTAATACTAGGTGACCTTTGGAGCACCTTTGACCTTCCAGGGACGGGATTTCGTAATAAGCCTGTTTCTTTCCCCAGAGGACTAAAATATTGAATAAGCAACAGAGAACTTATACCCACAGTTTAACCTCCTGCAGAGACCCAGTGCTCCAGGAAAACTAATATGCCCAGCCCTGGACAGAACACAGTGTCTGCGAAGCTAATACGAGCTGTCAGCCTTGGCCCCATCATTTGATGCTTTTGGCAGACCTTATGAGCCCAAGGGCCCCAGGCTTGGGTGCGTTGGTCGTTTTCATTTGAGAGGGCCTGGGTATTGGGAGTAGGTTCCTTACATTCAATCAGACTTGGACTGAATCATGGCCTTACCACTTGGGAGCAAGGTAGTTAAACTCTGGGCCATACGGTTTCTCATCTGGACCATGGGCGTAATGATACTCATGAGAGAGAGAGAGAGAGAGTGTGTGTGTTTAAAGGATTAGATGAGATATAGGTAAAGCTTTGCACTCAGTTCAGCCTCTATTCCTTTCACTTTAGGTCAAGACAGATTCAAGTGGCATGAGTTTTATTTTCAGCTCTGTTGAGCTGGATGGCTTTAGCAAATTCTGGGCTTTTCTGGGTTCCATTTTTCTCTTTCTGGAAAATGGCATGACCCCCCCTCCTATTAGGTAGAGGCATATACTGCAAGGTTAGTACAACGTTGGAGTTCAGCAAACTTTTTTTACAAAGGCCAGCTGGTAAATATTTCAGGTTTACCCGAAGCCCAGTGGCCCCTGTCGGATGGTCCTCATAGTTTTTTTCCTACAACTTTTTAAACTTAAAAACAGTCATTCTTAGCTGGGCCACAGGCTGTAATTTGCAAAGCCATGTCTGAGTACTGGAGTACCAGACCTGGAAGCAGTCTTACCCAATGCCCTCCTTGGATGGCAAGAAAATGGAGGTAGCCCCCCAAAACTAGTGACTTTCCTGTTGCTTCCTCCTTTTTCAAAGGAAGAGTATGGAACAACTGCAAGAGATTTTTTTTATTTATAATAGTCACACGTTTCAAGTAATAGTTGTCTTTCATTCAAAGTTCCATTGCAGTTAGTACAAATCATCGATGATGAAGGAAAAATTGTTCTGGAAATTTTAAGATTGAGAAATCAGATTTTTAGAAACGTAATCTTCTGGAAAGTATTTCTGAAGAAAAATCCTCTTCTCACTCATACACACAAGACATATTAAAAACATCACTGGAGTGTACTGGGGTGTGCGTATGTATTTTCTTCTGTATCTATCCCTGCCAGTTCCTGGTTTTAAGTTAGTCTAGAAAAACTTTATTTTAGGTATTCTGTGCTTTTTAAAGGGATCTTGAGGTATGGGAAGGCTTGCCATTAAAACCTTAAATATATGTTTATGTTTATATGCCCATTTTTTCCTTATTGCTTTATTTAGTTAGTTTTAGCAGAAGGGGCAGAATTATAACACAGTAGGCCTGGGGAAATTGCCAAGGGCTGGGATTCTTTTCTCCCTTTCTATCTTCTTGCCTTCCTTCCATTTTCCTTTGGATGTTTCTAGAGACAGTTCTGCATAGAATGTCCGGTTAGGGAGACCTGGGTCTCTTTGGTCACCTCTGATTCTGGCATTCCTGGGATTTTTTTTTTTTTTTTTTTTTTTTTTGTGGTGATACTTCTGGTGCCTTTATTTCAAGAAAATGCTTCTTTTTTTTTTTTTTTTAAAGATTTTATTTATTTATTTGATAGAGATCACAAGTAGACAGAGAGGCAGGTAGAGAGAGAGGAGGAAGCAGGCTCCCCACTGAGCAGAGAGCCCGATGTGGGGCTCGATCCCAGGACCCTGAGATCATGACCTGAGCTGAAGGCAGAGGCTTTAACCCACTGAGCCACCCAGGCGCCCTCAGGAAAATGCTTCTTGAAGCTCTTGGTTGGTTGCATGGCCAGACCAAACATCTTTCTTTTGGGTGGGTTGGTATCCACCCAGGCAGTATTGAAGTAGTAGAAATAAATGCACATGAGGGGACTGTATGGTTTCTCTATGGAGACACAAGATCAGCCAACCTTTAGCTGCTGAGATGGCCCCCAGATAGTATGTGTGCTGTGTATGGAAGAAATGTCACAACTGTCTTAGTCTGATAGCAGGAAGTATTCTGACCTGAAAACTAGGAGATCTGGGTTAATTGTGATCTTGGGAAGTCCCATCACCACTCTGGGCCTTTTTCCGTCTATGAACATGGGGACTAGAGAGATTTGGAATTATTGTGGTTTATGAATTTTGTGAGTTAACATAACCATATGCTAATTATTAGGTTTTTTTAAATAATTATGGGAAAATGTGGTGGAATAATTGGGCACATTGGTGCCAATGAAAGAAAAAAAGTTTGGGGCTTACTAGAATAGTATAATTATTTACATAATTCTTTACACCTAGCTCATATTTATTGGATATTTCCTGCATGCCAGCCATTGTGCTAAGCCCATTTTACTTGGACTATCTCAGGATATACTAATATCCTCATGTTAAAGAAGAAAAAGAAGCTCAAAGAGATTAAGTCATTTATTCATTTTGCTTTTTTTTTTTGAAGATTTATTTATTTTAGAGAGACAGCATGAGAGCAAGCACAGGGTAGAGTTGGGTAGGAACAGACAGAGGGAAAAGGAGAGAATCTTAAGCAGGTTCCCCGCTGAACACAGAGCCCAACTCAGGGCTGGATCCTACAATCTTGAGATCGTGACCAGAGCCAAAATCAAGAGCCAGATGCTCAACAAACTGAGCCACCCAGGCACCCCGGAGATTAAGTCATTTAAACCCAAATATATTTTATTCCAAATCCTGCATTTTTAACACTTTTACTGATGAACTTCCAACTTAACCCTAAGGAAAACTCTCTTTAGTCATATATGATTTGGGAAGGCACAGTTTACTAAATATGTCATGTTTTTTCTCTTCCCCCCTTTTCTTTCTTAGGCCACCTCGAGACTTGGACTCTAAAGCTTGCATTTCTATTGGAAATCAGGTAAGAAAAAAATATCACGGTGCCAGTTAGTATCTTGACCAGTTCCTAGGTATGCTTTCTGACTGGCCATTGGAAAATTTATTTTCCATAGCATGCCGTCAGGGGATGGGTCACAAAGTTTGAGTTTAGCAGAAGTGGTGGGTGGCGCTCTGGCTGTTTTGGGTGCCTTATTGAAATCAGGCTAGTGTCGCCCTGATGGAAGGTATTTGAGAGGAGTAGATGACTCGCTTTGGGGTGCATTCCTTAAAGTCCAAGGGTAGATCTAATTGCCATCAGTCAGCAAATGGATTAAATGTGTGAGGAAGGGGCTAAGGAGCCACAGTGTAGATCACGCAAAGTGAGTTTAGAGCCGAGTTGGAGCTGGATGTCTGCACTGCCTGTGATGAGCAGGTGGCATACTCCGCCATTCTGAACATCTCCTGGTGCTTCCTGCTGGCAGGGGCTCCTTGGATAAAGCTTCTAGATCAGAAGCTTCTGGACCAGAAATAACCCTTAGAATGTTGGGGGAAGCCAGAGAGGGGACAAGGTAGTCTATGTCCTTAAATTTTTTCTTTACTCTTGTATTATTACTTTTCTCTCTTGCAGAACTTTGAGGTGAAGGCGGATGACCTGGAGCCCATAATGGAGCTGGGGCGGGGTGCGTACGGGGTGGTGGAGAAGATGCGACATGTGCCCAGCGGGCAGATCATGGCGGTGAAGGTAGAGTTGACGGTCCCCAAACGCTTTCTGTCTGTGGTATATACGTTCATCCATCTCAACCGCAAATCAGTTCTTTTCGTAGAAGCAAAACAATCAGCAATGGAATCAAACAAAGAAGGTTATCTGTAGGGAACTATATTTCCCTCCAAATGTCTGGAAAATCCTTCCTTGGTATGAGTTGCATTTACTGGTCATTTTCTTTTGTTTTTTTAACTGATAAATCCAATCCCCTCCTTTCAACTTTTTATGGAACCACCATGTCATCACACTTAAAAGAATTATCAGTACTTCTTTAATGTCATGGAATACTGGCTCCAAAATAAATTACTTTGATTATCACTTTTTTTTTTTTTTTTTGCTGGTTGGTTGTTGAAGTCAAAATCCAAATAAAATTTCACATACTGCATTTGGTTGTTATGTCTCAAACGTCTCTTTCATTCTAATATTCTGTTGCTTTTAAAGAATGGTCCCCAAAAATCAGGAAATGAGAATTGAGGGAGAAAATTTTGTCCATTTGTGGGAAAAGGGATGGTAAAGGCATCTTGAGTGATGGCATTGTTTTTGAGCTGGAAAAAGAAATTGGAAATCATTGCATATTTCTTGAGTACATGCTCAAGGGACTTTGGGGACCCACCTTCTGTACATGTGTTCATGGATTTGGCCCATTGTTAGGGATGTGGATGTCAGATGACTTGGACCCCTTTGTTTTTGGAGAATGGAGATATATTTCCCTTGCCTTGTAGATTTTGCAATGTATTCTTCTGCAGACTTTTTGCTAATTAGGCCAAAAATATAAAAGCCTGTATATAGTATTTTTAGTATGATATTTTGTTTATTTGTTATTATATATTTATTTAATTATATTATATTTTTACTGTCATTTAATGACAAAATCGTCTTTCTTTAAGACTACATTTGTTGGCGTGACAGGTGTCTTTCCTCTCAGAAGCCCTGGGATAGGAACAAACAGTCTCTCCATTTCTGCTTGATTCCATCCATTTCGGAGAGCTCTGTCCATTCTTCTTTAGTTGCTACTTAGTCCAGATATTCTTATTTCTTCCCAAAGAGGGGCTTTTAGTTTTTTTTTTTGGTGGGATCCCGAGTCAGCCACAAAGTAACGAATACTCTGGTCTCTACCGACTGGCCACAACACAATAGAGCAGGCTGTTTTTGTGACTTGGAAGGAAATACGCTTGCCAACATTTGCCCATCTTCTGAAATATAGTGTCAGTTGGCTTCTTGCTGGGGATTTTTCAGGAAATCTACTGAAAGTCTTCCTTATTTCTCATTTGGTACAAATAGCTAGTCACTAGGGTAAATACTTGGAAGGTCATTGCTAGAACTTGTGCTATGAGTTTTGTGGTATTTTTGGGACGGGACTCCTCAAGGTCCCTGCCTTATTTACTGACTCATCCTCAGGGCAGTAACCATCCATCTTTCCTTGCATTCCCATTCAGCGGATCCGGGCCACAGTAAATAGCCAGGAGCAGAAGAGGCTACTGATGGATCTGGATATTTCTATGAGGACAGTGGACTGTCCTTTTACGGTCACCTTTTATGGCGCACTCTTCCGGGAGGTAGGTGATCCTCAGTTCAACATCTGAGGAGAACAGACACTTAAAAAGGAGTTTCTCTAATTCCGTAAAGGCGATACACCCTCCTGGCACTCTTTCTCATTGGACGTGTCTTCTCTAGAGAGATTTCTGCTCGGGCGGTCATGACATGCCTTGACGCAAAGTTGGCTTGAAATGACAGCCTTTCCAAGTGTGGGGAGCCCTTTTGAAGACACTGAGGCTCCCTTTCTCCTTTTTGTTTTGGTTTATTTTGGCGTGGTTCTCTCTATCAATTGTCTGTAGGCTAATTTAGGTAGATTACTTAAAATCTGAAATATTATGGTCTTGTGGCCAAATGATAAGCTTCGTTTACCCTGTTTATGTACCCCCAGAGGCTTACAAGGATCTCTTTGCTTTACCCCTGCTTTCCCTTTCCCATGATATGGATTATGATGCTTCAAACAGCTATTGGATGAACTATTGCCAGTGTCCCAGGTGGGAGGTCAAACATGGAGTAGGCCTGTAGACCTAATCCCTAGAAGACAGGAACCATCAAGTCCCAGTTTTCTGGGAATCTGTTGCTTTTGACTATTGGTACTGATGTATTTATTTATAATGTTTTTAAAAAATTTGAGTTGACACACAATGTCCCATTAGTTGGAGGTTGTACAACATAGGGATTTAACTTCTCTTTGCATTATGGGTGGTCACCGCAAGTGTAGCAACCGCCTTCACCGTACAACTCTATTATATCATTAACCATATTCCCTCTACCATGCCTTTTATTCTAGTAAAGCTTACTTCATTCCATAGCTGGAGTAACCCTCAGTATTTAGACCCTCTCTTTATCAAGGAGTAGGGGATCCCATGCAGGTTCTTCTTGGCTGTCTGCTAGTTGGCTCTTGGGAAACGAACTTGCTTGTCTGTAAATTCCTTTGAGACCTTGAAGGGAAATTGTAGATTTCCTCCAAAAACTTGAGTACGAGAACAGTTCTTCGTGACAGGTATTAACTGTTTCCCCTTCTTTTCCTTTTCTGTCCCTCTCTAACAATCTCTGAACCACTTCATCTCTAGGGTGATGTTTGGATCTGCATGGAGCTCATGGATACGTCGCTAGATAAATTCTACAAACAAGTGATTGATAAAGGTCAAACAATTCCAGAGGACATCTTAGGGAAAATAGCAGTTTCTGTGAGTACATCATGACCCTACTACAAGGAGCATGTGAGAAGTCTAGACCTGATGTGTCTCTCATTCCCTACTGTGAGCATACACTAGCAGGACTAGAGCTGCCCTCCAGCACATGTCTGTTGGATGCAGAAGTGCCTCTGTGGACAAATAAATGAGTGTTTTTTTCTGGGCTCTGTGTAGAATATTCTACCACTGACTTGGTCTGGTAAACTCTCCGTTAAAATACCTATAAGCAGTGCCCCCCTTTGCTATGACCCCATTCCTGGTGTCTACATTCTGATCTTAGTTTCCTCTGATTTTCATTTGTAGATTTGTTAATGTTTTCTTAAGGCTAATAAGGCATAGAAAGAAGCAGAAGAAAAGGAAATGGAAAGAAAGATTGCCCTCTTAATGGCTGTTGAGACTCATGAGGGTGGAGAGAAAAAAAGTGCTGGAGGCCAAAAGAAACACCAGCTAGATGAGTGGGACACCCTTTCTACTGTGAGATCCGGTCCTCTCTGGTGGGTGGAGGTCAAGGAGTGTAGCTTCCTGTGTATTTTCCTGGATAGGGCCCCCGCTGTTGGAGAAAATACCTTACCTGGTAATGTTAAGCAAGGGATAATAATCCTGAGTATACTTAACATTCAGTTTCTTTCCAGTGATGGAGAAAAATCTATCTTGTGTTTTACCTGCAGATTGTAAAAGCGTTAGAACACTTACACAGTAAGCTGTCTGTCATTCATCGAGGTAAGCGTGCATGGAGTTGCTTTGGCTCTTCCTTTTATAACATCCATTTCTTTTACCCAGACTTTTCTTCCCCCATGGGTGGAAGTGGAAATGAGTCAGGCCATAGAACTGGAGGGTTTTCCTTCCCAGAGGAATAGCAGATCATATAAGTAGCTGCTTTTTCTCTTGTCTGAGGACACAAGAAGCCCTGGTCTTTTTATTGCACCTAAACTGAATATAAAACACGTGTTGCCAAGCACAGCTCTGGGATTACCCCACTGAGAATTTTAGAGAATGGGATAAAAATGCCTGTTGTATTGACTGTGGCCTAGGAGCTTCTTAGAAAAGCAGATTCATGGGTCCCCAGACCACCAGAATCTCCATCTTTAAAAAGATCCCCAGGTAATTTTTGTATGCCTTAAAGTATAAAATGTTCTGGTATTAAAGTACTGCTTTTTCAGGCTGCAGGAGGCAGGATAAAATGAAAAAAAAATTGATAGATTTATCTCTTTTTCCTTTACCTCCTCTGTTTTCCTTCCTATTGGCCTGTCATCTTTCCGTCTGTCCATCCATCCATCCATTCATCATCCATCCATATATCCATTCTTCCATCTTAACATCCATCCATCTGTCCATCCATCCATCCATCCATCCATATATCCATTCTTCCATGTTAATGTCCATCCATCTATCCATCCATCCATCTATCTATAGATGTATCCATTCTTCCATGTTAACATCCATCCATCCATACATCCATTCATCTCTCCATCCATTTCTCACTTGTAATCATTTTTCCACCACTTATACATCACTATAATAGGTGCCTTGAGAGATATATGAAAACAAAACACATTCTTTTTTTTTTTAAGATTTTATTTTTTTATTTATTTGACAGAGATCACAAGTTGGCAGAGAGGCAGGCAGAGAGAGAGGGGGAGGGAAGCAGGCTCCCCACCGAGCAGAGAGCCCAAGGCGGGGCTCGATCCTAGGACCCTGGGATCATGACCTGAGCTGAAGGCAGAGGCTTTAACCCACCGAGCCACCCAGGCACCCCAACAAAACACATTCTTATTAAAATTCCATAAAGGGATTCTTGATAGGGAAATAAGACCGATGTATGACAAACACATGGAAAAAATCAACCACATTACCAAGATGAAATTACCAAGAAGAGCTCTCCGTAGATTCTAAAGCAAGGAAATGATTAGCACTGGGTGACTATAGTCAAGGAAAACTTCTTAGAAGTTGCTCACTCAACCAAGTCTGAAGAAGAGTTAGTGGAAAGTGTGGATAGCTGGTGGGGTAGTGAGATTTGGTAATTCTCACGCTGTCTGAGTCAGCCTCAAAGTGATGTAGAATGTCCCACTCAGAGTACCTATTATTACTGTTATTGCTGTTATTATTATCATTAATTGTTATTATTAGAAATTGGAAAAATAGGGAGGATGACGAGGAAGAGAAGAAAGTGGGAAAGAGGGGCACCTGAGTGGCTCAATGGGTTAAACCTCTACCTTCGGCTCCGGTCATGATCTGAGGGTCCTGGGATCGAGCCCCGCATCGGGCTCTCTGCTCTGTGGGGAGCCTGCTTGCCCCTCTCTCTCTCTGCCTGCTTCTCTGCCTACTTGTGATCTCTGTCTGTCAAATAAAAAAAAAAGAAAAAGAAAGTGGGAAAGAATCCAGGTGGGAAGAAGCATGTAGATTACCCCCCCATGGGAAACTTAATTTTTCAGTATTTATTTCAAAATTTGGAAATATTTCATTTGTATTAAAAATATATACGTAAAGTATAAAAATAACATAATGTGCACGTCCACCATTCAGTTTAAGGGAAAACGTTAAAAAGGATCATTTTTAGTGTTTTTTGAATAACTTACTCTGCTGATTACATGTCCTTTATGAAATACCCTCAAGAGGGAAGAAGGTTAACTATAATAATTTCGAAGTCCATTATCCAGAGATAACAGTGATTCTCTATTTGGGTGCATGCTTTGTGGTCTGGAATCTCTGAATTCCTGATGAGTTCTGCTGTGTGACCTCAGACACATACCTCTTGCAGACGCATCCATTGAAACGGGTTGCCTCAGTCAGATTGATGGATGGTGGGACTGCATTCTGCCTTATCGTTCCACAATCTGTTTACTCCCATCCTTAAACTGTGCAATAGGTCACGATGAGCTGGGCTTAAAAATATATATATTTTGTTGTCCTAAGAACACTTAAGATGAGACTGCTCTCGTGGCAAATTTTAAGTGTGCAAGGCAATATTACTCATCATAAGGTCCATGTAGTACAGCGGATTTGTAGAATGTACTCATTTTGTGTCATCGTGTCTATGCCCAGGGAATGGGGCATTTGATTCAGTAATAGTGTTTTAAATTTTTACTATTCGTATGGGGCCAATGCAGATGATAAATAGGGGAGACAGCCCTTAATGATGGAGTCACAAACCTACAAGAAGGACGAACCATGAAATAGGAAACCAAGTTGGAAGCAGTAAGATGGGTGTCAGTGGGAATTAGGGAGGGCCCCAGAGGAAAGAGAAGTGAGCAGGATGTGGGGATGTCGGGCCCCCTGGTGGTGGACACAGGAATCTTCAGAGCAGGCTGGGATCACTGGCTCCTGGTTCTTCTTGCTTTCAGACGTCAAACCTTCCAATGTGCTGATCAACGCTCTTGGCCAAGTAAAGATGTGCGATTTTGGAATCAGTGGCTACCTTGTAGACTCTGTCGCCAAAACTATTGACGCAGGATGTAAACCATACATGGCCGTAAGTACGGCAGCGGGGGGAGGCATCTGGGAACGCAGCTGCCCGCAAACCCCGCCAGGAAATAGGAAATGGATGGCCACAGAGGGAGGATGGAAATGTGCTTATGGTGCAAGAAATATCCTGCATCTTATTTTTTTCTTAAGTCTTTTCTGTCTGAAATCCTTAGTCATTTGCTTCAAACATACTGTTTTTTTGAAATTTGAGTAAAAGAGGTCTTCTATTACTTGAAAAAAAAAAAGAGAGAAATGTAAGTAATAGATACAGCCCACACAAATTTTTCACCTTGTGTCGCAGGGGAGTGTTATCCTGCTTGTTGGGGACAGAAGAATGAAAAGAATTTAAATGACCCAAACAAGTCAGTTACGTTAGTCCTAAAGGATGCTCATGGCTGGGAAGATTTGCTGCCATTGGCAGAGACGTTGGGACCCCCTTTAACATTAAGGGGCTTCTATATTCTGTTTTGAAATAGTTTTGCATTTGGGATTGAGAACCCTCCCCCTGGTGTTGAGCCAATCTCGGACAGTAGCCCGGTGACTTCTGCAGATTCTGACTATTGAGTTCTGGACTGTTGGTGTTCTTCACAAGGAAAATTCTAGACTGGCAAAGGAGCTTTGTGCTGTGTATCCTCTTTCTTCTGGAGGCAAAATTGAAATTAGTTTTTTTTTTTTTTAATTAGTTTTGAGTCATGAGGGACTTTGATCCGTTCTTGTCTCCAAGAAAAGACTCCTTTAGAATGAGGAAAATCCCATGGAGGCGTCCATATTTATTGTAGTGAGTGAGTCTTGTTGGCCTGGGAGGCTTATGTTAACAAGCTTAAAACAACTCACTTGGCAGCTGGTGACAGCCCCGCCCCCGGAGACTTTACCGAGCTAAGATCGTCATCTCATTTGTCTTTTTCTGTCTCCTTTGCAGCCTGAAAGGATAAACCCAGAGCTCAATCAGAAGGGATACAGTGTAAAGTCTGACATTTGGAGTCTGGGCATCACAATGGTAACGTATGATGATCATTCCGGACTGTGAGGTTCTGGGCAGGAAGCTGAAATGGGGTGGGTTTTGCGAACAAAAGGGCAAATGCCCTAATGGTGGGTCCTGAGTATCCTCTACTGCTGGACGGGGCAGGAGGTTTTGCATGACGATTGTCTGCGGGATGTTGTGGTGGAAAGACTGCACTAGGATTAGGCAAACCCAGTCTTTCTCTTTATTCCCCCCTCTAACTGGGCATGGGTCCTCGAGTAAACCGATGCAGTCCCAAGGACTGTCTTATTATCCTCATCTGTAAAATGAATCCTGCCTATAGCTCCTGATAGTTTACCTTATAGTTTAAAATTCAGTTATTCTCATCTAGGCATAAAGTTGAATCTACTCCTGGAATGTAAATGTCTGTGGACCCTGACCGAGCTGCGGTCCAGGACAGAGGCTGTGTTTCCCAGAATATGGTTCTGGTAGACATCCTGGCCGCTGAGGTCAGATATAGCCAAAAGACATAGTAACAAACAAGATAATTTCCTGAGGCACAATCCTACAGTTATCCTTTGTAACTTGGGTGATCGTACATTTTCAGTGGATCACCAAGGTCTAGAATTACCCACTGTGGTCCTGGCTCCTTCCCAGGCACGGCAGCTGATTAAATCCCGTGGGTTATTTCACATCCCTGCCCAGAATACACGTGATGATCTTGTCATGGCAAAGTGGCCTTACTCAGATCCAAAAAAAGATCAGTCAATTTGGTCCCTGGGTTTTTTGTTGTTGTTGTTGTTTTTTTCCCCATTCCAGTGAGTGGCCTGCAGATGGCAGCAGATACACAGCTCTGGAAAAATCTTAGGGCGAGACTAACTTTTCAGACTGAACATTGGAACACCTGGTTACTTTACATCCCAAAGCTGCCTACTGCTGGCTTACAATTTTATTAAGTGTCACGTGGCTTTTGGTGAGGACCCAGTTATAAGTAGGCTTCATTGGCTGCCTCCAGTAAGATAAAAATCTCTGGCGGTAGGAATGGGGGAAACGTAGAGAACATATTGTTAGTTTATTTGTCCCCAAATTTTACTTGAACTTCACCTTTGTGATTGCCGCAGATTCTTCTGGAACAGCAGAGCACCGCGGGTGCCCTAAAGTGGTTCTGTCTTAGCGGTTGTCCCCTTGTTTTTTTCCTCCCCTCTAGATCGAGTTGGCTATCCTTCGGTTTCCCTACGACTCTTGGGGAACTCCCTTCCAGCAGCTCAAACAGGTGGTAGAGGAGCCCTCGCCACAGCTCCCGGCGGACAAATTCTCGGAAGAGTTTGTTGACTTTACCTCACAGTGGTAAGAGAGCCTGGCTGCCAAGAGCCAGTGGGAAGGAAGGAGAGGGGTTCTCACGAACTTCCTCTGTTGGTCTTAATCCATTACACATGCATTCATTCCAGAAACATTTATGGAGTGTGCCCTCGATGCGGGAGAGACAAAGGTGCCTTTATCCCAGTCCCTGCCCTCAGTGAACTCAGAGTCAAGTAGGGGAATCTCTTCAGTCCGTGATGTTGGTACCATATGGCGATCCGGGGATGGAGCTGTGCACAGGGTATTTGGGGAACGCAGAGGAAAGGCATTAGGATGGAGTTTCTGGGGGGAGAGAAATTCTGTGCTGAAGACCCTAGGAGGTATTTTTCCAAGCGATCAAGGAAGTAAGGAAGGGAAAGATACTCCAAGCAGAAAAAAGATCATGCTTCATGTCGCAAGAGCGAGAAACTCCTTTATGAGAGCTATAAGCTGTTTTGGCATTGATTGGAGCACGGAGACAATAGTTAGTGCAGGGGAGTAGGTAAGACGGTCTTGTGTTTTGTAGGCTGCCTCCTGCACAAGCCTTGTTAGCTGTGGGTACCCTTGCCCGTGAGGGCGTGATGGACAGTGTTGGGGGTCTGAGGAGGGAATCTAAGGAAAGTCAGAGTAGAAAAATGGAAGGAGTCATGCTAACAGCGTAGACTTTGTTTTCGTGGAAATTGTCAGGGGAATTGAGGAAAGTAGGAGAGGGCATGCACGGTGACCATACCACCTGGTATAACCCAATACTAAGGACCATCCCAAGTGTTCCTGGAAGATGACACCACAGGGAATGCACAAAATGACACTCGTTTACATGGGTGCCCAGCAGAAGCAGACAGCGCCAAGCCCTGCTGTCACCCCTGGAGGGGAGCCATCATGGCCGCCCCCTGCTGAGGAAATGGCTGGGCCTCTGAAGGCCATCTGACGGTCCTCAAGGTTATCATTTCTTGGCCTCCATGCTCTTTGGAAGAAGTGTCCTGAATGCAGCTTTTATTGGGAAACATGATGAGACAAAGCAACTGTCTGTTGTTTGTGAAACGAAGGCCTCTTGGAATTTTTGTTAGCGCTGGTCCCCGGGGTCAACCCTGGTATTTTGCTCTGATGATGCATAAGGCTGGCCTACTGTTGGTTGTTTTTGTTTAATTTTTGGCCAAATGGCGAGAGAGAGGGGCTGGAGCCGTGGGCTGGAGTACAGTGTGTTGTTGGGTGCCTCTGACGGGGCAGTACTTCTGGGCTACTGAGGTGGGTCCTCCCCTCTACTTTCCTTGGACAAATGTGCTGGATGGGGTAGGACACTGATCCGGCTGAGATGGGCTCATGATTTTGCCTTCTGGATTCAAGAACTTGTTTTTATTGTGTATTTGTTTTTTTTGTTTTTTTTTTTCCCTTTTTATTTTCTTTTTCCTTATCCTCAAGTGTTTAAAGGTCACAGAGGAAAAGGGGTGAGTCATCTTGGAGAGTTCAGACCAGTAGTTCTGAAGAGGAGTGGTAAAGGGGAAGGATCTCATCTAGGGAAGTCTTGTCAAACTCTCTTCCCTGTAACCTTTCTCCTGCCTATTCCCCTCTCCCCAGGATTCTGGCTGGGTACTTTGGGGAACTGGGTAAGAAGGAGGCTGGTGTGAAAAGCTTGAGAAAGTGCAGCTGCCTGTTGAGAATCGCTAGTTTACTGCAACTGTGGTCCACGCTGGTTGTTGGTTTCCAGACCTCGAAAGAACTTTCCAAATGTAGTGTCGCTTAGGCCACACCCTCAGAATTCTGACGTCATGGATCTGGGGAGGGTCCCCAATATCAGTATTTTTCGAAGGTTTTCATATCGTTCTACTATGCAGCTGGGGCGAGAACCCCTGATTTTGCCCTGTGGTCTGTGGACCCGATATCAACAGCTTCTTCTTCAAAACCCGTTTTTCTTGTATAATTTGTTTTTGAAAAATGGTACAATTACTTTTTTTGTTCACCAGCGTATTTTCCCTCTTACTTAGAATTTCTCTCAAAGATTCAGAGCATTAAAGCTTTTTAGGGATATTTAGAATATGAAAACCTTGAGAAGTAATGCTAATTTTAGTGTCCACACACATACGTACGGGGACAATCCAGAATGACCTGTGCCCCTGCTGTACCCTCCCGAACACTGCTGGAACCTGCAGCGACCTCCGAGGCCTCTCTGTTCCCCTTTTGTCTGCTGTCAGTTTTTGTCCCAGCTGCTGAGGTTCATTAATTTAAAAACTTTGAGCCGTAGATATTTTCTAGCTTTCCTGAAACTGTTCCTTGCTATTAATTCCATTTCATTTTACTCATATTCATGTCAGCCAGTCTGGCTTGCTTAAGGGGTTTACCGTCCCCCCTGCCAACACACACATACACACGTTAATAGAAACAAAACTCAAGTCACCTAAACTTTGAAGTTTTACAAGAATAATTATTCAAACTTTCAGCGTATTTCCTATAGAGTCTGACATTTCAGAGTATCAATTGTGTAAAATGGTGAGTTGTTTTTGTTGGTGGGACAATTGGAAAGAATAAGAGAAGCTTTTTTTTTTTTTACAGATTTTATGTATTTATTTGACAGAGAGAGATCACAAGTAGGCAGAGAAGCAGGCAGAGAGAGAGAGAGGGGGGAAGCAGGCTCCCTGCTGAGCAGAGAGCCTGATGCCGGGCTCAATCCCAGGACCCTGAGATCATGACCTGAGCTGAAGGCAGAGGCTTTAACCCACTGACCCACCGAGGCGCCCCTAAGAGAAGCATTAATTCTGGATTTATCAGCATTCTTAATGATCCTCTTGAATTTTTTTTTTTTTTTAATACAGGCTCTCCTCTTTCAGACTGCAGATCAATAATAGCTTTTTGCCTCCTGTAAAGTACCACTAGATATATTTTGGATACCCCCTTAGTATGAACTCCGTTTTGAAATCCACTGAGTTGGAAATGTTGTCTAAGGCTTCAGAAACACAGTGCTGATTTTTTAAAAGGATTTTTGTACTAGCTGATAGGTACACACCTGCTTCTAGGGGCAATGTCATTATTTCGCTCATTTTACTACTGACAGTTTTAAATTTGATCTGGAGCTGAGCGGATGGAAAGGATGTGAAAGTGACTACCTAAGAACACCCTCTTCTATTTCTTGATGAAGAAATGGATCTCTTTTATAGCTGTTCCTCCATTTTCCCATGTACACGGCCGGATTTGAGATACCTGTTCATGAGCGGATGCTTTTTGGAGGAATCTCCATGTGTTTTTTGTATTTCCATGGCATAGTGAGGCTCTGATCCTTCAAGACTTTCTCAGAAAGCCCCTGTTTTTGTGGTTAAGTGGGGAAAGGGGAATACAGATTTGGAAAGTGAAAGGTGAATCCCAAATTTTGAGATAGATGCATCCTGGTGGTTTTATCTCCTAACTCTGTCTTTGGGCTGAGTGTGGAGCTAGAAGAGAAAGGTGGCATTACCCACAGCCTTGGTCATCTGTCAGAACACTTGTGACCTTTCCCGGGAGGTGTGCTAACTCAGCATTTGATGACCACTCCCCACCCCCAACACCCCCCGCAGAGCTGCTTCACACTGTATGGCCTCATCCAGGGAGTCTATCTGGCTTTCGGTCTCCTCTGGTCACTGCATGTGAGTTGACAGTAATCCCAGTCTGCTGGGGGAGTAGAAAGCACTAGCAGGCTATCACTCTTATACCTAAAGTTACCTCTAGAACCCAGAGTCCCAGCTGATGTGTTTGTTTGTTTTTTTTTAAGATTTTCTTTATTTATTTGACAGAAAGAGACACAGCGAGAGAGGGAACACAAGCAGCAGAGGGAGAGGGAGAAGCAGGCTTCCTGCGGAGCAGAGATCCCAATGCAGGGCTTGATCCCAGGACCCTGGGATCATGACCTGAACCCAAGGCAGATGCTTAATGACTGAGCCACCAGGGAGCCCCTGATGTGTTCTTTTGTCCTAGCATCAGAGAGACATCATCCTGGGGGAGGGGGTGGAGTAGGGGAGAGGGGAATGGGGACCGGGGGTAGGAGAGGAAAGAAAGTTGAGGCATTTATGCCTTATGGACTTAAAAGGAAAAACCAGTGATGTTCTACCAATCCTTCCTTTCTGCACTTATTTTGAAATAATTCCATAGAATGACATTTTCTCCTCTTTTTTTCCCCCCCCATACACATGGTTTTCTTATCCTAGGGGTTTTAAAGTATTCCTAGAGTAAGTGATGCTGTCCTTCAAGGCCTTGTTTTGGGATTCATAATTGAGAAGTCTCATAGAAAAGTCTTACATTCTAGTCCGACGGAGGGTGAACAAATGAGTATCTAAAAAGGAAAAAGCGGAATTGTGGCAGGCTTATACCTCTCTCCAGAACCCCTTCCTATAGGTGCGTAGGCTTGGTGACTGAAGGAAGTTTCTGGAAACCCAACTATGGAGTGCCCAAACAGCACGACTTCTTTTTTGCTTTTCCTCCAGGCTTATTTGAGAGGCTCAGTGCCCGGCTGACCAGCCTGATGGCATCTCGGAGTGTGTTGGAGGCTGCCCCAGGCATTGAGACTGACTCAGAGGAACTAGCATAACACAGGCACAATCAAATACAGTTCTTGACTTGTTCAGGAAGAAAGAGTAAACAGAGGCACTAGATATTTATTTAGCTTATGACAAATGTATCGTCTTGAGAGGGATAATGTGTGTTTTTTTTTTTTTTTTTCCTGTGGACATACCAAATAGCCCTTCTTGGAAGCCATCGGGGGAATTCAAATAGGCAGAAATCCTCTGGTCAGCACAAACTCCAAGCTAGCAATTCTCAAGGCAGCGTGAAGCCATTTTTTAGTGTCAACTACGGTCAGGAGCGTGTGTTGTGGCATTTGGAAGAGGAATTAGAGCCCTTAGCTAATTGCACGCTTGAAAATGACAAGCCACTTGAAAATGCAAAAGTCTGACTCCAATCCAAAAAGAAATTGGTGTAGCTTTGAACGCCACGGTTGTTATTTTATCCTGCATTTCAAGCACTTCCTATCAAACGTGGAAAATTTGCTTTCCCCTCCCCCATAATCTTAGCCTGAGTATTTTGCTATTCTTAGCCTTGATTTTGAAGTGTTCTCAATTTAAAAGATGGAGAGAATGGGTTTTATCAGTTATAGTAATTCAGTAAACAGCCTGATTGCTGTGTAGGTATTTTCCATGAGTGCACCTCAATAGTGCTTGTGGTAAATGTTTGAGCTTTCTAATCAGAGGCCATAAGTGAAGAAAGCCTATCAGCTAGTGATCCGTGAGGTTTCAGGAATCTGAAACATCTTCTGATGCATCAACTTGGGGTGCTTTCCCTACATTTTCTTTATACAGACTAAGAAAAAACAAAAAACAAAAACCAAAAAACCAAAAAAACGAACTCCAGAGAAATTTTCTTAAACTGTCCCAGAAGTGAAAAGATAAGCTCTCCTGACTTAAAATGATCTCTCCTTAAAAAAAGGAAGTGCTTACATTCCTCAGCCTGATGAGACCAGAGAGTCTTTTATTATTGACGAAATAGAAGTTCAAAAATCAGCAAACATTACAAAGATCTCTGGTTGGTAAAAGGTGCCAGTGTTCTAACATTTGAGCAAGAAGCCTCTTTTCCTGTCATCCCCTCAGTTTGGTTGCTGACCAGTGGAAGCCAGTGATGGCAGGGTGGGTCATGGTCCTCAAGGAGAATGGATGTTGGCAGAGTCCATGCCCTGTCCTGGTCTGAGTACTCCATAAGGCGCCCATCTAGGTAGAGACACCTGACATCAATCACGTGGCTAGTGCATGCGGATTTCAGGCGGTGTCTGTGTTTCTCATGATTGCCTCTAGCAAGTTAAATTGTCCAGATCCTGGAGAAGACTTTCTGGTTTTTGACTGGCTTTGAGCATTTGCCGAAAACTCTGGGCTTTTGTCCATTAGCCTGTTTGTTTTCCTCACTATGGTCTGTGTGCAAGTCCGCAGAGCTCCTGGGATCCCATTTCTTCATGTCTGTTTCCTTCGAGGTGAACTAGCTCTTGAACTTAGAAAACTTCTGCTTGCCGGGGTTCAGGGAGAGAGAGCTGGTAGTGTTGAGAATGTGCGCAAATGACAGACGAATCAGCCAGAGGTGCTTCTCTGTGAATTTCATTTCCGAGCAGGGCATAGAAGGCAGCAAAACGGAGGAATATCCTCGTCCACGTGGCCCACGGGGTTTGTAACGTCAGCATTCATGACTTTTGGGACTGGGTCATCTTTGTGGTGGGCAGCGGCACTGTATCTTCTAAGCTGTTTAGTCATATCCTGAGCTGCCCCCTCCAACCCCGTGGAGATGCTGGTGGACGTCACCAGTTGGATCGACAACCCGAGATTGTCAACCCAGGCATTTGCCACATACCCCCTGGAGGGCAGGATCACCTGCACCGAGCACCCCCAATAAAGCCCTACAGAATCCCAGGCCATAGATACACGCGGAGTCCTACGTGGGATTCCAAGGTCTCATTCATTTCTCTCAGGCACACCTTCCCATTATCAATCTGACTTTGACAGTTGATAATTCCTCTTTCTAATTCGCTCTTATTTTTATCCTCAGTTGAGACGAAACTTTCTCTCATAGGTTGTCTGGTCACTGAGGTCACTAGGCCCTAGATCTGCCCTCAGTTCCAGGTTGAAAACTTCTCTCCTCACATCTCCTGTACCCTGTCTCAGGTTCCCTGGCTTCCACCCACAGCATTGCCTGGAATAAACTGGTAGGCTGCTTTAAGTTGTTTTGGCTCAAAAGCTTTCTCTCTCTCTCTTTTTTTTTTTCTTCATTTCATTTTGTTTTATACCACACTTTCTCAAAACGTCTCACTCTCTTATGGCTTGTACCTTGACCCCCCACCCTTCCTCATTATTATTAGCCCATGATGGTGGAGCCAATCTCATGTCACACGTACTAGGTCTCATCTGCTCAAAATGATCCATTGGCACAAATCCCAGCAACCCTAATGATCAGTCACATTTTGGTTTCTTCAACACCAGGCTACGTTCCTTCCATCCATGTGGGGTTCAGTGGCCCCGTGGGCAGAGGGGTCTCTAGGTCGCCTTGCAAACCACAGTTTTCAGAATCATCCTTCTCTCCATTCGGGGTTCCAACTCCCAATAAACCACTTATTTTCTTTCTTTCCATTTTAAGGCCATGGGTGGATACCGGGGCGGGCTGAGGATCGAGGTGAGGGGCTGGTCTCTTCTTACTGATGTTTTGTTACTGTTGCCTTTAGTATCAAATGTCCTCGAAACACTTGTGTCTCCAGACAGTCCTGTATACAGAATGGGAGCCACTGGACAGTCCCGCATGACCACAAAGAATTTCTAAGAAGAATCATTGCGAAGTCACTGAGTGTGCTTTCTCTTTCATTAGCCAGGAAGTTGTAAACAAGGAGCATTACTTTAGACATTTTTATGGGGGGGGGGTGTTGCTTCTATCTCAGGTGGGTTTGGTTAGGAATCTATAAAAGCAGATTATACATTCAAGGGAACCAGAAGCAGGGAGAATCAGATATCAAAGATTGGAAAGAGAGAACATGTAGTATAAGAAACACCTGCCAGTTTCTTTGCCAGTGGGGGTGGAAGAAGAGCTGTTTTGAAGGAAAGTCTATATGTGTTTTGGAATGTGATGGCTGTAGATCAGAAAAGTTAGTTTGTATATCATTGGCAAAGTTTCAAAAAGAAAGTACACACACACACACACACACACACACACACACAGACACAGACCCCATTCTTCCTATGAAGATATACCTAGAGTGATTTAAAACATAATTTTATAAGTGTAACCAAAGAGGGGTGTCAGGATAGGACATTCATGTACTCAATACATGTAAAAGCTGGTTATGTTTAGTCTTCTGCAGATTCTGAAATGCTAGTCTCGTGAAAATACATGTGAAAATGGTTCCTAGATTTTAATGTGTTTAATTTTTTTTTTTCTTTAAGCTTGAAAAAGAATTCCAAAGAACGGCCAACATATCCAGAACTTATGGTACGTATTGTTAGCGGTGTAAACCTGTCCAAACCAACAGCTAGTAAAGTAAAGTGATTAAGACCTAAATTATAATCAAACAACCATATTAAAAGAGCTGGTTCATTGAGACATTGGTGACCCGAAGTGAATTCAAGCAAAAAAGAGTGTGTCCTAAATCCTCTTTTAGTGTGGCTGGGGCAGGTCGCCTTTCTTAGCAACTTCTTCCTTCTTGGTAATCTTGTCATCATACAGACTAAATGATGCCTATAAAATTTACATTTTCAAGTTCTCCGATATCAAGAGTCATTAATTACTAATATAAATGAGGGAAAGCATGCTTTAAAGGATTTCAGCAACGATGAAGACAAGTGCTAGGCGGCTCATCAGGTATTTCTGATAAAGTGTTCAAGATTTGCTGGATGAGGTGCTTTTTGGTGGGTGTTTAGGGAGGAAAGACTGTTTTTTCCTTTTGGTTTTCACGTTAGTGAAAAAAGTAAGACCAAGCCTTATTCATTTGAGTTATATTACGTCTGCTTTCACAGCTTACCATTTGTACTATCATCTATGAAAAAAAAAAAAGTGAAAATAAGACCTCAGAGGAGTTGTTTTAAAATGGTTTCTCTTAAATTGTGGTAACTGTAACTGTAAGGTAATTGCAAATGATTCTTTAGCATAGATGGCAGGGGCGAAACTTAGAAACTTTATCGAGGTATGTGTTGAAACACATTTTGGGGGGAAATATGATAAAATTTGGACTACTTACTAATTTGCATTAGCCACCATTCCTTAGATTCATTTCAATTAGCAAGGCTTTAATTTTAGCAGGGGAAGGAATAGTTTTGTTCAAGTAGAGGGAAGAGTAAATATTGACATTTCTTCCTGGAACACAGTTATCCAGCAGGCATTAAATACTTGCTTTTGTCCCACACCAGACAAACAGTGCTCAGTGTTTAAGACTGAGGGCAGGGGCTAGAAGTATAGGTTCCTGAGATCTTTTACCAAATGGTGTGGTGAGGTGGTTCTGACACGGGAGAAGTATGTGTTATTTACTACGTACAAATATGTAATTGGCCATTTATATATCTTCTTTGGAAAAATGTCTCTTGAGGTCCTTTACCCATTAAAAAATTTTTTTTTGTTTTGTTACTGAATTATGAGTATTTAAAAAACATATTTTGGATATGAACCTCTTATCTGATCTATGGTTTGCAAATATTTCCCCCCATTCTGTAGGTTAACATTTCATTTCACTGATCAGTTCTTTGGCCGTGCGGATGGTTTTTAGTTTGATGTAATCCCCCTTGATTTTTGCCAACAAGTACATGAAAAGGGGCTCGTTGTCACTGGTCATCAGGGAAATACAAATCAAAATCACAATGAGACTTCACCTCACACCTGTCATAATGGCCATCATCAGAGAGACAAGAGATAACAAGCACTGACGTAGAGAATGAATGTAGAGAAAAGAGAACCCTTGTGTCCTGTTCGTGGGAATGCAAATGGGCACAGACAATATGAAAAACAGTATGGCGGGGTTCCTCAAAAAAATTAAAAATAGAAATCTATCATCCAGCCATCCCACTTGTAGATTTATTTCTGAAGGAGATGGAATCACTATCGTAAGGGGGTATCTGGCTTGCATGTTCATGGCAACATTATTTATAATAGCCAAGATGTAGAAACAATGGAAGTGTCCAGCAGGGCATGAATGGATAAAGAAAATGTGGTACACGCCTACACACTCAATGGAATATTATTCAGCCATAAAAAAAAAGCCTGCCTTTGGCAGCAATGTGGATAGAATGCGTATGGCATGGCCTATAGTTAATAATATATCGCATATTTGAAAGTTGCTAGGAGAGTAATCTTAGAGGTTCTTATTACCGAGGAAGAATGGTAAGTGTGTGAGGTGAAGGATGTGTTAGCTAACCTTATTGTGGTAATTATTCATATTCTAGGTATTGTTTCACAATCTAGAAGTTTATCAAGTAATCACGTATGCCTAAACTTACAATTATATTTCAATAAAGCTGGAGAAAAGAAAAGAAAAGAAAGAATTAACAGCCTGGAGATTTCAAGCCAGGAAGAAGTACAGAAAGCCGATTTATACAATAAGGGATGGTCAAAGCCAGTCACATGGGTTTTTGGTTCTGTTGGTGAAGCTTTGATTTAAGTCTCAACCATTATCCAATGGGGAGACAGTAAAGGAACACGGGAGAGAGTTTTAGAATAGACAGGGTGGTCTTCTTTGGCTCCCCATTGTCCCCTCTAAAAAGGCATTCCCTGGGACTCAGCGTTCTGTTGGCTGTGTTTGACCAAGACCACAGTTGAGTGAGAAAAGATGAGTAATGTTTGAAAAAATCTCAGCGTACCACATGTTTGGGTTGAACATTTCTTGCTGGATGTGTGTGTGTGTGTGTGTATGTGTGTGTATATATGTGTGTATATATCTATATATATTTTTTTTTCCCTCCCTGACTATATTTTTAATAGCCAATCAGGGGCCTTTTTAGTCCCGGCTACCCTTTCTGGGTATGCTTATGTAACCTGGAGAGCATTTTAAAATTAATTTCACATAAAGTGCAGCAGACATGGAGTGATTTCTGGGGTATCTCAGGACGCCTGTACTCCTATAGTAAACTTGCCTTGTTTGTCCCTATTTTCAGATAAGAGAGCATTTTCTATATATTTAGGGCTATTTAAAATGCGGAACTTTTTCTCCCCCACCCTTCCAAGTGACCTCTTATCAGAGGTTTCAATGGAGCACTCTTGAGGAAAAAAAAAATGCTGAGTTTCTGCTTAGTATACATGAGCAGCTGATGTTGAATTCCACTTTCCAGTATGTTCTAAGGCTGTGGTCTTTTCTGGTCAGCATATTAACGTTACAAAGTCATGTGCATTTCCCTCCCCCGCCCCCCACTTCTTTTTACAACACTAGTCTGTGTGGTACTGGAAATGGACTTGCCTTCTAAGGCTATAACTCCTCTCTGCTTTCCTGTGAAATTGAGGTTTTTAAGTGGAAAATCTGAGTCCAGACGCTTTGACTTAAACATTGGGAAAACACATGCTGAGAGACTATTGTTTAAACGGTAGGAGTTGGTGAAGAAAGAGGGGGACAATCCTTTTTCCAGGTGAAGCGCGAGATAATTAAGGCTCCAACCCAGACGTGTACCTCTTATAGAAATCTCAACTGCTTCCCCCTCCCCCGTCTCGGACTGAGGGGTGTATGTGATTTCACATCATCTCATTTGCTTGTTCTCCCAGACTCCCACGGGGGGGGACATGACTCAGTAGGATGTCTTCCTCTAGAGTGGGGACCAGCCAACTTTTTCTGCAAAGGGTTAGTAAATATTTTAGGCTTTGTGGGCTGCTATTTGACTCTGTGTGTGTTTGTGTGTGTGTGTGTGTGTGTGTGTGAGAGAGAGAGAGAGAGAGAGAGAGAGAGAAGCCATATTCAATACAAAAACAGATGGTGTCCGAAAGCCTTTATTTCACATATAGGTAGTGGGGTACCCTTTACCCCTGGACTGTTG
The DNA here is from genome assembly GCF_010015895.1 of Lontra canadensis. Taxonomy (NCBI): domain Eukaryota; kingdom Metazoa; phylum Chordata; class Mammalia; order Carnivora; family Mustelidae; genus Lontra; species Lontra canadensis. Next base: position 10,466,396 of record NW_022631035.1, on the reverse strand, counting down.
ATTGCTGACCCCTGTCCCAGATGATAACCACCAGAAATGATAATCAGGTGATGCAAGCGATTTTCCGGGGAGGTGACTGTGTTCTTCAAATATCCGGGAAGCTCTAGATTGACTCACAGTGGTAAGCAAGGCTGACTGTACCCCTAGAAAATCATAGCCTAAACGGGTGACGTGTTGTGTAGAAGATACGGCGACTGCTAGTGCTCGCGGCTTGCCCTGATGTTGCTGGTCGTGTGTTCTTGGATCTCTGTGTTTTCTCCAGGCACAACCGTTGGTAGTGTCCTTCCTTCCTGCACCTGGTTCCTTTTCTGAGAAACCCAGCCTAGGGATGAATCCACGGTGCCTCATTTGCTCGCCTCCCAGTTGCTGGCTTTGCTATTCTTAGGCCATTGCTTATAGAGGGGACTGGGTTCCCTCCCAACCTTTTACGGCCTCAAAACCCACACAAGAAAGCGAGTCACACTTTCCATTTTAACATGCCTGCCTGCTCTCCCCTCCCCCCAGCCCTCCACCTCTCCCAGCCGTTGCCCCGAGAAGAAAGTAAAAGATGCCTGCAGATTTTTTCTTAAAGACTTGAGGTCAGGTTATTTGATTCATTCACAGACTACAGCTCCATGCACTGAGCTAACAGCCAGAGCAGAACCGGGGTGGGGGTGGGGGGGACGATGGGGCTGGGAGGCGTCGAAAGTAGTCACTGAGACAATCTGAGGTTTGACATGTCCTGTTTAGATAGTAAAAATTTTAAGGACATTAAAAGATCACCAAATGTCAAGAGGATGTGGGAAAGCTAATGAGCATGGTGGTCAAGCCCTTGGTAAGTGTGCTGAGTAAGTGGTTAGTAATTAGAAGTAACGTTGCTGTTTACTTGCACGGGGAGCTCAGGGCGAAGGTTCCTGCATCTTCCGCAAATACGGTGGGCGTGAGGCTGTGAGCCAGCCCCCAACCTGTATCTTCCAGATGGGCGAGAGCAGAAAGCCTCTTTATCTTTTTTTTTTTTTTTTTTTTTTTTTGGAGTCACGATACTTAACCAGTGACTACCTACCTACATTTGGGTTTGACTCCTTTGTTCCTTTCCCATTTGCATTATTTCCTAAAACTTCCACGGTGGGCATGGAACTGGGTGGGCATCCAGTTCCCCACAGAGCTGACTCATGTTGCCCTTGTGCTGTCAGGTCTAAAACAAATATAATTAGAAAACCTACAGCCAGGCAACATGGAGGGTATAAACTAACATCCCCAACGGCAGAGGGAAACGGAGTGAGTCATCTACGTGTCTGCAGGCAAAAACTTTCCCATTTAGCTGCTCAGCCTCGTCGCTGAAAATAATGCCACCAGACAGTGAGGGAGGTGGCCGTGACCGGCTGGCCGGAGGGGGGCTGCACGGCACTGGGTTCTGTCGGAAGGAATCGCCCTTTTTGGTTTGCGGGTTTGATTCTGTTTCCACTGTGAGCGCTGTGGTTCGTGAGCTGATGTCGATCCTTTTAATTAGAAGTGTGACGTTCCCAGGTGACAGCTGGGAATTTACTGTGACAAAATTGAGCCTTTCGGGGAGGGTTGTACTGGTGCAGAGAGGAATGTTTCGTTCTCTTCAGCACTGTTTTGGAATGTGTGGTCTCTTGGACCCACTATGCCTATGACAGCTAGCCTGGTGTTTTTGTAAAGTTTGCTTAATCTGAGCTGTGTGACTAGAGACCATTTCTTTCTTTCTTTCTTCTTTTTTTCTTTTGCTTTCCTTTTTTTTTTTTTTTTTTTGCTTTTCAATCTTTAATCTCCAAGTTGAATTTCTCTGCCCCTACTTAGAGTTTGGCACTGGACATTCTTTTCCAGATGGATCAACTCTTCATCAAGAGAGACATAAGTCGTGGCTGTCGATGTGGCTTGGACAGTGTTAAGCGCTTTTGTCCAAACCAGCTCGCCAGCATTAAGGGAAAGCAATGCCTTGCCCATTTGCTGGGCTAGGGAATGGGATGCTCATTCTACCATTCCATTTCCTGAGAAATTGATGTACATGAGTCTGTGAGATTTCTCATTATTTTATTATATCAGTCTAAGATTACTTTGTAGGGGACAGGGTGATCGGTAGATCACCATTTGGGCTTTCTTTGCCCAAATCCTTAGTTCTCAGCATAGGTGGGATTTTTGTAGCCTAATTACAGGTTTATCTTGTAAAACAGTAGATTCTCTGTAGCAGAAGCAGATACCAGCCTGGGAGGGGTACAATAAAAGATAAAAAGTATCTTTAAAGGGTCCACATCACTAGACATGTACTTGATTTGGGAAGAGGTAACAAGCGTCCATTTTAAGCCCGAGAACGGTCATTTGAATCTGCTTACCAAACACATCTGTGAAGTTGTGCGCATCTCCTATCTGGTCAGCGGTGAATATTAATACCGTGTGTTTTTCTTTTCTTTCCCAGCAACATCCGTTTTTCACCCTACACGAATCCAAAGCAACAGACGTGGCATCTTTTGTAAAACTGATTCTTGGAGACTAAAGTACCACGGACTCGCTCGGTCGGCCCTCCTGTGGTTTGGTGGGTTTACGGGACGAAGCAGGTTCACTAAAACACCAATAGAAACTCATCTTTGAGATAATTTAATCCTGCCTCTCAGAAGTTTTTTTTTTTTTTTTTTCTCCCCATTTTCTTTCTTTTTATTTTTTCCCCCCTCCCAAGGGGGCTTGGAATCTCTAGCATAGAATGGACTGTCTAGATGGATGAAATATGGCAAAGGCTTAGGACTTAAAAAGGTGATTAAATATTTAATGAGGTGTCATATGAGTCCTTAAGCTTCTCCGACTTCTCTTGTTCTTTACGAAATGAATGCATTGGCCCTGGTCACAAGGTGCTACCATAGTGATGAAATTGTAAGTAGATCTGTAGTTTGTTCCACTTGTTATTTTAATATTTATGTTTCAATGCTTGGTTGCAAAGATTCCGTTTTATGCAAGGAGGGGGATGCAAAAGGCAAGGTTGGGCTGGCAATATTTATAGGGCTTTTATTTTGTAAGTTCAGTCGTGTCTGTGGTCCAGAAGAAATTATTTAATAGGCATCTTTAAGAGTATTATAACAATATCAACAAGGAGTTCTTGTAACCTACCTGTTTCAGTTGTTGTGGCTGCTTGCCACATCCTTGGATTTCTGCTCAACTCTGGGTCATAACCACAGTATTTCAGGTGAAGTGGCAAGGTAGCCCAGTCATACCCTTTTTCTAACTTTGGAAAACATAAAATCACTTTGATCACATCTCAGAGTCACGGATTGGGTTCTCTTGGTATTTGTGGTATTGATGGAATGGGATTCGTGATGTGGTTTTCTATCACCTATCTCTCCTTGTGTGTGTGTGTGTGTGTGTATCTGATAGATCTTAAGCTCTGCTAAGTGGCTTCTGTGAATATCTCTATTTAGTAAGAAGGATGTGTGTCAATTCTGCGAGGAGCTGTCGTGTCAAACCACACAGAGAATCGGTGCCTTCTTCTGCTTCTGCCCCTCCTTAACGATGTGTACGCCCCAGGGATTGACTCGGTAGCCATCCTTCACAAACCCTTTTTCTTCTTTTTTTTTTTCCTTGTTCGATAAAGAAGCCTTACTACTAATGGGAGGGCTACAGTAGAAGATGGTGGAAGTTCTTTGAGAAGGTGAGGAATTAATGGGGAGGGTTGAATTCGTTCCTTGAATGGGCTGCTTGAGGTAAGGCCACATTCTTCTCCAGCAGCACATAGTAGGTCATTCTGCGGGAGGAACTTTTTGGCTGGGGCCCTTGTGGGTCCCCAGCAGGTGGACAATGCAATGAAAGCCCCTTCTTGTGGCTACATAGGTCCCCGGGTTCTCTAGTTTCCTTGAGGAAACGGGAGTGAGGTGATACAGGGATCATAACAGGGAAAATAAAAAATATAGTGATAATAACCAGGAAACATTGCTTTTGGACATTGGGTTGATAAAAGGCTTTTCCTGGAGGACAAGGATGGAGAATTCACATTAAAAAGGAAGAAGAGATCTCACTCTGTTGACAGATATGGGGATTATTACTCTCTAAAAACCTCCCTTCTTCCCCTTTTAGATTTTGAAGTGCTGTTACTTATTTTTCTGTGTCTGCGTTTTCCCCTTTACTTGACCTCTGTCTCACTCATAGCTGTTGCCCCGAGTGAGTATGGTACTTCCATACTCTTCTTTATGTTCCAAGACATACTTGTCTGATCTAATGTGGTTTCATCTTCTTGAAAGCTACCTCTGTCCTCATCTTTTTCCAGCCAGAAATGCTTGTTATCCTCCTAATTAAGGCCATTCACTTTCCCACCCAACTTCCTAAATCTAGCCGTTTCTCTCTTTGAGATGAAGAGACACGAAACAAAACAAAACACAATTGTATTCCTTCCTTCCTTCATCCATCTTATGAAAAAAATCAAGTAGTAGAAAAAAAAAAATTGGAGGTCATTCCATGACAGTTTTTGATGAAATACATAAAGGAAAATAACTTTCTGCTCTGAGTCAGGTAACTCTCACCTGCTGTTCAGTGTGGTTTCTGCTTAGAAACAGTCTTAACCAAATGTGTTTGCCTGTGTGCACCTCTCCAGTGTGCGGGCCTAGGGCCTTAGCTTGCAAAACAATTGCACAGAGGTGGCGGAGGAGTTTATCAGTGGTTCTCAGCCTCTCACACACTCATATCACTGGGAGCTGGTGGACACGTGCAATGCCAAGGTTGGGGTTTCGATGGTCCAGCGTGGGGCCTGAGACTTGGTCTTTTTCACACTTTCTTTGTGATTCTGACGCACAGCACGGTTGAGGACACTGGTTTAGTACCTCCAAAAGAGAGAACTCACCTACAATTTCTCTAGAACATTGGAAGAGAGGAACAAGAGCCTCAACTTCTTTCTGTGTCCTCATCAATGGGGACATCTTCGCCACTGTCAGAGATGGCACATGCCCGGAATACTGATTTGAAAGTTGGAATACGTTTTCCCCATAGAAATGATGGGCTCCACAGTGATTAGCTGTCTTCTGTGCTAAAGTAGAATGACTTGATAGTCTTATGAGTCTAAATTCTAGAATGTGGGTTTTTTTTTTTTTTGAGAACTCTTATAAGTTCTAAACTAATTTTATAATAAAGATGGAGATGCACCAACCATATTTAAGTTGATGTACGTTGGAATTCTCTTGTATGTACACGCAGGTCCCTGGATCCTCTACCCTGACTCTGCTCATTGTGCGTCCTTATTATTGTTTTTGTCTTTGCTTGCCTCTGGTCGGCTAGCTTTTTAACTGGTGTCCTACCTTCCTTTGTTGTTGATCACTCCTGCCACATTGGATGTCCTAGTTGGGGACACGAGATACTCATTAGCCTCAGCATTCGAGGAAGCCAACGCTGAGACCGAAGGGGCTCCTGGTTTCTCCGAGTGCACTTGATTTAGTGTCTTTGGAAAGTGATGACAAAGAAGACAGAATGGGGCTAATGTTTTCATAGCTTTTAACACTAAAAATGCCTCTGTTGACCCACAGCTTTCATCAGCTCTGCTGAGAGAAACGTTCTTCCAAAGCTGTCTAACGAAACACTTTATCTTCACCCCGAAAGTGAACTAGATGCTTAGTCCTGGACGTCCAGCCCTAAGGCTCTTTTTGCCCACGTGACTGCCTCCAACCTCGAAGGGAGGATTCATACATTCGTAGAATTCACTGGAGTTGGTGGTCAGATCGAGTAAAATGAATTAAACCTCTGTTGTGCTGGGGATTTTGTCTTCTTAATGTCTGTCTAGGGCTCAGAGGGCAATTCGCTGGCTTAAAGCAATCTTCTGTTTTTATTGAATTCGCAAGTAGAAGGTGTGGTTTTTTTGGACCCCTGAACTTTTATATATTCAGATGGAAAATCACCAGAGTAAAATCTAGGGCAAAGACACTACCAAACAAACCCTATTAGAATAGGGGGAAAAAAAAAAGAAAAAAATATATTTTATTGTAGAAGCTCTGTGTTCCTCTTGTCTAGGGGTGTGTGTGTGTGTGTGTGTGTGTGTGTGTGTGTGTGTGTTTTAGCACTGTTAAATATGCTGGTAGCTAAAGATACTCTTTGGTTTTCTTTGGCTTTAATTGGGGTACTCTGGATTTCTTTAGGAATCTGTTGAAAGCTAGGACCTTTTCCCTAGGAAAATGCACAGGGTACACGGAACACATAGTTTTGCAAACATTTTTTTGTTGAAGGAAGGGGAGGGAAGTCCAGTTTATAGACCCCGTAGGGTCAATAACCTTTCTCTGAAGAATGTGGACTGTGACATTCTAGACCAAGACTGGCAAACTTTTTCTGTAAAGGGCCAGGTAGTAAATATCTTTGGCTTTATGTCCCATCAGCCTGTTACCACACTTGGGTCTGCTGTTGTAAATCTGTAAACCATACATAAATGAATGAGCGTGGCTCTGTGTCCCAGTTCGGCTTGATTTACAGAATCAGGTTATTGGCTGGATTTGGCCCACAGGCTGTGGTTTGCCAGTCCCTGTCCTGGACCATCAACCACAAAGCTCTGATGAACTCTGTCTAGAGACTTTTTTCCATTTAGTGAGTATTGAGCTCAGCTGCTATTAGGATGTAGATTAGGACGATGGACCTATATATGAATTCGGGAAGTGGGGGAGACTCTTCATTTTCTCTCAGGTAAGTAATCCTTGCCCGGGAAGCCAAGGGGACAGTTTTCCTCAGATGAGATCGAGTACCTACTTTTTCCGTTTCTGTACGATCACCGACATAACTTACTTCAATTTGGAAATAAAAGACAGGCTTCTCCTAGATGTCAATGACATTCTTGTTGTCTCTGAGTTTTGCATTTTGTTTCTCTCTGTGGTGTGATGCTTGTTCAGGGAGAATCATGAACCCATACACCGATTGTTTGGTTTTCCTTTTCTCCGAACTGCATTAGGTTGTAAGAATTTGTGAGGCCATGGGGTCCTCAGAAGTAGAAGGCAGGTAGAATTCTTAAAATCTTCTAATTCATCCACCTGGACTCTTGGGTCATCTTTGAAGAAAGTAAGACAGACAAAGTTTGGGATCAAAAAACTTGTTTGCAGGCAGGCTCAGAGCTCTGGGATCTCACTGTGACAGTAGCCTTAGGCCCACCCTTGGGTACTATCCTAATTGTTGCTAAGTTTCTATCTTAAGGGGCCTAGGCAAAATGCCTCCTTCCTGACGGGATGCTCTTGGGTTGCCAACCCGGTTGAGTTTCTGGGCCGCCCCGTCTCTAGGGAAATCTTTGCCTTCCCTATGGGACCAGAACAACTATAATTTACTACACCTTCTGTCAGCACTTGTCCCCTCTTTGCTATAAGAGCCCTATACAAAGACCCGTCAGCCACCTAAGCTGCCCAGGTCCGCTTTCTTCTCCCAGAACAGCCCAACACATCTGACTTGGTCCTGTCTTGTCTTTATTATTCAGAAACGAGTTTTCTTCCTGCTGCATCATCAGGCAGACATGCATTATACTTAGAAGGACCCTCGGAACCTCCTGAGGAGCATAGTTAAGTATTCAATCTGGCAATTTACCTGAAAGAACGTTTTCTCTTCGCCTAGGGAAACAAAACCTGAATTCCAGAGCCTTCAAAATGAAATTATCTTTCTGGGGAAAGCACCTTGCCACCAAACGCATCCTTTACCACCTGTTCCTGGTGTTTGCAAAGAAGATGAGTCCTTTTGCCGAAGTTGAGAGGGTCACTGTTGACAGCTATGCAAATATAACTGTACCACTATGGGTTTTCTAATGGAGTCATTAGGAATTAACACTTAATGTTGGGGTTTATCTTTTGGGCTCCTGACCCAAACTCCTTTTTCAAGCAAAATCTCTAAAAGCTTCTTTGCTGTCTGAGGTGAAGGGGACTGGGCCCTTAAGAACACAAAGCAAGGTCAAGGACTTTGTGGTAGAGATTTTTTTTTTTTTTTTAAGGAAAAAATATCCCATCTAACACAAACATGTGTTCATAGAATTCAAAAATATCCAACCTAGTTCCCACGGGACTGTCAGGATCTTGACATCATTCATATTGTTATTTGAACGATGACACTGAGCCCTTCGTCCTCGGGAGTTTGCAGTGAGATTTGGGGAGATTTGTACTGTGTTTCTGTCTTCAAGTTGTCGGTCTGGAAAAGTTCCCCTTTGGCCCTTCTTTGGGATATGTGCACGTTTCCCCCTGGGTCCCCTTCTGCATTTCTGGGATTCAGGGGCTCTTTCGAGGAATGAGGCGGATGGTCTTCTGACTTGGAGATAGATTTTAGGGAACGTTCGGGAATGTTTAGGCACTTACACGCCTCTTAATGTAGGAAACAGAACTTCCTAACTAGTCCCCAGAGTTTGTGGCTTTGACCAAGCCACCGGGTCTTTCCAGGTTCCCTTGATTGCATTTGCTTGTTATTCCTACACTAGGCCCACGTGCCCCAGGCCAACTGACCGCTCCTGTGGAAAGGAGTGGATCCAACCATTTTCATAGATCAAAGCTCAGACTCAACAATTTTGCCTTGGTTCGACTACCTCGATTCCATTGTTCCCAAATCTTGAAAGTGACAGGGACAGCTAAGAGAACTTTTAGCAAAACCCTCATTCAGATTATAAGACCTTGTAAGAAAAGTTCCATCTGTCCTGTAAAGAAGGACTGCTGGGTTGGGTATCTGTTCCTCTGCAGTAATAGTATGCTATTGGGGTGGAAATGAGCAATTAGCATCATTTGGTCACCACGAACATTCATTTGTACCGGAATCCGCAAGCTATGTCCACAAAGCACGTCAGGCCGCTGCCTTAGGAGACTGTAGACTCTGGACTTTACGGGTGAACAGTGATGTGAAATTAGGTTTGGGGGCTGGGAGAAAAGATACACTTGGGGAGCAATGCTAAACCTGGGTCCCCATGGAAGAGTAAGCTGATAGAAGAAGCTGACAGGCAGGTGTATCTCCAACTTATTTTCAGTATTACTATGCACGCACGTGATCTCCCCTGGAAAAACCCATCAAAAAGCTGAACATTAATTTTTTTTCCTTAAAAATACTGAACTCTAAGGAGATTCAGAGTGGCATTGATTTGGATGCCAGAAAATTTTCTTGTTTCCCTAGTATTGCTGATTCTACCAAGTCACCAATTTAAATTGAGGACACCCAGAAAAAAAGATAAATGATTAGAGGCCTCACAGCATTTTGAGAGTAAACAACCCATTGGTCAGCTACCCCCTGGGTAAAGAAATATGAATACAAAACCAAGCGTCTTCATGTTTAGTTCTGATGGCTGACGTGGACAGAAAGGTGAACACCAAAGCTTATCTGATGTGCATACTTTCTTCAGAAGGTAGAGGACTATGAATGTTCTGAGAAAAACACTACAGGTCTTCATCAGGAGAGGAGAATCGATAACCTTAAAACACAACAGTCAAAACTAGTTTGAATTTTCATAAGCAATGAATTGTGTGGAAAAAGTGTTTTTACTTTCTTCTGATCTCAAATTGTCTGACCTAGTGTGTTTTGGGGACTTGGGGAGAGAGGTGTCGAGGGCACAGAAGTGGTTTCCAGACTATGTTCCGTGGTACCCCGGGGGTCCCTTGTTGCGAAGGGAAGGTGAAGACCGTTTGATGAAGGATTAAGAGTGTGAGGCTCATCTGAAAATCCCATCAACCTCCAATCAGAGTATTTGGCTACCGTTATCGTTCCCCTTTGACTGGAAAGTCTCTGTGGCTATTAAAGGCTTGGGAACTTCAGTTGAAATGATTACTTGAAGACTTGCCAAAGAATCTGGGAAATTCTGTAGCCAATGGACATCTGCCCTGGCTTCTGCTGTATTCAGGATGCTAACAGGGCTTGGAGGCTGAAGGGCAAAAAGAGAAGGCCATTTATTTAAATGTTTAAGCAAGAATCCTTTGAAAAGGAATGCAAAAAAAAAAAAAAAAAATCAGCATGTGATAACCAGGCATGGAGACTCTTGAACTGCTTATTTTTCTAAAGTGGTTACAAATAACCTGATCTCAGTGGCAAGGAGGGGCGAGACCGGGCTCTTGATGGGCCGTGGCATATCCAAATTTCCATTTGCAAAGGCAGGAGTTGCCATTTTTGTTCATTGACATGTAGGAAAAAGTACAATTTTAGTGCAGAGAAGGGTCCTATCAGAGATTCAAGCTAATGGTTACCTTCCTTGGAGTTCACAGGTAGAGAAAGGTTAGTGGGAAACCAATACAGCCTTCGGAATCTGACAACTGGTGGCTTATCTGTCATGAACAGAACACAAGGGAGTTCTGAGGCATTGATCGAACCCTGTCAGGGGCCTTTTACACACATGTAGTCTGTGGTGGATTCTGATAGTGCCACTTTAGCCGTTCAACCAAATTTAATAGCTGGGGTTTTCTAGCAGCCATTTCAGGCCTCTGTATGTGTCCGAAAGTTACATTTGGCAATGATTTGTGGAGTTCTTGGCCAATCTCTGTGTAAAAAAGTCACCTGAGGAGGCTCAATTAAGAAAACTCAGACAATTTATCTGTTATAATACCCCTGTGTTTAGTTTATCCTCTAGTCGCAAATTTATTTTCTGAGTGGAGTGATTTTCTATGTGAACTGAAATGATGTTTTCGTAAAATGACAGGTATTTTTAAAGGAAAGATGTCTTCTTTATGTAAGTAACTTCCATGATTGGAACATATTTCCTGCTGCACAGAATTATCACATTTAAAGGTCATTTAAAGCTGAGAGAGGTATTAGGGATGTAGTTCAAATCCTTTATTTAAAGACACAAAGATTTTTCTATATATTTTGTGAAAATCCTGATGGGATGCTGGATGTAACTTCTGTACAGAATTGAACTTTACAAGAATTTTAGTGAAATAGGTGAGTTGCCCCAGATTCCTTCGTGCTTTAGTTTTGTCTTGGAAAAATGCTGCTTCCGGTTATTAATCTGGTCTTTGTAAGGAAAAAACTCATACATCCCCCCCCACTACATTGTGTGAATTTTATGATAGACCTTTTCTGTTTGTATATATGATTGTCCTCCTGTGTTGCATCCCACATATGTTGGTAAGCCATGTTTGTTGTGAAGACAGCTGTTGGGCAAGTGGAACCATGCCTGGTCTTTACAATCCCTTGATGCTGAGGAAGAAGTAATTCCATATGTCAGTTAGGAGGCCCTTCAATCTCTTCCTAATACCTGGCATATTATGAAAGGAGGTATGAGAGGTTGTGCCTCCCTATCCTTCGAAACCCATCTCCAACACTGTGTCTCTGGGAAGGGTGAACTAGCAGAATGACCGCCATTTTGTGGATTCCCTCATTGACTAACTCCCCCATCTTTCCTGCTATGTATTACGTGCTGCTACCTTTTCCTGGTGGAAATCCTCTCTTCATGGCTGGCACTGTCTTCTCTTCATGAATGAGGCAGACTGAACTCCCCAGTATGGAATTCATTAGAAGTTCATACAGACCCGTGAAGGATTTGGGTGAAATGTTTCCATGCCTATAAGGTGAATGTGAAATTGATGCTTTGGCCCTGGGAACTTTTTGCTTGTGAGCCGTAGAGGGAGGGGAGTCAGGAACTGTGTACATCATTCTTTTTCCCTATAAGGAAATGTGTGGATGCCTCTCTTAGGCAGAAACATTTCTCACCATTGTCTGGGAAAGGGAAATTATGAATATCAATTGATAACTTCAGTCAAGCTCTAGGATTATATTTAAAACTATCTGTTTTGAGGAGAAGCATGCATTTTGTTGTCTTTGCCATATTGGTTTTGGTGGCCACCATGCCTTTTTATTTTAGCTTTGTTTGCCTGTTATCTAGGTTGTGTGCATTGGTGATGTTGTTTTCTTTTGAACTACTGCTCGTTGTAAATGGTGATGTTATCTCAAATTCCTGAAACCAAGGAAATAGCTAATGCACAGGACTTGGGGTAGATGAAACCATTTGTGTTGATATAGGTTAAGTTCTGACAGAGTTAACAGAAATGTATTGAATTGAGGGATAATGTGGCTTTAAAGGCACCATGTTTGTTTTTAACATTTGGAGAAGCCACCTGTCCTATGTCTTTATTCTTGGGAAATTCATCTTTTCATGAAAATACCTTTGATGGGACATACTTAACAGCCTGGATGACTGACCTCTTCTCAGTCAATCAATGAGGAATTCTAATAATTGCCAAATGTGGGGGGTAATTTTGCCTTTCGTAGGTCATTCTACGGTGAAATTTCCGAACAACGGCATCGTGTAAAAAGCATAACATTATAATTTCCCATCTCTTTTCTGATCTAAGAGCACGGTAGAGGAAGAGGAAAGTTCTGATGTGATACAAAATAGTTCATTGACTCTGTGTTTTTTGACCAAGGAAATGGCTGAGATGTTGAACTAAGTGGTTGTTACATGGTTCGTATGGTGACCTCAAAAGGAAAATGAAATTGGGACATTCAGTCAAACTGGGACTCCTCTGTTGATGAGGAGCTTACACTTTGATTTCCTATCTCAGGATATTCTTCAGTTTCATACTGCTGCTGAGGAGGAAGGAGCGAGCCGCCAACACTGTCATGGTCTCTGGATGTTTGTGCGTGTGTATGCAAAACTTCACACTGTGTGTGTTGTGTTCAACGTTGTGTCAATCTATGAACTGATTCAAACAACAATTTGAAGATAGAGAAGACAGGAATCATGGCAAGACACCCCTCCACCTCTTTTCGTCAGAGTGCTTGTTATGACTTTCATAGCTAGGCCAAATAACTGTAACGTATTCAGGAGCAAGGTGTCCTTGAAAGAAATGGTGTGTTGATCTCATAAGAAAATGTACAACCAATAAAAGACATTTAAAAAAGTGCAGTGAGTCTGTATGTTAATTGAGTTGTTCATGGAAATTCTTTGTTCCAGGGATGCTGTTTTGAGGTATAGAAACTCTGCAGGTAAAAGCTTGGCTTGAATCATTTATCCTCTTTTTGCTTTCCCATTTCTACCACCCCACTTCCCAAACAGAATGGAACAAAGCTTAACAGAACCAACAGTGTTGTGGTCTCGAAGACTCATCAGAAGCTCATTTCATCTGTAATGACTTCAGACTCAATCTTTCGATAGTCCATATTCCTAGGTTAGATGTGGAAGCCAATATCACATTATTAACATCAGATGGTTGCAGGGAGGCTGGGTCCAGATGGCTTCAATGAAAAGATGAAGACCCAGACTTTTGGCTTTCATGGGTTCCTGACACTGAACTCTTAGGCCAACCAACTAGTCATTCGAATTTTTCCTGGTCTTCTATGTAATATACATAATTCTAGGAAATTCACCTTACGTTATCAGGTAGTGCTGTGATGCAGACATTCTGGGAAATGTATTTTCAAGCATATATGGTTGGGTCTGCAGAGTTCTCTGATTTCTTCTATCAACCAAACACCTGGAACTATTTAACTTGCATCTGCCTTGATCCAGTTTAGAGACTGGCTAGACCTGAATGTTACCAGTTCAAGTGCTTGTTGCTTAACCAGGTAGATGTTGCTGAGTCAGGAGCAGACTCCTTTCGGGGCCCCTAGTGTTTCACCTAAGATGGACATCATTTCTGGGGTTAGAATCAAAAGTGGAGGGCTCACCCTACTTCTGTTGTTCAAGTTGCTCCCAATGCCCATGGACTCTGTTATATTGATTTTGAAATCCTGCCCATGCACTGTCTTAATATTGCTGTAAATCTTCATCTTTCCTAAGCAATAGACCTTCCCTGTCCCTGGGAATTTGTTTGAAGTTCCTATAAGGGCTGGGGATGTATGTGGATGGGGGAGGCATAAACAAACACAGTATCTCAGGTATCATCCATGAAAGCATTTTATACAGTTCTCTGTAGGTGTTCCTTATTTTCAGACTTTGAAATATTGTCAGATCTTCAAGTTTTTTTTTTTTTTTCCTTCAGATGGGTATAATGCTTTCTTTGGCATACTTCTCATGTTGACTGACGCTAATTTCTCCCATGAAAATGAGCTCCTGTTTACTCAAGGTTGTAGGAAACCAAATTAAAGTGGAACATGGAGAAGGTGATCAGATTAATAACAAAAGCTGCTTGGGGTTCTTCCTTGGTGATTTGGTTATCTGTGGTAACAGAGCAAACCCCAAAGTTTAGTGGCTTCAGATAACAGCTTAATACTATTTCTCCCAGTCCTGTGGGTTGCTTGGGCTCAGCTGGGTGGTTCTGGCTTGTCTTTCATGCATTTGTAGTTAGGTCATTGGAGGAAAGCTATTGGGAATGTCCTCATGCACCCCGGGCAGGGGAGGCTGGACTGGGCTGGGTCAGGGACTAAAGAGGCATCTGTCCTTCAGGCGACTTCTCTATGTGTCTGCCATCAGCTTTCCACAGCCTGGCATCTCAGAGTAGTTGCAACCTCTCAGGGCAGTTGGATTCCCCCCAGATGAGTTATCCAAAAGCCCCAGGCAGAATACTGGGACTGTGTTTCATGGTGTGGGGATCTTCAAGGTCTAGCAATGTGCTTGGTCAGCTCAATACATTTAGAATATACTTGTGAACTTCAAAAATGGATCTTGTTCCTTCTTTCCTAAATTGGTAGTCCAGAGGCAGTAGAAGAAAGGTACTAAAGTTAATGATGGAATTAGTTTCCATTTATTTATTACCCATAATTTTGTCAAGGCAAGCACTTTGGTCAAAATGATGTTACCCTTGTAGAGGACGAAGTGGCCATCTTCGCCTGAAAGTGTGAAACTGGAATTAGTATGAGAATAATAACACAGAGAGAACTTGTCATTGGCGTTTGATGACATACAGAACTGTTACCCCAGATGTAAGGGCTTGTAAATACTTGCGGAGTAGCTGTTTTATTTTTTATTGTAAAAATAATAACGCATTATGAGAAAACTTAGAGAATTCATGTAGGAAAATAAACATGATCCACAATTCCAAGTGACTTATTCACATGTTCTTGAAAGTCTATTGTTCTATACTTTCTCTCACACACACGTACAAAACCTTCATGGAATGATGCCGTTGTTACCTGCATAGAGCCTTGATGTCCAAATTATACCCCAGACATCTTATCACGTCGATTAATGCAGATGGCGTCACCATTTTTGATGGCTGCCTAATATTCCAATAAATACAAGCATCTATTTAGCTGCTTCCCTATTGGTGGAAATGTTGATTATTCCATTTTGATTCCTTTGATGAATATCCTTATTCCTACATCTTTCTTCATGAGGCTGATTGTCTCAGGGGAAGTTTTGAAGAGCTAAGGAATCTTAAACATTTTCCCCCAGGGCTGAACATCAGCAGCGGTTTCCCTTACTTGCCTCAACACCGCTTTCTCCTCTCGTTACTGTGGTGCTCACTCTTCAGCTCCAGCCATAAGCTAAGAGATCAGACTTCCCTGGCAATAAACCCAAATTAAGAATTTTCAGTGCGGGGCACCTAGGTGGCTCAGTGGGTTAAGCCTCTGCCTTTGGCTCAGGTCATGATCTCAGGGTCCTGGGATTGAGCCCCGCATCGGGCTCTCTGCTCAGCAGGGAGCCTGCTTCCGTCTCTCTCTCTCTCTCTTTCTCTGCCTGCCTCTCTGCCTACTTGTGATCTCTGTCTATCAAATAAAAAAAATAAAAAATCTTAAAAAAAAATTCATAAAAAAAAAAAAAAAGAATTTTCAGTGTGGGAACCTGCCCACCCCATGGTGCCCTGATGATCCCAAAGGTATAATTCTTGAGTAAATTAGAGCATAAGGTATGTCTTTTAGGAATAGCCACAGAGGGAAAAAAAAAAAATCAGGAAGAAGCCTTTGCAGGAAAAGTACAGAGCGTAGGAACAGGGAAATGGAATCCTCCTGTAAGAATCAAAAGATTGGCTTCTGGCTGTCTTGGTTTAATGATTATTCAATGACTATACTAGTCAAGAGCAGAATTTCCTGTTGGTTTAGCAGGCACTCCAACCATTGATGACCCCGTAAGTCTTTGTGAGGCTAGTGCTATAACTTGACCAGCAAAACTCAGCATCAGTCACTCAGTGGGGATTAGCTCCGGGGAGATATAGCTCTGCTGGTTTTGTGAAGCTCTGCACCCCTTTGAATGTGCCTTCCGTGTTCTTGCCCTTGAATGCTCTAGCATGAGCGCCATCAGTGGCCCGCTAGCATGCAGAGAAGAGCCTGGCGTGCAACACTACGCCCTACCAGGCGACTCACATTCCCATGCTAGTTGGAGAAGTGGCTGTCCATCCACCTCACCCGATTTTGGAGTTTCAGTGGTCAGACCTGGAATGTAATTCTTTCAATGTTGACTCCGTGTTACAGACAAAAGATGGCCTCTGGAGGTGATAATCAGATTTATATAGTAGAAAGTCTAAATTAGGCGGAGGAGTCTATGTGTTCTGTTTTATTAGAAATGTAAGTATTCTGATGTTTGGCTTAATAGTTTCCTTTTTCTTTTCATTGCAGGATTAATGAAAAGTAGTCTCATGAAGGCAGACTATGACCCTTAGGCTTGAACACCCTACATCTGTTAAAGTGTTTTATAGATTCCCAAGACAGAGCATGGCGTAGGCTTCCAAGTGAAGGAGCTCGGGAGGTAGTGACTATAAAGCTTGGAGTATGACC
This sequence comes from Lontra canadensis, assembly GCF_010015895.1. NCBI lineage: Eukaryota > Metazoa > Chordata > Mammalia > Carnivora > Mustelidae > Lontra > Lontra canadensis. The sequence continues at coordinate 10,449,860 of NW_022631035.1, read as the reverse complement.
TAGTGCTTTCAGTGTTTCCAAATTTGGTGACTTCCTGGTATTAAGGCTCCCTTTCATTGCCAGTCCAGTCAGCGCCTTCCTTGGCAAGGGGTAGTTCTTTGTCCCATAGGAAGGACAAGAGGGAGACTCAGAACTTAATGCTGCTTGCCTAAGAATGGTCAGCTCAGTGAAGAGCCATCAGCTTTCTCCTGATCTCGAGTGACCCCGTAGATGGGGAGGCAAAGAGCTGTTCTTAGACAAGAACTTGCTAAACCACTTGACCTTTTCAACAGCTGCAGAACTGTTTATCGAGAGCATGCCATCGCTCTTGGCCCTCCAAGTTTGTCAGCTGGGAAAGCCAAGCCAGTGACATTGTGTGCTTTAGAAAACCTCTGAGCAATTCACAACTTCCACCATAAAGTGGCTAAGTTGGTCTCACTAGTCAGATAGTGATCTTTGGATGGGCCATCCACTCCTTGGGCTTTTGGGACTCGATCACTGGAATCAAATGAGTCACTGCTGGAGATAATCCAAAATGCCGATATGCCAGAGCCTCCAATCCCCTAAACGACAGTTCATGAGGAAGAAGGGGTTGGGTCTGTTTCAAGCCACAAACCTAGGGCAAGTGGCAATGTCTGCCAATAGCAAAGAACACGAATTCCGTTCATTTATGTAGGCCATTTCTTGAGAAATTAAGGAGCTGGTTAGTTTTAATTGAGCTTATCTGAAAATTATGTTTGTGTGCAAAAATATCCATGATTCATGACATACTTCTGGAGGATAATGTGAGTTGAAATGTGGTTTGATAATGCTCATAAAATGGGTGAGGAATTATTTTTAAATAGTGGAAGTCAGCAAGAGATGGAGCTTGAGTCGGTATGGAAACAGGAGGGGGACTCCAGTTCATAGGCTGCTTAAAGTCTTGCCCCCACTGCTTCCTAGCTGTGTGACCTTGGACACATGTCTTCAACTCTCTGTCTCTTGGTTTAGTCCTTCATCAAATGGAAATAATAACAGGGCCTACTTAATTTTATTTTAAAGATGTATGTATTTAGTTGAGAATGATTGAAAGAAAGAGAGAGAGCAGGGGGAGCAGCGGGGGAGAGGGAGAGAGAGTCTCCAGCAGATTCCATGCTGAGCATGGAGCCCAACTTGGGGCTCGATCTCACGACCTGTGAGATCTCGACCTGAGCCGAAACCGAGAGTTGGATGTTTAGCTGACTGAGCCACCCGAGTGCCCCAATAACAGAACCTACTTTAAAGAGTAACCGAGGATACAGTGGGGAGGTGCTATAAAGCACTTAGTGCAGTGTCATCTACATTATTATCACTCGATAAAGTTTTCCTAATATGGTCCTCTGATCAAATAAATTCAAAGATAAAGGAAAGACAGGCAGCTTCAAGTATGAAGGTGTTTTAGGCCACTTCCCCCAATCCACCATGATAAGACTTAGCTACTGTTGGCTGAATGAGCAGGACTATATTCCAGAGCCGGATCTCAATATCACGAACAAATGCTCATTATTTTTCGGTTCCTGTATCAGATGCAAAGCTTTGCTTACCTACTCACAGAGTGATAGAACCAACACGTTTCACTTCTGCAAACTGCTTTATGAGATTACAAAAGTGACAGAACCACTTTTGAAATGGCAAATTCAATGGATATTGAAATAAATTTCAGGGTATTTACGAAGGTTGAAATAAGATACATCAAAAGAAGAGAGCAGACTCCACACGTGATTTTAAAGATTTATTTATTTACTTGACAAACAGAGATCACAAGTAGGTAGAGAGGCAGTCAGAGGTGGGGGAGGGAAGCAGGCTCCCTGCTGAGCAGAGAGCCCGATGCGGGGCTCAATCCCAGGACCCTGGGATCAGGACCTGAGCCAAAGGCAGAGGCTTAACCCACTGAGCCACCCAGGTGCCCCCACAAAAATAATTTTAAGGGAAAATGTCTTTGTGATTTATCAAATAGTGAAGAAGTTATTCCCTGTGGATTGACACCTTGAAAACATATATACTTTGTTATCCTACTTTATTCTTGGAGAAAGCACCACACATATGTCTGTGGAAGGCATGTGGTCTTTGATGCTATTCAGATCTGGTTTGAATCTCAGGCTCATTCTAAGACCCAGTTTCCTATCTCAAACAGAGAAAATAAGGGCACCTGGGTGCCTAGTTGGTTAAGCATCTGATTCACGATTTCCACTCAGGTCATGATCTCAGGGTCGTGAGATAGAGCCCCAAGTCGGACTTCCTGCTCTGTCTGGAGTCTGCTTAATTTTCTCTACCCTTCTGTCCCTTGCCCTGCATGTTTTTTCTCTCTTTCTCCCAAATGAATAAATAAATCTTAGAAAAAAAAAAAAAAAGACACAAAGAGTCTAGCACCGTGCCTGGCATACAGCCCTCATTTTGCATGTGGTGACCTCGACCCACAGAACCATGATGCGTGAGGACACACTTCCCACATGCATGCATTTCTGCTAATGGTACCATGCCAGGTGAGGACTGCGTACAGTAAGTTTTCAATATAAGACAGTTTCATGTAAGTTTTAGAAATTAAAAATCTAGTAAGAAAACTTAACCTTTCACTTTAAAAGGATACATATCAAAAATAAGAATAACAGTAATGAGGTAGCCTCGTTTCATTCAGTCCTTACAAAATATCAGGCAGGCCTGTACTCTTGGTTCTCCCATTTCAAAGTTGGAGAAATGGAGGTAAAAGAGGTCACCAAGAAGACAGGACAGTGGGTTGACCTGCAAGCTGGCCCCTGGCATTCAGAGGCTCCTTACATCCTCGTATCCTTAGAGTGTAGGCTCTGTCCCCCACCCCCATCCCCAACCTCGTGCCCACAGTGGGTGCCGTTTTTAAGGACATGGTCTTGAGAGAGATGGTGTATGTGCTGGAACCTCGTTGAAGTCTCCATATAACCTTTAAGATTTTGGCAACAGGTTCAGAGATCTGCTCATCTGGTGGCATCCAGTTCAAGCCTTGGAAGTAAGTCCCTTTGCTTCTTGTACCCGCCAACTTCCCTCTGGAGTGGCCTTCCTGTGCCTTTTACCTTTCCTGGCCCTCTGTGTGTGGGGCCAGTCTCAGCTTCACCTGGGAAACTCCTGAGGTTTCAGACCCCAAATGGAGACTCAGAAGTTCAGCAACTCACCCAAACGTAGTCAGCTCATAAAGGGAGGTGTTAAAACTCTCTATAGAAGGGGCTGGTCCCTATGGTATGTCTTTGAGATTTTCATTAAAACCAAGAAAATGTTTTGTAACTTTTTTGACCTGGAGAACATTTTTTCCATGTTCTCATCTGCCAAGGAAACGAATGCTTTAAATGGGCCAACTGGTGGGGTTGCAGAAACCAGGACCTTGGTGCCCCTTGTGGTCCAGAGAAGGCAGAGCAAAGACTGGTAGATGGAAGTCCAGAAAGGCCAGGCCTAGCCTATCAGGCTGCAAAGGGTAGAATGGGGGCATGTGTTTTCCCAGGGGTTGTGGGGGAGACCAGCCAGACTTGAGCAGGTGGGCTGGCTTGGGCAGAATAGAGAGTTGGGTCCCGGTCAGGGCTAAGGGAAGGGATGTACAAAGTTAGACTAGTTGGGCCAGTCTTGGAGAGATAGAGAAGAATAGCAGGCAGCCCAGGGGAACTGAACTCGTCCCTGTGTCCTTCATGTCACTGAGGGATTACAGTGAAGGAGACGGTGGGGCAGAGGGTCAGGGAGAGGTCCCTAGTAACTCAGCAATCATGGCGGCAGGGAGAAGGCTCTTAACCATTGTCAGGGTAGGACTGGTCCTTGAGGGTAAGGGAACTGGTAGATCCAACTAAGAAAAAATAGGGGAATGAGGGGCTAGGAAGCAGAACCTGCCATCTTTGGTAAGAGCCCATGAACTACTTTCATTCCCCAATTCAAGGAAGAAAAAGAATGGATTTCTTCAAGAGCCATGTCGAAGACGGATCCTACCACCATTCAGAAATGCAATTAGAAAAATACCCCCGTTCGTTCCTTTGAAGGGTCGTGGTGATTGCCACAAAATGGCAACCTTTTCTAACATCAGCATGGAAACTCTGGGCATGAGGGTGGGGCTCACCCTCCTTAAATTCACAGGCCCATCCTGGTGGCTGTGGGGAAAATCTTCTGCGTCCTATGTAGTCTGACATTTAGCAAACGGATGTCTCCTGTGGTCAGGGTAAGTTCCGGAAAATGTCAAGTTAATATCTTTTGTGTGTGGCTGGAGAGCTCATCCGGAGCTAAAGGACAGCATGCCCCGACAGGTGTGCATGGGGTGGCAGGCAGGGAGACGTGGGAAGACGTGGGAAGACGTGGTTGGGAGAAGCTCCGTTGAAACTCTCCATTTCCCCTCTTGTTAATCCGTGAAAGACTTCCTGGCATTCTCTTATGGGAACTGTAGAAGCAGACGGAGATATTTTAAGAACTGTAATACACATGGACCAGTAATATGGATTTCCATTTTCCTTACAGGAGCGAATGCAGGGGAGCTCTGTCCTTTGGCTGTTAGCACAGACTTGAAGGGGAAGGAGTATTTTATGCTATGACTTCTAGGCACCTTAGAAATAACTGTTTGGTTTGCAAACGATGGACGGCACAAAAATCCGTGCTTCATTTCTTCCAAATCCATTTCAAAGGTCAGTTGTCAGATTTTATTTCTTAAATACATATTCAGACCATCCAAGCCTTCAGCAACAATTCAGCAAATTCAGCAAATTTCTCCCCTCATCCAAAGAATTCTGTCTTTTGAGGGAAGAAATGATCCAGCTTCTAGGAGATGGGCCAGCCATCTCAATATATTGTCACCAGAGAACTGGATCCATTTCAAATTGTAAAACAGTCTTTGGTAAGGTTCCCTGGTTTCAGTAATTTACTGAGGGTGTAGGGCATTTAAAAAAAAAAATGAGTTTGTATCGGTGCGCCAGATATTGCCAGCAATAATATCTATAACATCTACATAATTTCCATTACCCTATTTCTGTGAGTAGGATAACAGGATGACCTTAACCACCCCCCAACACGCTGAGTGAAATTCAGATCTACAACCCAATGAATCACATTCCAGAGACCCAGCTTTGTACATCCCCATCACCATCTAAATAGGAACTGAGATCTACCTTCTGCCTCAGGCTGGGTGGGCTTGTGTTCTTTCCAACAATGTGAGGGGCCTCACTGGTGCTGAAAGGACAGCTCTGGGTATGATCAGGCTGTCATTAGTGCTTTGGGGACCCATGGATGGCTTCAAAGGCGCTGTGAACTTCACAAGACTAATCCCAAGATTGTGCATCTATGTAATTTTTTTTCTGAGAGAATCCATAGCAGTGAAAGCATCCTACCCCCCCCCCAAAAAACCCAACACCATAAAAGGAGAAAATCTGTTGCTTTACTCCTCTCAAAAGAAATGTCATTTTCACAGGAAGTATAATATTTATTATGAATTTTAGTAATGTGCCTGGCATTCTATCCAGACTAGATAACGAAATTATTTTAACTCATTTATACCCAAATATCCACATAAACTTTCCCACAAAGTAAAACAAGGTGTCTTTATGCACTATGTATGGGGCTTATAGTAAATATATCTTATAATATCTGTGCTGATCCAAAGGCAACTTATCCCCCAAATTAAAGACTGCTCCCTTTTAGCGTAAGTGGGAGTGGAAGAGAGTAAATCTTGATAAAGAAGAGATCAACCAAAGAACAAAAAAATAATTTTCAATGTCTGATTATTGATATTCCATAGCATGCACCTATAGTTCATAAAATGTTTATTTTTTAATGTGTTCAGTGTTTCTGCGGGGTGGAGAACCTATTAACATTAGGATATGTTCTGGGGATGGCCTTATCAATAAGCATTAAAGTTTTAGAAGAAGTTGGTAAACGTTCAAATGAACTATATTGATTTTCGACTAGTCAGTAAAAAAATTCCTTTTAAAATTTCCAGGCATATTTTGGTCAGTTCCCATATTTTGTTGTGATTTACTGTCTCTTCTTTCCTTTCTCCTCAACCTCTCAGTAGGGTTAACGCTGTTCCATAGCAATGATGAGCTATCTTTTAATTTTTTATTTAATTTTATTATTTTATTTTAAAAGATCTTATTTATTTATTTGAGAGAGAGAGAGAGCACATGCACAAGCAGGGGTAGAGGCAGAGGGAAGGGGAAACAGTCTCACGCAGATTCTGAGGTAAGTGTGGAGCCTGGCAGCCTGGGGCTGGATCTCATGACCATGAGATCATGACCTGAGCCGAATCGAGCCAGACGCTTAGCCAACTGAGCCACTCAGGTGCCCCAAGGAGCAAACTACTTTAAAATGACTCAGAATTTCTCCCTTGTGCCTTTTCTCTCTATACTTAAAATACTATCACTGTCTAACATTTTCATAAAAGGCAGATAACACCATGATAAGCCCATAATTCCTCGTCCTGTCCCTTTCGATATAAGGTTCTATTTGTGTTGATAATACGGTTAATGATCCAGCTCCAGAACTAAACTCTGGAGAAATGGAAGAACTTGACACAGTGGATGTTTCCACTTGAAGATTCCTTTTGAATGCAGCTGAGAATTCTATCCTCACTGTACCCGCTGTATCAGTCACAATGCAGTTAAAATCAGGGCATAAGTGTATTTGAACTTTTTTTTTTTTTAATATTGATGACTATGGTACGAAGAATGCACACTAGTCTTCTGAAGGGAGGAATTTTACTTGGAAAATTTAAATTCAGGTTCTGGGTCTCTTGAAGAGGGAAATTTTAAGGTGGCCACAAGGGGGCAGCAAAAACACGCTGGATTTCCCCGCAAGCGTGGACGCGGCAATATTCTGCTTTCTGGTCCAGCGGTGTGATGAAAACGAGTAAAAGCACTCCTGGAAGTAAGTACCTGGGATCTGAGCCATCCTCAAGCACTGGCATTTCTAGTGCAAATACAGTGAAACTGGGGGGAGCGGGGGGAACTATGCTTCCTAGGATATATTCCTAACTGAATCTATGAGACACCAGCTTTCTTGAGTATTTCTTTAGGGCGGCTGGTGATTTGCACACACAGAGAGCTAAAACCTGGCAGTACTTGCTGTACTTCCCAGCAGATCTTAATCTTCCCCTATGAAGATTTTTTCCCCCGTATTTCAGGGGAGAATAACAATAGGGTAAAGAGTCTGTAAGATTTAATTTTTTAAAAATTTTAATTTAAATTTTAAAATTTAAAGATTTAATTTTTTTTTAAATAGGGAATTTTCTTTTTCAGAAGAAGTAGGAAATACTTAGGAATCACTTATTATTAGGCTCTACTCAGCAGGAAGCCTTACAAAACGCAGGGGAGGTCAGGGTACGGGGAAAGCTCGGTTACGGTTACTATTGGCAGAATTCCGTACCGTGCAGTCATTCCCCTTGGGCAGGTTTTGTAACAGGGACGTGTAACTTTCACCTGTAACACAATGATAGTACGAGAGAAGTCATTTCAAAGGTCCAGTGAGAGCACGGACGTCACCCACTTACCTTAGTACTTGGCTCTGGGTAAGTATTCAATTCAGTCAATAGTCATAAAAAACAATCTTATAAGGAAGGACTGGCACGTGGCCGTGCTCAGTAATTACTTCTTGATGAATACTGATGATAGGTTCTCTCGTTGAATTCACACAAGCACTGTGTGAGAACAAGGGCTATTTTCTCCCATTTTTACTGTCAAGAGCCTTGAGATTCCATAATGCTAATTTCCTGGTTAATATCATGGATTCAGTGGAACAGTTGGGATTTCCACTGGGGTCCTGACTCCAAACCCCGTGTACTTTCCCCCCGCACTTAGATGAAAATGATTGTCCTTTCCCTTCCTGCTTTTGGTAGCTCCTCCATTACCTGAAGTTATGGGGCGGTGTTTGAAAATGACTCAGTGGCCTGGCAAGACCAGCACGGGATGGAATCCTAGGACTTCCCCCATGCACTCTCCATGCTAGTAAGAGAGGGTGTGGGGAGGGCAGAGAGGCGAGGCTTTCTGGTGCCCACCGAGGAAGAACTTGCTCCTCTCACGTCTCAAACCCAGACCAGGCTCCACCGGGGATGAGTCTAAGGTAACACACCTTCAACTCATGATTCCTTGTGTTTGTGTGTCTCCCACTTTATTTGTCTAGAGGAAACAGGGATCCCAGGAGGTTCCTGAGGCTGCGAGTCTTCCTAAGGAGTGGTCTGTAAATCCCCAGAATGGGCTCCACCTGGTCTCTCTCAGTGAGGTGGTGGGTGGTCCTCTCTTCTCCTTAAAGGAGGCAAGACCCCTCTTTCTACAAAGACATGCAGACACAGGTCACTTACTTATATCTCTCACAACCACTCTGAGTGTATATTTTGCTTTATTTTTAAAGGTTTATGTATTTACTTTAGAGAGGGGGAGGGGCAGAGGGAGAGAAATATTCCAGCAGACTCCCTGCTGAGCCAGGAGCCCGACTCAGGGCTCCATCCCAGGACCCCAAGATCATGATCTGAGCCGAAACCAGGAGTCTGCTGCTCAGCGGACTGAGCAATCCAGGCGCCCCCTAAGTGTCCGTTTTAAATGAAAAATACAAAGACACAAACAAAAAATGAAACAACAATCTCTGGTTAAAGCAGCTGGATAATCCAGAAGGTCTTTGTTACTTTAAACCAGCAGAAGCTCCATGAGAAAGATGAAAAGCTTAAAGGTAACAAACAGAAAGGCTACCAACCTTATAGGTGTCCCTATCCCCTGAGAAAGGATGATGGAGATGATTCAAGATGTTTCTTTTAGTACCGATTTGTTTTTGGAAAGTATTTGACAACAAGCGGCGTGCCCCCAAATGAATAAAACATGTTCTTAGACCCTGACTTGATGCCGCAGTTGGAGCCTCTGTTGGAGAGGACATGACCTCGGGTTGACCCGGGAGCTGACCCTGGGGAGCAAGGAGCAAGGGCGGGTCCCTCACCCCTCCCTGCCCTTGAAAGGTACCAGGTGTGATCATTCCACCCCTGCCCCACGTGGGAGCCATTCTCAAGCCTGCAGCCCTGAGAGAGAGGTGTGTGTGTGTGGCGGGGGATCCCTTGAAGGTCTCCCTGAAAATGTTTAAGATTCTCACAGTGCCCAGGACAAGCCTCCGTTTGGTAAGTAAGTTCCCTTGTTTCTTTTCTTTCTTTGTTCTTTTTTTTTTTTTTTTAAAGATTTTATTCATTTATTTGACAGACTGAGATTACAGGTAGGCAGAGAGGCAGGCAGAGAGAGAGAGAGAGAGAGAGAGGAGGAAGCAGGCTTCCTGCTGAGCAGAGAGCCCTACACGGGGATCGATCCCAGGAGCCTGGGATCATGACCTGAGCCAAAGGCAGAGGCTTTAACCCACTGAGCCACCCAGGTGCCCCAGTTCCCCTGCTTCTTAAAACCACCCCCTTGCCTGTCTGGAGACAGGCCTGCCTCTCTGTCCCTCCGTGTTCGAGGCCAGTTTCGGGAAGCTCTGAGATTCCCAGTCACGACATCCCAGATGAAAAGCACCGTGCAATCAAGGTCTAGTCAGGTCAGTTTTCTGCTGTGGACGGTGCTGGCTGGCAGCGTCCATCTCAAAAGCTGTGAACTCAGTCGAAAGGGCCCTTAAAATTTCTTCTGAATTTTTAATCTGTTGACGTTAACAATTGTGTTTAAAAATAGCATTCATTTACATCCTAAATATAAATGAATTTATTTTGCCCTTCCAAGCCCTTGACCTTGACTTGCATTGGTTTGGGGAGAATTATTAGGGGACTCTTTGATTTGGTCTTACTGAGGACGGGCCTTGAGAAACCAACTGGCTTTCTGTGCGTTTGTCTGTCTACAGGGAATGTGGTGGTCGCATGGTGAGGGGCGGGTTGGGGCTCAAACGCCGCTGGTTTGCCTCCTCCACGCGTCAGCCTGTCCTAGAGCTGAAGAAGAGCTCCAGAATGTTTCTCTTGGTTTTCTGCAGCTGCAAGTGAAACTTCTGTAGAACGCCCCATTCAGTAGATTGTTTGAGTCCGTGGGAGGAATTCTACAAAATATGTATTTGGAATAGCTACGGGGAAATATATAAGTTATACTTTGAATAAATGCTCTTCCAGTCATTCCTGATAAACTGTGGAATAATGGGGGTGCCTGGGTGGCTCAGTAGGTTAAAGCCTCTGCCTTCAGCTCAGGTCATGATCTCAGGGTCCTGGGATTGAGCCCCGCATCGGGCTCTCTGCTCAGCTGGGAGCCTGCATTCCCCCCCTCCCCCCGCCTATCTCTCTGCCTACTTGTGATCTCTGTCTGTCAAATAAATAAATAAAATCTTTAAAAAAACACCAAAAACCATGGAATAATGACCTCTCTTCTCATGTTGGAACTTCCATTTTAAACATGCAGGATACACTTTCTACATCTTTACAAAGGAGAGTTTTGGGTCCGCCTTTACCATGGGAAGTGGTAAAGGCGAATGGATAATAAATCAAAACCAGACAACCTTTATTTAATTTGAAATGTGTCTGTAGGGATCTCCCCAAAATGGCCAGAAGCCTGTTAGCAGCATGTCCCGCAGCAAGGAGTGGCCTTCACATCTAGAACGTCCGTGGAAAGGGAACCAGACAGATCATGGCTGACGTTCTTTTCCTTCTTTTCCCCCCTTCCTCTCTTCTCTTCCTTTCCCTTCCCTAACTCCCTCTCCTCTCCTCCTCCCCCTCCTCCTTCTTCTTTAAGAGATGACATAATTTAAGACACTGCCACCAGTGATTTAAAACATGTATTTACCTTCCTATTTTGGAAATGACCTAAAAGGAAAACAGGACAGAAAGGAAGAAAACAACAGGTTAGAACAGTCCATCTCCTTCCCTTGGTGAGAATGAGTTTTTTGAGTGGAAGGGTTGGGCTCCGGGAGCATAACATGGTGGTGGCTGGAGACCTTCTGCTCTGTGGTGGTAGATGGTGGTTGGTGCTCCTTTGGCAGGTGGAAAGATGTGTGGGTGGGCGAGTGTGTGTGTTCTTACAGACCAACACCCCCTGGACCCCCTAGGAGAGGCAGCAGGAGGATCTCACCCCAATGGTATAAGGGATCTGAGGGCTGTGTGGGGACCACCCCGAGTCTGACACACTTTCATTGTCTTCTCAATGGTCCACTCCGCACCCTTCTGTTGACCTCATTTGTGCTTCTGGACCCTCGAGCCCGAGGTTGTCTCTCTCCCCCAGCGCAGGCAAGAAAGCGTGGGCTTCCTCAGGTCAGCAGGAAAGCATGCACGTTAGGATACTCTGGAAGCCTATTCAGGAGAAATCCCTTCTGTCTCTGAAAGTTACACGTATTTTAACAGCCTGACCTGTGTGTGTGTCTGTGTGTGTGTGTGTTTGCGTGCACACACGTTTCTTTCTCTCCCATCCACATCTGAAACACACAATATGTCATTGGACATAATATATAAAACTTACGGAATATATATATTTCTAAAATTGGGGACATTTTTGCTTTTTTTCCTCTTGAGGAATTGAAGAACAGAAGTGTATACTGGTGTGTGGATATATGCTTGTTCATGTCATTGGCCGTCATTCTTGGGTCTGTAAGGTGTTTTTCAATTTTTCCTTCCTATTCATGTCTTTATTTTTAATTTTCGAAAAAAGATTTTATTTATTTATTTGACAGAGAGAGAGAGAAGGAGCACAAAGCAAACTTCCTGCTGAGCAGGGAGCCCTACACAGGGCTTGATCCCAGGACTCTGGGACCATGACCTGAGCCTAAGACAGACACTTAAAAGACTGAGCTGCCCAGGGGCCCCCTGTTCACTACTTTATAGAAGTTTTTTCTGTAGCTGAATTTTTGTGACATTACAAATGCTTACTTAGGATAAATTCCTAGACATAGGATTGCTGTGTCAAAAGGTCAGAACATTTTCCATAGCATGTAAGTATTTAACACGTATTGTCAAATAAGGCCAAGCTATTTTTAAAAACAGTCTTACGGAAATACCCTCTCATCACCAATGTATGACACTGTCCAGGTTCTCACTGTCCTGAGAATAATCATTCAAGAGATATTTAGAAGGGAATTTTTATTTTTATTATTTATTTATTTATAAAAGGGAATGTTTGAGGGAGAAGGATGAAGCAGCTTCGTTCTACCACTTTGAATATTAAGACCTTGCTGCCAAAGGAAGGTCTTTTCCAGGAATTCACTTGTTACCAAATGACTTTAGAGTTGTATTCAAGGCAGAAGCCCATGGGGGCCGGTAGCCTGCCGAAGGGCTTGTTGTGTTGATTTGTAAGAAAGGTCACGTCTTTCTTGCTGAGTTCAAAGGAGCGGAAGCTGGCTCGCGTCCAGGTGGGATATCCTGATTGGAAGTCAATTCTGACACTCAGCTTTGCTCCTTCCTTACCATCTTTTTAGTGCAAAAACCTTCAAGGAGAGCGTGATGTCTACACATGCTGGTTTGCACACACACAGAGTGCCAGAGACACGTGATCTACTTGAGTCATCCTGTGTGGCTTTGGGATCCAAGGGGAGGGGAAGAGGAAGCAGGCGGAGAAAATTGGAAGTTCTTCCTGGTAAGTCCATATCAAACACGAGTGTTTGGCCCACGAACAGCCGTTACATAAATTATTTGTATTAATAACAATGAGTAAGAATTAAAAAAATATCGTGTGTGGTGCCAAAACTCGATTCAGCGCTATACAACGTGCTTAGGTCAAAGTCCTTGTTAGACCTTTCATGATAGCCTTGAAAATTATGTCCTGTGTTTGCGAAGAATTGACCGGGTGTTTTCATATTTATAAGCTCGTGGATGGTGAGTTGTCAGATTTGGTGGTATTTCATGCTTTTTTTGGCCTGTTTTTGAATAATGCTCGATGTCAGACCTGTAGATTCTTTCTGTTTCAGGTTTATGACTTAAATCCTTCCCTGAAAAACAAAGATGGACTAGAAGGACTCAAATCTTTTATCCTGTTTCTTCTGGGATGCAATAAAATTGCAGATGTGGTTGGCTGTTAGGGCACATTTGAATAAATAAATAAAAAAAAATACAAAATCATACTATAGCAGTATACGCCAGTACTCAGTGCTCTGTCCCCTGGGAGTCAACATGATCAAGTCCTGTGGGTCTTGGATTAGAAAAGTCCCCAAACATCTTTCATGCATGGCTGGAAGTGTTAAGACTTGGTGTCCTGGCCCTGGTCCAGCGTGAAGGGGAATTTCAAAAGCTGGTTCACATATTTGTAATTTTCCAGTTTGAGGTATGCGCTCCCTATCTTGGCCATTTGTGCTCTCTGGGAGCAGCCAGCAAATTGGTGGTGAGGAGGGCAAAGGCTTCTTGATATCTGAAAACCGTAAAGTGCTGTGGGATGTTTTTGGATGAAGGATTCAGGGAGAACATTAATTTTGTAACCACTGTGCGGCCATTAGCACGGTTCTAGACTTACCATGTTTTATTAGTGTGGTCGGCATTTTTAGTTTACTTGAAGCATCATTATGAATTACGGCTGTTGTCATTCTCTGGAGAAGCCTTGGTGAACTTGGAAGTAAGAAGGCGTAGATTTTTATTGTTGTTCCTAATTCCAGTGTATGTGCGACAATGTACTAAGGTGCTTGCGAAACCTACAACAAAAGATTTGTTAATTCCCCAAAAGAGATGCTAGGGCATGGGGCCAGCAGAGGAAGCTTCAGGAGCAGAGGAGTCCCAGGGGTTCTTGGAGTCACAAAATAGTAGCATGAGCAATGAAATGATTGAAATGGACGATTCTCACAAAAATTGGTTAAAAAGCTAAAACCAACAGCCACTGGACTCTGCAGGTGTCCAGTGTCCTTTTCTTTTGAAAAGCGAGGCAGGAGTGCTAAGAGAAATCTCCCAAGACGATAGACACGTGTTATGTCCCACGAGGACTGGATGGCCCATCATATGTTTGGTGCTCTGTTCATGATTAAAGATGGCTACCACGTCTAGGCTGAAACACTCCTTGGCGGAAGGGAGGGGAGCAGAGGGCATTTACCTGAGAAGTCCACCAGTGCTTTCTCACTGTGAAAACTTCCAAATTTCGAAGCCATTGATGATGGTTACCCTCCACCCCAGTAGTCTAGTCTGATCTGCGTATCCTTCTAGAGGTCGCCTCTGTGTTCTTCTGTGATTTGGGTTTTCTGTAAATAGTACCCCCCAGCACACATGAACTAAAACTTGCCTGTGGCATGTTAGGGGTCTCTCTTGAAGCTCCTGGCCTCTCAGTACATCCAGAATCACTTTTTTCCCCCCCCTGAAATGACAGTGTTGCATCCTTCTACACCATTCTACAAATGGATATTTAGATTTTGGGGATGCTACTGTGTGGTAAGAAAGTTGGTATGGATTTCAGGTGGTTTTTTTTTTTTTTTTTCCTCAGTTTGATATTTTTGCCCAGGCAGAGAAAGAAGAAATGCTCTTCCAGAAAGGTCTAAGATGGGTTGGCTGGCCAGCAGAGTTAAGACTGGTAGACTGAGTTTTTGGGATATGCACTTGCTTAAGTAGACCCACAACATTCCTTTCACTTAGCCTGAGAGGCAAATGGATCCACTAGAATTTTGGAGGTTATGTGTGTGTCCGATCAGGGGACATTTGATTTGTGTTGATTCCAATAGGACAGTTAGAGTCTATTAACCTTTGTCTCTTTCCCTAAGGGTAAGCAAAGGAAAAAATAATTTTTAACCTATATTTTAGACTTTACTGAGAACTTCCTCTTCTACCCACCATTTCTTTATTAATAAATTTTCAATAGATTGGTAGACACAGTTATGCAAACTTAACATTGTGGCATTAATTTATGGCAAAGCTTAGGATGTACTCTTTATGGCCAAAGGTGTTGGTATCAAGTATGGGTTTTAGTGATCGTGTTGTCTTTCTGTTCAGTGTCTGATCCTTACCCGATATCTGGTTATAACTCATGTGTATCATCTGATTAGCCATGAAAGGCATTGGTTTTGCTCTTAGAATTATTAAAAGAACAAATTCTCAACAAATTCTCTTATGGAGAACAATGATCTGATCACAACATTAGTGACCATTCGAGGACCAACTAAGTAAAATATCCTAGTAAAAAAATATTAATTTTGTTCATGGGCTTTAAAATTTTATATTCTTCTTCAGCAGAAAGGGAATATCTTACAATGTGGCCCACCCTGGGGGATGTTTCATTTAAGGTTCTAAGCCTTCTAGATCCCAAAATACCCTAAACTAAACATTAGGTGTTTCAAAAATAATGAAAAATAGGTTTTTCCCTGATGACTTGGTGGCTGGCTACCATTCGAAATAGATAGAGTAAGTTCATTTCAGGGCATCAGGGAGCAAAGGGTACAGGTGAAAAGAGCTGACGATCAACCCCACTGTCCTGCCGTCTCTCAGATGTAGCTTGTAGATTATAGCTTGTCGGGTCCCACTCATCAGGGAATTTCAGATTTCAGAAAGGGCCTTGATAGGAGTGAACAGTTGGCTTTGGATTTTGACACTCATCACAGATAACTTGGACTTTTTTGGGAAATTTGATGATGACATATGATGAATTTTCTTATCTGGGAAAGAAGACTTGTTTTCAAAGTACTTTGGCGGAGCGGAGTGAAGCTTTCGGAAAGTAATCTAGTTTTGATTGTACTAGAGCTTGCTTCTCCACTGCTGTGTGAAATCATAACATCTTGGAGAATTCTTACATTGCTCCGAAATTAGGCAGGGACTCCTTGCTTACTCTCTCAAAGAGAGATGGCATTTCCAGTTACCCAGGCTTAGGAAGCAGAGTGCTCTTCCTCCCATGGGGCTCAGCTCTGCACGGAGCAAAGGAATTGGCTTCTTTTGAGTCCTTTTTGATTTTGTTCCTAGTTTGAGCAAGAGGAACATGAATAGCCTTGATTTATCATTGCTCATAAGAGGACAGCAAACAGACCAGCTCTGTGGTCTAGCAGGTAATTGGCGAATATTAATGGAGCAGTTACTGTACACTTTCCGTTGTGTCATGTGCTTCTGGGAATATTGGAATAAATTATGAGAAGTTTCTCAACCAGCTCCCCGCCCGCCATCCCCGTCTCCAGGCAGGACCTTCCACTTATCTCTACCTAAAAGTCCCAAGTCAGATAACATTCAGAATTGCATCCTGCCTTCTCAGAAACATCTAACACATCAAGAGGGAAAGCAAAGGCTGGCACATACTGGAGCTCTGGCCTTGGGCTTGCTTGAACTTGACTCCTTGCCCAATTCTTCTTGTTGGTGTCCGGGACCTCTTGCTGACCAGGCTTTTGTTTAGTTCCTGAGTCTGCTGCTGGCCTCTGCAGTCTTAGTGCCTGTTCATGTGTCTATTTCTGTCTGTCTCAGGTCAGGTTTCCAGCTCTGGTGCCCATTAGAGTCTGCTCCTGCCTCAGTCTGCCCCTGCCTTAGCCTCTCTTTGGTGATCCCAGTTCTCAGTTTGGGTTCTAGATTCTGATCTGTTTCAGCCCACAGTGATCCTGAGCCGTGGTTTCTACCCGTCATGGCATAATTCAGCTGTTCTCAAAGGGAGGCTGGGGAAGAGGACATAAATGTCTTGGTGGGAATTTATTGCCTCTTTAGGAAAATGGTTGTAGTGTCCAGGGTAACTGTGAAAACCCACCAGTAGCTATGGTTGTAGCTTGGTTTGCTATGGTTGTAGCTTGGTTTGCTATGGTTGTAGCTTGGTTTGCTATGGTTGTAGCTTGTTAGGACCACCCTCTGGAGAATGATTGTTTCAAGTCTCTCTTCTTTGCTTCCCATCTGTGCAGCTTTGAAGACACTCATCATCTTCAGTTTCCCCTATGTGAAATGTTAACAGGACAAATAAATCTCACAGAGTGTTTGTGAGCTAGAAAATGTGTTCACAGTAGCGTATAATAAATGCTTAGTCAATGACAGCTGTCCCTTTCATCATCACCATCACCTGGAAAATTATGAGTGGAGAGGTGTTCTCCCAGCCTGCTTTAAGTCATGACACAAGCTTCAGTTAATCCAAATCTATTACAGCTGGTATTTATTAGGTATCCTCTATGAACAAAGCATTATGTTCAGCACTCTCAGGATGTAAAGATGAATAGGATAGGACATCCCCTGAAGGAGTTTACAACTTACTAGGACACATACAGGGCACTGTTATTAAAAGACCAAATGTGGGTGCCTGAGTGGCTCAGTTGGTTAAGCGTCTGCTTTTGGCTCAGGTCATGGTCCCAGAGTCCTGGGATCGAGTCCTGCACTGGGCTTCCTCCTCTGCAGGGAGCCTGCTTCTCCCTCTGCCCCTCCTCCCACTTGTTCTCTCAGTTTCTCTCTCTCAAAAAAAAGGAAAAAAAAAAAGACCAAATGTGATAAATGGTGCAAGGTACCAAGTGTAGTGGGGACAGAGGGGAAGAATGGGATGTGTAATGGTTCAGAGAAGTGGGAGGTTTCATTCAGTAGTGAACATCTGACTGAGCATTAAGCATGAGCATTAAGCATTAAACATGCTTCTTTCTATAGAAAAGCAGCAAGATGTAGGAATTTGTGCGATAGACACTGAAAGTGTATATTTAGAGGAAAATGGCTTTCAGTGTTATTTGTCATAGCCTATGAGTTTAGATTTTGTTTTATGGCAAGTGAAGGATGTTGAGCTGGGTGGTGTTATAGTCACATCTAAGGAAAGACTGGCTGGAACAGTACAGGAGCCAGATGGGAACCGGAATACAACTGGAGATAGTGGGAAGGGGTTTAGAAATTATTTTATTTGTTGGGGCAGGAGGAATGATAGACTAAATCAGGATATAAGAAAGACACATATGAGAATTCTTTCAGTGGATGAAGAAAGAGGGTTTGTTGAATGTATAAGGCAAAGTTGGTAGAGAAATTGGAAACTGATTTTCTTCCCAGAGTTTGGGGAAAAGGTGATGTTGACAGAGAAAGGGAAGGAAGGAAGAGCATGGGGTAAAGGGGAAAACAGAAGATGACCAGTCCCATCTCACACATGTAGGCATGATGTCAAGAGCCCATGGGACATCCTAGTAGAGATATATAGCAGGGAGTCAGAAAGACTTGGTGAGGTAGTGCTGCTCAGATCCGTATGGGTCTAGTTCTTGCTAAAGCCAGGTGGGCGAGCTTCTTTCTCCTACTTCCTGTGTTGAGTATTCCTTTTGGCATTACGCTCCTCAGATCTAACACCAACCTTCTCATCTGGAGGTCTATCCAATGGTACAGCTAGAGAAATAGATTCTTACTGGCCTATGTGTGTGTGTGTGCATGTGTGATTACTACAGCTCAGTCTACAAAGACACAAATAATCTTTTAACTTCTCTGATCTCTTTTTGCTAAACTGTAAAATATGGTTGATAATAACCAGCATTATCTCTCTCTTAGATGGTTGTACGTCTACACTGGAATGTTGCTAGAAGCACGAGGGCTTATAAAGAAAATAAATTGTCTTTATACTCATCATCATCATCAAAAGTCCATAGCGGATGTCTTAAGTGTGATTTTTAAACCTATTCTCCTACTGCTTCCTATAAAATAGGAAATTACCAAATGAGAATTCCTTTTTTTTTTTTTCTTGGCATTAGTCTGTGAATCATAGATTTATTTCTCCTTAAGTGACAATTAAAAGCAAAGAGAAAAAAGCCCAACTGCATAAACACGTCGATTTCTATTTTAAACTCAAAGTGCACCATACAAACCACAAAACCCCAAATCAAATTTAGCTCCTTCCCAGTTCATGCCCAACCCTTGGGCTCTCCCCGAGGTGGCCTGCTGGGAAAGTGTCTGGGCTCCAAGCCCAGGCATGTTTAAATGGCTTTTTCCTCTTCCCGCCCCACGCCTTCCCCCCAGCACACCTGTTTGCAGAGCCTCTTCCTCTCCTGTCCAGGCATTTTGCTTCTGGTCACGACCACCTGTTAAGGATGACGCAGATTTAGCCCTACGCACATCCTCGCCTTGTTGCTGTCTTCAGGGTCCCAAACTGTGTTGATTCACCCGACGGGACATTATTTTTAGCCTTTATCTCTTAGTGGTTTTGTTTTCTTTCCGCCACCTTTTGACCTGAGAGCTGGAAATAAAGTCCGCCTTCCATAAAGACGAGAAAGTTGTCAGTCATTTCCTTCCTGCTCACATGAAAGGCCTGCCCAGCGGAGCCCAGGGAAGACATGGACAAGTTCAACTCCCTGGGTCCTGCCAACAGGACCACTCTTCAGGGGCACAGCACATCTCCTCATGGTCCCAAAGTGGGGCAATCCCTTGCAAGAGGCAGCTGTCCATTCAAAGGGTCTTGGAGATGCTCAAGGGGAATGTAATAAAAGAAAAGTCCGTTTTCCCTCTCCTTTTGATCATGGTTGTTGAACTCAGATATCTGGGTGAATCAGAGTAGCCTGTCTACTTCCTTTTGTTGAAGTAATTACAAGGAATTCACAGGCAAAGAGAACCGTTTGCTTTTGGCATGAGACCACATGAAGTGGTACTTCCGTTGGCCAGGAGACCTCGTTTTTACTGTGGAATAAAATCTGGGAAAGTGCTTTGTAAATTGTAAAGCACCAGGTGTATTAAAGGGCTTGAAAATTATAGTTTGTTGTCCCTGAGTTTGAAGTGAATATATGTATGGATAATTCAAAGAGGATAGGAAGATATAAAGATGAAAGTGAAACCTTTTACTTTTGAAACCACGGCACATTCTTTTCAATGCTGGCATCCATCTAGGGGCTCTTGTCATTAACTGGTTGCTTCTTTTTTTTTTTTTTAAGATTTTATTTATTTATTTGACAGAGATCACAAGTAGGCAGAGAAGTGGGCAGAGAGAGGGGGAAGCAGACTCCCTGCTGAGCAGAGAGCCTGATGTGGGGCTCGATCCCAGGACCCTGGGATCATGACCTGAGCCGAAGGCAGAGGCTTTAACCCACTGAGCCACCCAGGCACCCCTAACTTGTTGCTTCTTGATGGATTTTCGGGGGACTTTTATCAATATCACTGCAACTAATTTTTTTATACTTTTAGTGAATTTTTCTTTCTTTATGCTTCAGGTTAAATTCTGAATGTGAGGGGCACCTCGGTGGCTCAGTTGGCTAAGCCTCATACTCTTGGTTTTGGCTCAGGTCATGATCTCACGGGTCGTGAGATCAAGCCCCGCATGGGGCTCGTCATTCAGTGGGGAGTCTCTTGAGATTTTTCTCTGTCTGCCCCTCCCCCACTCGTGTGTGTGTGTGCATGAGAGCTCTCTTTCTCTTTCAAATAAATCAATAAATAAATAAATCTTAAGAACATCATAAATCCACAATGTGAAATTACTGACTCAGAAGACATACACATGTAAAGTTTTGCTGTACATTGACGCACCATCCCCCCGAAGACAGAACCCACTGAGAATTTCTCCAGTGGTACATGTGAATTTCCATGTCCTCAACTTCTGGCCAATACAGGGTTTCATTTGTTTTCATCTTTGTCATGCTAACTGTCTTTGCTACTGGGTAGCTTGGGTAACATTATATATGTATTTATTGGCTATTTATATTTTGTCTTTAATGGTTTAACTTTTATCTTTTTCCACTTTTCCTCCATGAGGTTGTGAGGTTTTACCATTTGTTTCGTAAGAACCATTTTTCCATTAATTTTTTTTCTCTTAGGTATACAAATATCTTCCCAGTTTGTCATTTGTCTTCTAGTCTTCTGATCTCTTTTTTGTTGCTACACACATGAAAAATGTCTTTTTAAAAATTTTTTAAGTAGCTGCATCAATCAGTTTTTTGTTTATGATTTCTGTTTTTTTTGGTGTGTGTTTTCCACTGGAAGGCTTTTTTTAGGGGGGGGGGTGTGGTCACTGAATGTAGAGCTTGCTCCTAGGCAGCTAGAAAGAAAAATTGCAATCCTCCTCTCTGTCTCCTATGGCTGAGACTCAGAGAAGCTTAAATCACTTGCCTAAGTTAATAAATGGGAATAATAACAGCTATTTTCATAGGGCCGAGCAAAGAGATAAAGTGGGCTTGGGTTTGGGGCTTGGTAGTAGACTCACCAAGAAGGAGGGAAAAGATGTATTTCCTTTCTCGCTTTCATCTCCAAAATGAACTGGATACTGAGCTGGTCTCATTTCTCTAAAGAAAAATGACCAGGTAGAGAAGCTCTCTTTCCTCGCCTTGCTTCCAATTAATAAATGCCCCGCAGGGAAGTGTCTCTCTTGATGTCATGGGGGGTACCAAGGAATGCCAATCTGCTTTCTGCTTTAGGATCTTTTTCTGAAAAATAAATAGGTAATTTTGTTCCTGTGTCTTCATGATAGAGATAGAATGAAATATGAAAAGTCAGTCACTTCAGGGCTTGACTTCATTCTGCTACCCAGTGTCTCTTACCTTCATGTTTTCATTTCCCTGGTGAACAGTGAACTTAGAGCTTTTATATCTTTCCATAGAAAGTGAACTCCCAAAGAGGTTCATTTTCTCTGCCAAATATAGATTTTTTTTCCTTTCCTTTTCTTTTTTTGTTATGTTAGTCACCATACAGTACATCATTAGTTTTTTTTTTTTTTTAAAGATTTTATTTATTTATTTGACAGAGAGAGATCACAAGTAGGTAGAGAGGCAGGCAAGTGGGGGAAGCAAGCTCCCTGCTGAGCAGAGAGCCCGATGTGGGGCTCGATCCCAGGACCTGAGCCGAAGGCAGAGGCTTAACCCACTGAGCCACCCAGGTGCTCCACATCATTAGTTATTGACGTAGTGTTCCAAAATTCATTATTTACGTATAATGCCCAGTGCTCCCTGCAGTACGTGCCCTCCCTAATACCCATTTTTAAAAAGATTTTATTTATTTGACAGACAGAGTGAGAGATAACAAGTAGGCAGAGAGGCAGGCAGAGGGAGAGGGGGGAAGCAGGCTCCCCAGACCCCAGGACCCTGAGACCATGATCCAAGCCGAAGGCAGAGGTTTAACCCACTGAGCCACCCAGGCGCCCCCATACCCATTTTTAAGTACTCTTCAGTGTCTGCATGCACAAGTGGTGGAAGGAATGAAACCAAATAACGAGGTAATCCAAGAAATCAGAGCCCACCTTTGCTTTACTTACCAGAATATCTAAAATCAACACGGTTATTTCAGCCTGAATTACACAGGGTTGTTGAGTCATTTCTAACTCATGCTGTGTGGGTAAGTTTACTCTATTTTAGGGCTCTATTCTTTATATCCACAATTAGGTAAGCTAATATGTGAAATATTAAGCTTTTCAAGGTAACACTTGTTCTTCATTCCTTAATCATCCATCTTCTGCCCCTTATGTAATAGAATTTAGATTTTACAGTTGTATCGCAACAGCAGGATTAAGAATACGTTCAGTATCTCTCACTCAAGAGTAATCCAGAGGTGGTATGGTTGACAGTGGTTGTCAGAGACCGGATATAAGTCACTGTCATAATTAAGGATGCAAGTTAATTGCTAATAAAAATAATGGCCAGATGTTATTTGAGTGCCAATAGACTGCTTCCCATTATGTGGGTGGGCCTGATGTCATCAACTGAAGGCCTTAAGAGGGGAAAAAAGACAAGTGTATTTCTAGGAAGAGGAAATTGTGCCTCCAGACTGTCTGTGGGCTGGAGCTACACCATCAACTTTTCCATGGGTCTTCAGCCTGCTGGACCCTGCAGACTTTGGACTTGGCAGCCTCCCCATCATATGAGCCAATTCCTTAAAATAAATCTCTCTCTCTTTCCATTTATATACATTCACACACACACCTCCTATTGTTTCTGTTTTTCTGAAGAACCCTGATTAATGTACTTTGTGAGTATCGGATAATAACCAAGACCACAAACTGGAGTGGAGTTTGGAAGTAGAGATGGGAAGACATGGATAACTTTGGTATGTGTTGAAGGTACCGGCTCCAGACCTGCTCATGGGTTGGATGCATGAAGTAAGGAAACCAGTGGAATTGAAGGAAATTCTGCTGGTTACCATGCTGGGGTCTCTGTATTACCTCTCATCTTCACAATAATCATTACTCCTCTATGTATGTGGAAAGCAAGACTCAGAAATGTTCAATAACTTGCTGATGTCATGAGTCCTTTAGGTGACTGGCTGGGTTTTCAGTATTTTCTAAGGATCATTTAAAACCACATGGCAAGTTGGCACACCTGGGTAGCTCAGCGGGTTAGGCATCCAATTCTTGGTTTTGGCTCAGGTCATGATCACAGGGGTGGTGAAATCAAGCCCTGCATGGGGCTTCACACTCACTGTGGAGTCTGCTAGAGATTTTCCCTTCCTCTCCCTCTGCCCCTCCTGCTCATGCTCTCATTGTCTCTCTCTTTCTCTCTCTCAAATAAATAAATCTTCAGAACCCTCCCCACCCTCAACATGGTAAGCAAATACCCTTCAGTTGGTTTCTACTTTTGACCTGAGGGGAAAGGATGGGGTGTAGCAATGTTTCAGTATCCTCCTAGCCAGATACAGATCAGTCTGTCCTGCTAAGTGTCAATTTCATCTTATCATCATCTTGTTTTTCTCCTCTTTCTTTACCCCTTTATCAGTTAGTGACTCTTCACTTAATTCTGGGTGTTCTAGTCATTACTCTTTTTCCATTGGTTGTTTAACACACATGTGGGTGGTTAGAAGATATTAGTAGTTAGAAGTAATTACAAACTAACACAGTGATATTGATGATATGTCCTTGATGGAAGGGAAGTGAGACCATCTGTGGCCAGCTCTGTCCTTTTACAGATATTCTGTAACTTTGTCCTTTCATGTATCTTAGAGTCCACATGCTCATTCCTTTGTTGTAGAAGGTCGACGAGAAGCTTGATGAGGTAATGGAGTTTATCTCTCTTCACAGCACTAATGAACAGCAGAAACAGGATTCAAAAAGATGTGCTAGCACACTTTCTACCATTTCTTGTTTTCTTTTTTTTTTTCCTTTTTCTTTTCTTGTCTTTTCTTCTCTTCTCTTTTCTTTTTCTTTTCTCAGTAGCTCTCCCTTTTGGTTGATCCATATTACCACCTTTCCCATTTGCCACACTAAATTTATATTAAAAACATATTCCAACTAATAACTCACTAGTGACATCTGGTAGCATTCCAATGAGGGTGTGTGTGTGAGAGAGAGAGAGAAAGCAAGAATGAGAGAGAGAGAGAGAGAGAGGGAAGGAGGGAGAGAGAGAGAGAGAGAACGAGAAGCTGCCTGTGCAAATGAAGTTTAATTAAAAAAAAAAAGCAATGGTGGCATTTCAGGGAATGTGTTGTCTGCTTATGCAGGGACCTTTTTTTTTTTTCTTTTTCTCTTTAATCATAAGGTGAGAAGGACTTTTATTTATAAAAGTTTAACATCTGAGGCATCTGGGTGGCTCATTCAGTTGAGTATCTGCTTTCAGCTCAGGTCATGATCTCAGGGTCCTGGGATCAAGTCCCGCATCTGGGTTCCCAGCTCAGCGGGGAGCCTGCTTCTCCTTCTCCCCTCTGCCTGCCGCTCCCCCTGCTTGTGCTCACTCTCTGTCAAATAAATAAATAAATAAATCGTAAAAAAAAAAGAGTTTAACAGCTTAAAACTGCGATCTTCCCCAGAGATGTAATTTTTATGCCGCAGGAGAATTTGAACTTCAAGGCAGATCTTGTTTTACTTCCATTGCTTCCTTGTGACATTTGTCCTAGTAGGGACTTTCTTCTCAGTTCACCTAACTTCTAGTGATGACTTTTCATCATTTTTGCAGCTTGGAGTAAACATTCCCGGGCTTTCCCTCTTACGGTTTTCGTCTTCCGCAGTGGGCAATATGTTCGTTTGCGTGGGAATTTTTCTGTAAGTCTACTGTTCACCCAGATGAACAACCATCTCGGTGTAATGGAGTCTTACTGACGATTTTCACACGGGGGACAGAACATCCTGGTCTTTACGTGCTTCTTTGTGGTTTTCGGGCCCAAGATACCATTTAAAATAGATTTCTAATTTCATTTATTTTTGACTCCTGGTAACTCTCGAGGTGACCTCGGGGTGTGTGAGCAGCTTGGGCCAAAAAACTGTTTTTTTTCCGGCTTTCAGACGTCAGATTGCTTCCTTTTGCACCTTGGAATGTCAGAAATTTATTAATTTCTTTCTCACTGGGATGTTTTCCTCTTGCACTATCATGACGGTGACAGTGGTGTTCTGTTTACTTGCCACCGAGTAGTTTTCCAAGCGTGGTTACAAGAGAAACCCAACTCCCCCATGCCTCTCCTCCCACCCGCCACACCAAGAATGAACGAATCAACTCTGTAACCAGATCCATCACAAAGAAATTCCACATGTGCCTTCCCAAAGGCTAGAAATTTAATACCAAAGTGCATGTGACATCTGTAGGGTTTGCTTTAGGGTAAGAACAGGGAAGTCAATTCTCAGCACGTGATTTAGTCAAGTATCATGGAGTAAACTTGACATGTTGCACTATTACTTAACAAGAGCCACAAGAGAATGGGTGGCAGAGGTGACTTTGACTTGTGCTCAGAGAATATCAGTGCTGCCTTGTCACCATTTCTGAGCCCCATGTGTCTCTGAGTTGGAACCATTAGCCAGTTTTAGCAGATGGGATGTGAGCGGAAGTGATCTTTGCTACTTTCATGCCTGGCCATAGACGGTCCTCTGGGACCATTCGGTTCTCTCCTCCCATGCTGGAGAGGCCCTGGGAGCCAATATGGTGGCACCACAAGATGGAAGGAGTGTAGAAGACAGATTGCCTGGAGAAAATTCTGCTTTGGCCTTCTGGGGAGGATCTGACCCTTTTTGGAGTCCAGCTATCCATATTTTGGTTTTCCTCATTACTTCATCATACCATGAGTGAACTATTAGATACTTACCAAATTTGTTTAATATTGGAATGGTTATCCAGATTTTTATCATGGTTCCAAACACTGCCTTGGAAACTCTCCTATCTGGGAAGATTTTATTACTACCATTTTATGATTCTTATCCCAGTCATTTTGGCCTCTATCTGGAAAAGCTTTGGTTGCAATGTTTGGCAATTCTTTGTGTCATGCAAAATACTCCTGTGGATTTTAAAATGCCCAGACAACCCCCACCATGGGAGAGCTGAGAAGGACAAAATGTCAATCCAATTTCCCTTTCGAGTTATGAGTTACGCATTTTGCTTACTAGACAGGGCAGGAGGAACATATTTATGAATATTTATACCTATCATGCTGGAGGGGCATCATTTACAATCATGGCTGGTAAGAAAGTGACTACCAGTTTGGTTCAGGTTGGTGTGTGGAAGTCAGCCCTGGAGGAAATCCCCAGTGCTCTGTGCCAGCTGCTATTTTTGTCTCGTTCCCATCATATCTGTCACACTTCTACCCCTCTCTCTGCCTGGCATTGTCCCATGGAGGAGGCCCTCAGACTTCATTGCTTTTTTTCAATTTCTTAAAGTATAATTTCCTATGTGTCTCTCCTCTAGTGAATAACTAAAAAAAATTAATTTGCAGATTAATTAACTTAACAGACATTAGCTGAGCACCTTCAGTGTGCCTGGTAATAGGCCCATAGTGGGTGATGTGCCAAGCCATTACCCTGTGTCATGGATATTGGTTCCCTTTTGCCTTTTTATTGTTTATTTGGACATTATTTCAAAGTATGTGAAAATTTGCTAAAATAGTATAAATCATTCCCACATATCCTTTATCAGTTTCTCCAGATATTCATATTTTACCCCATATACCACTCTTCTTCTCTTTCTTTCTCTTCTTATCCTTTTGGGACTAAGTTGCAAGCAAGTGTGATCTCTTCTACCCTGAAATGATTCAGTGTACATTGCCTAACAACAAAGATTCTCTTAAAGAGCTACAGAATAATCATCAAGATTTTGATAATTAGGAAATTAACATTGATCTAATACTATCCTGTGGCCCAACAGTTGGAAAATGTGGCCTGTTATCATTGTTTGTAAATAAAGTTTTATTGGGACATGGCCACACTCATTTGTTTCTCATTTGTCTGTGGCAGCTTTCTTCGTAATATGGTAGAATTGAATCGTCATTTCAGAGACCATATGGTCTACAATGTTGAAGGTGTCTACTATCTGACCTTTTAGGGCAAACATTTTTTCTTTTTTAAGATTTTATTTATTTATTTGACAGACAGAGATCACAAGCAGGCAGAGAGGCAGGCAGAGAGAGAGAGAGGAGGAAGCAGGCTCCCTGCAGAGCAGAGAGCCCGATGTGGGGCTCGATCCCAGGACCCTGGGATCATGACCTGAGCCGAAGGCAGAGGCTTAACCCACTGAGCCACCCAGGCGCCCCAAAGGGCAAACATTTTTGACCCCTAGTGTGGTTAATGGATCTTATTATGTTTTCTCATTTGCCCACCATGTCTTTTATTGCAAAAGAAAAAAGACCAATTTTTCTGGTTTGGTTTCCTACCCATGCTCATGTGTTATATGTAGCTGTTACGTCTCTCTATTCTCCTTCAGTATAAAACATTTCTTTTGTCTTTTTTTTTTTTTTTAATAGTTCATGACCTTGAAATTTTTGATAAATCTAAGGCCGTTTATTTGGTGGGCTGCAGCTCAAATTAGTTTTGTCTGAAGTTGCATTATGAGCAGATTCATATTATGAATTTTTGCCATGAATACTCCAGATGTGATGTGTCTTTCTCAGTGGCAAGAGACACTTGGTGTTTATTTTCCCCATTATTGGTGATGTTAATTTTGAGCCTTTTGGTGAAGGTGCTATCTGTTAGATTTTCTCTGCTATAGAATTACCTTTTCCCATATATTCAAAAAGTTTTTTGTAGGAGAGTACTTTGAATCTATGTAAGTATCCCTTTTCTCTTATCAAACTTTCACACAGTAGTTTTTGGGATTCACTGATAATATATATCTGTAACAATTATTACTATGGTGGTTACCAAAAGTGAAGGTAAAATTTCTTTATTCGTCTATATGTATCAGGGTGAATTCTGTTGATAGAAAAAAAAAAACTTTCCCTTATCTATCTATCTATCTATCTAATCTTTCTATCTATCAGTATGGACTTATGGATTTTTTATTTTATTTTGCGGTTTATCATCTGTTACTATCATTGTTTATTTTGATGTTAAAAATGTTTCAGGACTTTTTTTTTTCTTTAAACAATGATTGATTATGGAACAGTTTGAAATATTAGTGGTCAGTCCCAGGGTCTGTTTGGCCACTGCGTAGTGCTTAGAAATATTAGGCACTCAATAAACATTTGTTCAACTCAGGTCCTAACTAAAATAGACAGGTCCCTAAATGTGGAGCGTTAGACATTGTAATAGGCATGGGGGAAGACTAACACTTCGGTATCCTTCAAATACTAATAACCAGCTTGAGTGAGAACAATGGTGATTTCTTTCTTTTTTGGTTAATATTTTAAGAGTAGTGAGACTTACTTTTTTTTTATTGTAACTTTTCTCACTCATTTTTGAGAGTCTAAAAATCTTCTCTTGGGAAACGTGACTTTCCATAGATACTTGGAGTTCTAACTCAGCGGGAAGAGTTCAGAATTCCCTTGTGGTCTAGAAACTGCATAGCTTTTATCCCAGTCCTGGAAAGTGATTACCCTAGGGATTAGGAAATGTTTTTACCCAAATCTAGAAAAACTGATTCCAAGTAAAAGCAGTTCTGTGTATTGTCAAATCTCTATTGTTCTGAAATCTATAAAAAGGAATCCCAACAATTGTCCCGAGAAGTCACATCCCCTCATCCACACCACCCCCTTCTGCCCCATTTTCGTTCCTAATTTGTCAACAAGGGGAGAGATGACTGAGCGTGCTGCTGGATCTTTCTGTTGTGGTTACCATTTGTGATTTGCCTTTGAGATCAGTGAGTGGGTGGGTGGACTGGACCTGTTTTGGAATCACAGGACTGTCGCTTGAGCCCGTCTGTGCCTGGAAGGAAGCCATGAGTAGTGAAGGGAAATGGCCGAGACAAACTTCGAGGAAGTGTAGTGGGTGATATTTTCCCTTTCCCCGAGTCTTTGCCTTTATCGTCAATAACTTGATCACTCAGAGGACACCAGCTTGGCAATGCATTTCCTTGAGTGAGTAGCTCCTATGTGCTTGAACTGTCGGCCTGTTTAGTGGGACTTCAGACAGTCCCTTCTGTACCTCTGTGAGCCTCTCTCTCCTTGCTCTTCTACCCAGTCTGGGAGACGGACTTTGGGTGCAGGTGGGTCTTGGCTTTTGTTCTGAGGCCTTGCAGAGCAGAAGCAGGACATTCAGGTGCCGAATGAAGCATCCTTGCTTTCTGATCAGCTCATGCATTGCCTTTTGGAGTAAAAATGGTCCCCTGTGTCTCTGTTTTGGAGACTAATGATCTAAGGGGGAGGGTGTAACACCTTCTTTCTTGGAAGGAGGATTCAAAACTACATTCACACTGTAGAGCAAAATTGAAGCTGTTCCTGGAAACAAGGCAGCCATCAGATACGTGCAAAGCAATCTAGAAATTGCTTATGGAGTGTTGTGCATTCATTGCCTTTCCGGCGGGTAGGGGGTAAGCTGTTGTACATTCCTGGGTGCCCACAGCGTGTGACTTTGGGGGTCCTTTAGCACCTCCACTGTCCACCCCTACCACATTAGTGTTTTTGTTTTCCTTCTGACCTCCCCTTCAATGACAGCTCTGCCTCCCCTCTGTGGCCTGTGGCCTGTCATATAAATGACTCCACCAGATTTTGATGTCGCTTCGATACCACAGCCCAGGTGGGAGATAACCTTTGACAGGCCCTTGCCCGTCTTTAGTAGCCAGAATCACCCCGGTGGCGGGCGGGGGGGCGGTGTCGGGGGTGCAGGAAGCTGCCTCCAGCAGGCTGAGCCCCGAGGAGGAGCCAGGAACAGCGGCAGAAGCACCTGGTAGGCAGGGCATTCCAACCAGGAAGAAAACAGGATCTAAAACATAAACAACATCCTCACCCCACCAGCAAGTGGGCAGGCGGCTCCCACCCAACTCTGTTTGACTCCTGTTTTTTTTTCAAGGCTCTCCTGAGACTCTTTCTTGAAACAGGAAGGTGGTAGAGAGACGGAAGCAGAGTTTCACGATTTCCAGCGGACCTCCTCACCGACACATCTGATTTGGCACAGTTTTATTTTTAAGCCGATGAGTGTGACCAACGGTGTCATAGCCATGATGTTGAACTTGTTTCAGCAGAATACAAATTTAAATACTTCAGGACCGACACTCTTTTAGGGGAAATGATGAGCACCGGAACAAAGCAACAAGAAGAAAGGGTTTTCAGGCTCTTATCTTTCCAACAGCGTCTCTTTGGAAGCAGGTGCTGTCTTTATGAAACACCACATTGACAGCAGACACTGACGTTCATGAGGGCCTCACCATGCCAGGCCTTGTGCCAAGCCAAGGGCTTCATGTGTATCGTCTCCCCAAGTCCAGGGAGCCGTTTCTGCTCAAAGAGGTGAGACGGTTCTCCTACGCCTGGCAGTAAGTGCTGGATGCAGGACTGGAACCCGGGCAGTGCGGCCCCGAGCCACCTCCTGGGTGCTCCACACTCTGCACCTGGCAGAACTATCCTTATTTTTCAGCAGGTGTTGTAATATGCCCACCTTCCTCCCTAAAGACCCTGTGGTTGGTAACTGAAAATTGGTGATCACTCAGTTCTTTTCGTTTGATAAAATTACCAATCTCTCTCCAGCTGTAGATTCAAAATCCCGGGGATGTTTCATACTAAAGCCAATTTCCTTCTCTTTCTCTCTAGATTTTATTTCAAATTGACAGAGAGAGAGAGCATGAGCACAAACAGGGGGAGGGGCAGAGGGAGAGGTAGACTCCCCGCTGAGCAGGGAGCCCGATGTGGGGCTCCATCCCAGGACCTGGAGATCATGACCTGAATGGAAGGCTGATGCTTAACAGACTGAGCCACCCAGGTGCCCCTAAAGCCAATTTCTTGTAGCAGTGCCACTGTTCTGATGGCCTTCAGTCGGTGCCCTTACATGGTCGTTGAAGGGTCAGGCCTATGGTCTTTTTTTCCTATAAATTATCAAGAAAAATCACATCTCTGTGTTAGGACTTTTCTATACTCTCCTTGTTTATTGCAAAGGAAAGAAACTAGGAAGAAGCCCAGTTGAGAGGGAATATGTCAAAATAAGAGACACATTCTTGCCTCTAAATAGGCATAGCTATCATTAGTTTGTGTGTTTTTTTTTTAAGATTTTATTTATTTATTTGAGAGAGAGAGTGTGTGCACAAGCAGGGGCAGCTGCAGAGGGTGAGGAAGAAGCAGGCTCCCTGCTGAACAGGGGCTCGGATCCCAAGATCCCGGGATCATGACTTAAGTCGAAGGCGGACGCTTAACCAACTGAGCCACCCAGGCACCTGCTATCATTAGTTTTATAAGAAGTACCATGGTGGGTATTCCTGCTGGTTCCTGGGGTTCAAAGCAGAGCCCCCTCTCCCCCTGTAGCTTCCGCTATTGCTTCCCTCGAATGGCTACTGACATTTCTGAGATGGGACAGTTCTAGAGATGGAGGCTTTTAGAAGCAGAGCTGTCCTGCCATCTTGAAAATGCACCCACCTGCCTGGGCCAAGTGGGAAAGTTTACTGCTTCACCAATAACTTATTTCACTAAAAAGATATTGGAGAAGGGAGCTCAAGAATTTTCAGGCTGGGGGGTGCCTGCCTGGGTGGTGCAGTGGGTTAAGCCTCTGCCTTCAGCTCAGGCCATGATTTCAGGGTCCTGGGATGGAGCCCCCCCACATTGAGCTCCCTGCTCAGAGGGGAGCCTGCTTCCCCCCCACTCCCTCTGCCCGCCTCTCTGCCTACTTGTGATCTCTCTCTCTCTGTCAAATAAATAAATAAAATCTTAAAAAAAAGTTTTTAGGCTGGTGGTAAGTCCTATCTTGTCGTTATCTTTAGGTCATTAACTTACTCATCCACACAGCAAACATTCCTTGAGCACATACCACATATTTTTCCATTTTTCCATGATTGGATGCAGCAGAAAACAAACACTGACCTCCAGAATCTCAGACTCCAGCATGTTATTAAGTGGTCTCCGTGTCACAAATACTCAGTAATGGTAGATCAAAACAGCAAAAGATGCTTGATGACAATAATAAAAACAGGATTGTGTGTTTCGACTTAACCGGCATGTCACGTGTGGTAACGACGTAACCCTTCCCCAAAAAATCTTGTATAGGCTTTCATCTGCAAAAATGAATCTTTTTACGATTCAACCAAATGCAATTATTATTCCTGTTTTAAAGAAGATGAGAAAGAGAACCCCCCCCACCCCACATGGACAGGTTTCCTCCACTCTACGCAAACGAGTGTTGGAGCTGAGAGTCAAACCCAGGGCCCCAACTCTCAATCACCATGCTGTACCGAACCAGAAAGGCAGAACTTAAAATTGAATCTGAACCCCCTCCCCACAAATCAAATTAAACATGACCAGTTGAAGAGGAGATTGGTTTCAGAGGAAGTTGACGGCTGGTGGTATGATCATCCTGGATATTGGTACAATATGGCTAGCTCCATCCCGGAGCTCACTTTACATTTATTTTCATCATTCCCTTTAGATGGCCATAGCATTTAGCTCTTCTAATTATTACCAGGTGCAGAAGGTAAGGCCGGGAGGAAGAGCTTCCTTTCCTGGCTAACCGCGATGAATCATTTACCCTTCTCACTAGGATCAGGAATTATTTAAAGTACCCAACTTTTAGGGAATGCCGTAGGGGGTTGACAAGGACGGCTGGTTACATCTTGCAAGGTTAATTCACCCACTCTGACATTCCCTAGGGTGCATGAGTAAGTGGAATCTATCTACAGAAAAGTCCTTGTGAATTTTTTTTTTAATGTGGGGGAGGGGGCTGTGGAAGGGGGGCATGACGGATCCTTGCAAAGCCTTAAGGAGCCTCAGCTTCCTGCAGGAAATCTGTGACTGAATGCAGGCCCCAGAGCGGAAACATTAAGCGTATCGTGGGAGAAAAGGAAAGCAAAGTGCTAAAGTTGTTACTCTGAACAGAGGATATGGGAGCATCCTGCGGAAAACTTCCTGTTTAGCCAGGAGACTAGAAAACAAGATGAAAAACACTGAACTTCAATGACTCCTGCGTAAATGTATTTCTCAGCCTTCGTTGCCCTGGGCCGGGCTTGCTCTCAAGACCCTGTGGTTTCCCAAGGCAGGGGCGGTGGTGGTGGGGGGGGGAGTTCCTAATGGAATCACTCCCAGCCTCCCACCTTCCTTGTTTTGGCGGCCACTCCAAAGCCTTTGTCATCTCTGCGACTGATCCCTGGCTGTACTACCTCCTTGGCTGAATTCTGGCCCCCCACCCCCAACCCCGGGAATGCACCTTTTTTAGCTTGCATTAAACACTCTGTAAAATGGATTTCGAGAATGCGTTTTTTAATATCTTAGTTTCACCTCTTCTGTGTTCTCTAGGTGGTGGGATCCACTTTGGCAAAGAGAGAGAAACTCTGCTGGTTTTTTAATCTTTAATTTATTGAAGATCTTATTTATTTATTTGACAGGGAGAGACACAGTGAGAGAGGGAACGCAGGCCGGAGGAGTGGGAGAGGGAGAAGCAGGCTTCCTGCTGAGCAGGAAGCCCAGTGGGGAGCTCGATCCCAGGGTCCTGGGATCTGTCTTCAGATGCTTAATGACAGAGCCACCCAGGCGTCCCTGAAACTCTGGTGGTTATAAAGGAACTTAAAAGACTATGTTTTTCATTCCCAAGCACTTTCAAATGGAGGAATAAGATCCAGTTCAAGGAGAAAAAATCAGAGTTCTGAATTCCTCTATTAAAAGTTTCAGCATTTATGGGGCCCTTGGGTGGCTCAGTGGGTTAAATCCTCTGCCTTCGGCTAAGGTCATGATCCCAGGCTCCTGGGATCGAGCCCTGCATCGGGCTCTCTGCTCACCAGGGAGCCTGCTTCCCCCCACCCCCCGCCCCCGCCTGCCTTTCTGCCTACTTGTGATGTCAAGTGCACATCTTAGAAAATCAAATAAATAAAATCTTTAAAAAATTTTTTTTAAAAGAAGTTTCAGCATTTAAGAAAATTTCCAATATTGGCCAAACACATACCCAATGGTGTTATGTTGCGTTAGGTGTTATGCTGTGTATTAGATGTCACATGTGATAGGGATCTACTCTGAGGCAAGGCCTTTTTAGTTATTTTTCAGTTTCTACGACTAGATTGTTTTGTGTGAAATAACGTAGAAGTGGTTAAAATGGGGAAGCGAGGAAAGTGAACCCCTCTAAATTTACATCCGCTGTGTAGATGGCCCTGGGTGTTCGTGTAATGGTCTCACATGGGCTGCACAGCTGTCTTCCGTCTGAGATGTTTTTCCTCTTCTCTTTCCCCTTCCTTCCTACCCTCTAAACTAGGAGGGACTCATACTCATTGTCTCTCTCTCTTTCCTTTTGGTCGTATATTCTTTTCTGAAATCTCACGATTAAACAACAGCGGCAATGAGTAAGTAGTTAGGGATAAAGAGTCATTTGCCGTATACATCAGTGAAGACGAGAAGCATATAGGATTGGTGATAGTCTGACATCTTGTTTTCTCTCTTCTTCAAAACACCCTAGATTTTGAGCATTTGGGAACAGCAGTCTGATGGTACCACTTTTGTGAGATAATAGTTGCTTTCTAAGACCTTGGCACATAGAGCTTTAGCTATTTCCTTTAGTCCTTAAGAATACTGTGATAATTTATCATAGCAGCAATAGTAGTAATAACGTTTCCGATTGTCGAGTTCTTATATCTATATTCTGCACAATGTCAAGTACCTGGAATCAAAGGGCTATGATCCCTGCCAAGTTTAATGTCAGTGGCCTGTGGCTAACCAGTCCTTCACTGATGATTAATTCTGTGGACTCGTCATCACAATGACTTTCTCTAAGTACTTGCACAGCTTCTACCTTGGGTCATGTTGTCACTCAGTGTTGCCCCATCTTAGAAAATCAGAGTTCCCTCTCTGACCTTCATCACTTACCTTCTGGCTGATTCTCACTACAGGAACTCTGTTATACCTGTCCTTTGGTCTCACGGTGACCTCCAGTCCTTTGAATGTGACTGATTTCTCTCTAGGAGCTCTCTCTCGTCTTTATTTCCCTTTCTCACTTAGGTTCCACGCTTCATTGCTCAGTACCCAAGATACCTTCGCTCTGGTTGTCCTTGTGGAGTTGCTTGATGTCAAGTGCACAGATCTGAGTTGTTAGGAAAATTCCTCTCTTCTTTCATGTTCTTTATGTTACGTAATTATGTTGCCCATCTTTCTCTGTCCATGATCCTGTACTCTTCTCGGCATAGGCAGCCACGTGATTGCATTCCATCATGCCCTCCCAATCCAACTTCCGCCCACTTATTTTTTCATGAGTCTACCCAACTACCTGCTTACCAGGACCACTACGTTTGTTGTTTTTCTCTACCCGGAATACCTGCCTCCAGGTACTGGGCAAGGTTTCTCCTTCACTTCCTTTATGTCTTCAGTCAAGTGTCACCTCCTTAGGGACGCTCCTCTGAGCACCATATTGAAAATCGTTACCCCTCTCTCCCAACGTCTGGTGCTTCTTACCTGTTTGGGTTTCCTCTTCGAGGGAAGACCGGTTCACATCTTTGCCTATCAACCCCCCCCACACCTTTTTTTTAATTGCTGATTTTTAATAATTTCTTAGCAAATCTAGGTAGCAGTTCCTTGTCATTTTTAGACGCTGCAAACTTCTCTAAGTTCTTTGTGAGTGCTGATCTTTACTCGGCAAAAAACCTCTCATTCTGATGCAAATCAAGATTATGTAATTGTCCTCATGAAAAATCCTTTAATAGCTCTAAAGTCCTTAAGATAAAGACGAAACTTCTTTACATGATATATAAGACCCTCCAAAGTCTACCCTTTAGTACTCTCCTTCCTGTTCATTGCTTTTTTATTTTTTTTTAAGATTTTATTTATTTGACAGACAAAGATCACAAGTAGGCAGAGAGGCAGGCAGAGAGGAGGTGGGGGGAAGCAGGCTCCTTGCCGAGCAGGGAGCCCGATGCGGGGCTTGATCCCAGGACCCTGAGATCATGACCTGAGCCAAAGGCAGAGGCTTTAACCACTGAGCCACTCAGGTGCCCCTGTTCATTGCTTTTTGCTGTAGCCTGATGGTGTTATTTATTTTCTAAACCAGGACATTTTTGAGATGATGTGGGGACCCTATTAGTTATTACATCAAAACAGCTGACATTAACAGGGGCTGTCTAGGGAACCTGGGACTTCTGGTAACCCCAGGCATATGGGACTTCTTTTGGTGTCTTTGACCTTGGCACATACTTCCGGGCCTTTGTCCCATGGATTTTCCTCTGTCTTCAGCATGCCTTCTCACTCATTTCCACTTGGATCCCCTACTCCCTCATTTTTCAGGTCTTACTCAGAGCCACAGCAGGTCTCAGAGAGGCCTTCCCTGGACACTACTGTTTACCCTTAAAAAGCTTTGTTTCTTCTTTTTTCGTAATACCTGTTACCCTTTTGTAAAATTTCCTGCATAGTGGCTAACTTCCCTGCCCTGCGGTAACCTTTAGGCAGGCAGGGTCCGGTCTGCCTGGGTCCCCACTGTACCCCACAGAATTCCTAACAGAATTCCTGGCACAGAGTAAGTGTTGGACTCACACTTGTGGAACAACGTCAGTGTATCTTCACAGAACCTCCATAAGGTGGCTGTTCCTATCCTCAGTTTCTTAAATACAGAAATTGAGTCCCATAGAAGTAGTGCACGATCACAGAGCTGTAGCTGATAAACAGCAGGGATGATATAAAAACAATGAATTTAAAAAAATGAATACAAATCCCATGTTCTTGATCATGGAGCATTTTCCTTCTCTAAGTGGATTATCTTCATTCCTGGTCTTTTATAAAACATACTTAGGCTGCTCTTGGTGAGTGCCATTTTGACTCTTCATCTGAATAATTTTGCTAAGAATAAAATCAATTTGAAAATAGATTTTGTCTTATTTTATTTTGAATTTTTAAATTTAAATTCAACTTAACATACACAGTGTCATTAGAGTCGGTGAATTAATCAGTGCTTCGTCAGTTGCACGTAACACCCAATGCTCATTAATTACTTCACGTGCCCTCCTTAATATCCATCCCCCTGTCACCCCATTCCCCCCACCCCCTCCCCTCCAGGAACCCTGTTTGTTCCCTAGAGTTATGAGTCTCTTATGGTTTGCCCCCCTCTCTGTTTTCCTCTAATTCTACTTTTCCTTCCCTTCCAAAAATACATTTTAAAATCTAAAAATATTTATTCTCTTCGATCCCGTAATTCCATTTCCAGGGGTCCATCTTACAAGAGTAAATGAAAGATAAAGGAAAAAATTTATATGCCAAGATAGGTGCTGCAAAATAATTTGCATAAGAAGAAATGTAAGTAACCTGAAAGCTTACTAGGAAGGAACAGTTAGTTGAAATACGACAGGTCCGTGGGTGAAAAGTATATAACCATTAAAAAAATGTCTGCAACATAGGTTTAATATTATGGGAAAATACTTAGAATAATAAATTACATTAAAATCTGATACAATGTGGGCTGCCTGGGTGGCTCAGTGAGTTCAACCTCTGACTCTTGATTTCTGCTCAGGTCGTGGTCTCAGGATTGTGGGATCGAGGCTTGTGTTGGACTCTGTTCTGAGTGTGGATCCGGCTTGGAGTCTCTCTCCCTTTCCTCTCCCCTGCTCAGGCTCTCCCTCTCTCTCTAAATAGAAATAAATAAAATCTTAAAATTTGATACAAATGTAATTCTAAATATGCTTGAAGTATTAATGTGTGTGTGTTTCTGTATATTTATACATAGACACATACCTACAACATACACACATATAGGCAGGACTGGCCACATAGTTGTAGGACCCCCAGCAAAAAGAAATTTCCGGACCTCCTGTACAAATATTATTAAGATTTTCAAGATGGTGACAGCAGAGAATTAAACCAAAAACAAGATTTCTCTTAGTATGGGGCCCTGTGTTATGGGGCAGAGTGTACACCCATGAAGCCAGTCCTGCATACACATTTTTTTTTTAAGATTTTATTTATTTATTTGACAGACAGAAATCACAAGTAGGCAGAGAGGCAGGCAGAGAGAGAGGAGGAAGCAGACTCCCTGCAGAGCAGAGAGCCTGATGCGGGGCTCCATCCCAGGGTCCTGGGATCGTGACCAGAGCCGAAGGCAGAGGCTTTAACCCGCTGAGCCACTCATACACATTTTTTAAAAAAGATTTTTTAAAATTTATTTGTGGGGGGGAGAGAAAAAAGGAGTGGGCGACAGGGGCACAGGGAGAGGGACAAGCAGACTCCCCGCTGAGCTCGGAGCCCGACAGAGGGCTCCTTCCCAGGACCTTGAGATCATGACCTGAGCCTAAGCAGAGGGCCCTGCCTGCACATTTTGATAATGAAATAACCTTAAGGAGCTATGTTGAGCTATTTCTAGTTACCTTTTGTGATAGCATTGTAGGTGATTATTTTCTTCCTGCTTTTCTATGTTAGATATCTAAGATGTTTGCAATATATATATTATTTTAATAATAAGAAATTTATAAAGCTGTATGTTTTCATAAATTCTTAAAGCTAGGGTATATACCCTGAGTCTGAACTATGAGGTTTCCTAGATATGAGTAGACTTAGCTGCTCAACACCCTAAAAATATTTTTTTCCAAGTTTTTGTTATTTCAACTACAGATGCCTAATATTAAGTAATAAGATTCACCTTTGGCAAAATTGGCTGATGTTGATAAAGTTTGTCTTTATCATCCTTTTGCCTTTCTTTTTTCTCCAGGAAGGTCTCCCTCTGCATTTCCTCCTTTTAGCCACCTAGTGAGTTCCTGTTTTCTCATGTGTTCCCCTTTTATCAGAAGAGGAAAGTAGATATCGTTAGTCAGAAGGTTACTATGTGTAAAGAACCATTCTAAGTGAATTGCAATACCTCCTTTAGTCTTCTTAACAGTCTTCTCTGGTGGCCAGTGTTATTCTTTTATGGAACTGGATGCTGAGTCATAGATGTTATGCATCTCTGGCCAAGGTCATAATACTAGGAAGAGAACAGAATTAGAACTCGGGCGGAGTAAGTAGTCCCCAAGTCTCCAGAGATGGCTACCAGGGGTTCTTCCCATCTCTCCGCCTGGTTTTATTCCATAGATCAAGGTGGGGGGAGGCTCCATTTCCCTACTCCTTGAGTTGAGGATGCTTTATGACTTGCTTTATGACCAAAAGAATGTTCTGGAACTTCAGATCTAGGCCTTCGGGGAACTGGCAGCTTCTGCATCTAGGAACTTGGGAACCCAACCACCATGCTGGAAGGAAGTCCAGGTGAGGCCACTGAAGGACTGGAGACCACGGGTAGTGAGGCTGGAAATAAACAGGTCCTATCATTGTGCTTACACATGTCCCGCTCTAGTGGGAGAGAGAGCTCTGTAATCCCCAAACCACAAAGCCTTCTAATCTCTGTTGTAACAGAGGCAAGTAAGAAATGCTGTAGAAGCTGTCAGAAAGTTAGAGTGATCTTGTGTGTGTGGGGGTGGGGGTGTGGGGTAAGGGATGGAGAAGGTGGCTTTACAGAGGAATGACGATACTTATCTTGCATCTAGGGGGTTTCCTAGACAGAAAGGGCATGCAGAACTGAGAGAAGAGCGTTAGCAATGGCGTCCCAGAACAAGATGTGCTTAGGGAACAGTGAACTAATAGCACTTTCTGGAATTTCTTTGATTTTTATACTTCTAGTCCTTAAAAACTCCAAAACCTCTAAGCTTTCTCACTGTGGTTTCCATGCTGGTGAGGGTAGAGGATGGATAGAAGGAAATGAGCAGTAGAGAAGACTTTGCTATCGAATCATGCATTCCCCTTCATTGATTCTTTTATTGTCATGGTAGATAGTGTGTTAGTTTTCCAGGGCTGCTGTAATAAATCCAGGAGCTGAAAACAGAAGAAATTTATGATTTCCCAGTTCTGGAGGCCGGAAATCCGAAATCAAGGTGTTGGCAGGGCCATGCTCTCTGAGAAAATCCTTCCTTGCCTCCTCCCGCTACTGGTGACTCCAAGCATTCCTTGGCTTGTAACTTTTATCTCTGTGTCTGTCTTCTCATGGCCTTATTCTCTGTGTCTGTGACTTCTCTCTTCTTCTTCTTCTTTTTTAAAAAAGATTTTATTTATTTATTTATTTAACAGAGAGAGAGAGAGATCACAAGTAGGCAGAGAGGCAGGCGGGGGTGGGGGGAAGCAGGCTCCCTGCTGAGCAAAGAGCCCAATGCGGGGCTCGATCCCAGGACCCTGAGATCATGACCTGAACCAAAGGCAGAGGCTTAATTGACTGAGCCACCCAGGTGCCCCTGTGACTTCTCTCTTCTTACAAAACATTGTCATAGGATTTTGGACCTTCCCTAATCCAGGATATTGGCATCTCTAGATTGTTCCTGAATTACATTCACAAAAACCCTTTTTCCAAATAAGGTCACCTTCACTGGTGGACATATCTCTTGGGCGGGGTGGGGGGTGGTCACCATTCAACCCACTACAGATGGTACTCGAAATTGCCCTTGGCTAAGGATTTATATACAGGGATAGATGTTCTTTAAAACAAACAAATAAACAAACAAAAAAACAGAACAAAAAAACCCTCTTTGTTTCATCATTTTCATGACGATTTCATGATTTCATCATGAACTAAAAAAGTTTAATATCCTAAAATGTTTGTAAATGTGACTTTGCTTGGGTCTCTCTCCTGAGCAGAATCTTAGCAGATTTTCTCAGGCAGGACTCAAAAAGTTCATCATAGCATAATTGGTCTCGTGATTAGCTATGCTAAATTGAAATATTTAAAAAAAGAGCGTAGTTACATTAATGTCGGAATATGGTCTACCTTTTTAGAAATAAATGTTTTTTAATATATTTTACCAGCAGCAAATGGTGGTGTGAAGCCTATTGCCTTTCCCCATTTGAAGAGAATAAAAAAAATGTACCAACATCTGAGATCTTTATGTGGGTTACTTTGGGGATTCCGAAGTCTGTAAACTCAATTTAGAGAAATAGGAATGGAAATGCCATGGGCTTTATTTTGTACTTTTATCTTTGCTTTCTTTGTTAGTGAAGAAGTTGGTAAAGAATGACTGTCTTGAAACTTGATGTTACCACTAGACTCCAATTGTCTTCTCTTTGCAATAAGATTTCAATTCTTAATCAAAGCCTTTGTGCAGAATACTCACCCAGTCCACAGAATGATAGAATTTTTCCTCCCAAGGTAACATACAAGAATTAGACAGGTATGCGCTGCATTCTCATTAGAAGGGAGGGAGCTCTTAGGTTTGTAGGAGCTCCTTCTGCCTTTTTCCTTTGCTACCACTGGGCACTCTAGTAATTTTTGATGTTTCCTTAAAAAAAGTCTAAGTCTACAGGACGAGGCAGGGAGCCTGTTCATTAAAGTCTTCCTTTGAGCATGGAATACTTTGCAATTCCTTCGTCACCGTCATTATCTTCATCATCATTAGTACCATCTGGGAAATTCCCCCCTTGAACTAATGGTTGGTGATCATACGTTCTTGACTTCCAAAAGAAAACAAAATAAATGCCTTCCAGGAAATCCAAGTGGGTTCTTTGTCTGCTTTTTCTTTTTGTCTCTGTGTTGGTTCATTTCCATATATGAAACACCCATGGACTTTCATGCGTATCAAATCATGGTCCCACACAGTTGAGCTCAGCATTGTAGTTTCAGCCTGGCCCTTGTTGCTCAGATTGGAATAGTTTGCCATAATGAAAGCAGAAGCTTATAATGCCTTGGATGAGATCTTTGTCACCTTGGGAGCCTGAATGGCTAGGTCAGAAGAACATGCAACTCTTGATCTCTGGGTCGTGAGTTCGAGCTCCACATTTGGTGTAGAGACGACTAAAACTGAACGAATGAATGAATGGATGGACTTTTAAAAAAAGTCTCTAAAAAGGTGAGAATCATAACCTCAATGCAAAGTTGACACTGGAAAGACTGAGTATCCTCTAAGATATAATAAGTCACCTTGTGCCATTTTTCCTGGACTTTCTAACTTTTCTCATTACTAGTAATCCATTTTTTTCCCCCATCGGGAGGTAAGGAAGCAGTCCCTGGGGGTGGGGGTTGCGTCCAGCAAAGACTCTCCTTAGAAATCCTCCCTAGTTCAGGACTTAGGAGTTAAAATTCAGAAGTCAGGTCTTTGTGCCTATCACCTGACTCCTTGGTATCACAAAGGTTTGTCCAATGAAAGGCAGGCTCTGACCCATCAGGGCTTTGAGAAACCCTGGAAATCATCAGTACAGTTCCATAGACTTACAGACCATGTTTTTCTTGTTCAGAGCCGCTGGGCTGCTCCAGCTCCAGTCCTAACATCCAACATCCATCACTCAAAATCTGTGAAACTGGGGCACCTGGATGGCTTAGCTGTTAAGCATCTGACTTCAGCTCAGGTCATGATCCAGGGTCCTGGGATCAAGCCCTGCGTGGGGGATCCTGCTCAGTAGGAAGCCTGCTTCTCCCTCTCCTGCTCCCCCTGCTTGTGTTCCCTCTCTCAAATAAATAAATAACAATTAAAAAAAAAAAAAAAAAGAAAACCAGAAACAAAAACAAAGTCTGTGAAACTGACATCAACCCCTCAAGACCTTTTTAACCATGGGGAAACTCATGGAGCTGGGGCAGTGTGGAAGCTAGGTGGCGCTGGCTACCACGAACCACACAACATAAACTTGTACATGTCAGAACATGCCCCGTGACCGAAGGGCAACGCTGGGAAGCCTTTCTGAGGAGTCTGGTCTGAGATGCAGGGAGCCCAACGTGAGACAAAGAAGAAACAC
This sequence comes from Lontra canadensis, assembly GCF_010015895.1. Classification (NCBI taxonomy): domain Eukaryota; kingdom Metazoa; phylum Chordata; class Mammalia; order Carnivora; family Mustelidae; genus Lontra; species Lontra canadensis. The sequence goes on along the minus strand of NW_022631035.1, from coordinate 10,407,223 downwards.
AGAAGGTCTACCGCGTTGCTCTTAGACTGTGCAGCATGACCCACTCCTGAACAGGACCCATTCCTCCTGACATCACAAAGCAACACCCAACACACCAGCTGTGTGCCTCTATCTTCTATGTACGCTCCTCGTCATTTGCATTTCTAATATCCTCTCTGCCTTTTTTGATTTTGCAATCACCACTGCCTAACCAGGAGCTCCACAGGAAAACCAGAAGTTCCAGAATAGCCATCGGAAGAGAACTTGCTTTCAGTGCCTTTTCCACTCATGCTTATTTTCCACCAACCGCATAACCTGTGCGTTTGGAATTTTTTCCCAGCATCACTGGCTTTCATAAGCCGAAGTGTCTGTCAGGAAATAAAACGGCTGTGGTGGAAAGACCAAAATTATAACCGAGAATGCAGGAATGTCGAACCGGCCCCTGATGTCCTGCGGAAGGGACGAGAACAGAAGCGGGCTGTGTCGGTGAGGCAGGCTTAATAAACGTAGAGCTTTTATGAATGTCTAGTCACATCTGCGGACGAAATCATCTTGTACACAGTCCTTTTGCCTAGGCACAGGCGATGTGCCTAATCTGATAAAACCGTCTGCTTTGTGAACGCCTACGGAAAGTGTTTCACAGAAATATGGAATTACGTTTAGCTATACTGCTAATAAATTCCATTTATTGAAAATAGTATAACTGCCCTGAAATGAAAAAGTCATCAAGAACATGCTTTTAGTTAATATTTCCAACTGTACTGAACGATACAGGGCATACATCTGTGATCATGAAGGGTTTATTGCACAAGAAAAAACAGAGCATGCTGTTGTTTTATATATATATATATATTATATATATACATATATATTTTTTTTGACATATTGGCTGGTAAAATGTTGATAGTAATTAATCCCCAAGTGGAAACAGACTTACAGGTCTGGCAGAGGGGCGTCATAAACTTTTTCTCATTGGTCTCTGAGCTTCTGGAATCTTCGTTCCAATGCAAGTAGCTCTGGTCCAGGTTAATATTTCTCCTCCTGTTCGCTGCCTCCCCGTCTACCCTTGCTCCCTACATAAAAGGAGACTGTTAAACAGAATTTCTTTCCCTGGGAAAGAACATCACTCCTTTGAATCCCTCTTCCATACTTTCCCCTCCCCCACCTTGCCAATGCACACTTTCATAAATTCTTGTTCCAGCCTAGTAGGTGTGGTAGTGATGGAGGGCTTCGTGGAAGGGGAAAGTAGCCTGAGGATTTAAACTTTACTTCTGTAATAGAGAAATGTAATAGAAATCAGCCTCATCCAGAAAGAAATGGCCACAGCAAACTCACAGAGGAGAAGATAGGCTCAAAAATGGTGGGCACCTCATTCATTCTATGACTCTCTTTCTGGCACCTGGTGTAGTAGTTGGCATACAGTAAGTGCTGCTTAGATAAGTCACTTTTCAGTTTTTGTTTCCATGTTCCAAAGAGATGAGGATCTCTGCCACCTTGGACTGAGATGACTTATCAGATAGTAAACCCATGGTACTGAGTACCAACTCCGTGCAGAACTGCTTCAGAAGCTATGGGATTGCAGTTAATGATGGACTAATCCACGTTCCCTAAGAGCTTACCTGTTAAGTGCATAACTACACATTCAAAATGAGACATTGTAGTCCATTGCCCATCAACCATCTGCCTCGAAATCTGGTTGTGTTTCCATCACTAATCCAATGAAGCTAGCCAAATGCCACACAAGAAACCACAAAGCCAATCTGTACTCTTGAATAACTGTGCAGAATACCCATTGCCTTTCTATGGGCAGGATTTGGCCCATAGAACTCATCAGTTGCCAGGGCTCACAGGAAGTCAGGGATTAAATAAACTTAGTCCTTTGTTCCTAGAATCGTGTCTATGAGCCCATGAGGTCATAGTCACAGTGGCATGCTAGGCAAGTTCAGGGAAGTGTTAAGCTAGCCTTTGAATTAGTTTTAGTGACTTGTTGAAAATGCATCTGATGTGAAAGCAAGTTCTTCTATTGTGTTTCAAGGGTTCCCCCCCCCACCCCTGCCCCATTTCAATGTCACAAGTTTTATTCTAGGCCAAAGGTCATATCTATGTTTGATTCCTTTTGGGTTTCCTTTTTTGAAACCATATTATAGCTTTTTTTTTTTTTTTTTTTTTTTTTTGCGGGGGGGTCCCTTTTTGGGGTAAATGATTCACAGCTAAGTTCACTAAGTTCTGGAGTGACCAGAGTTTCTCAACCTCGATAGTACTGACATTTTGGGCCAGATCATTGTTTTGTTTTTTGTTTTATTTTTTGTTTTATGGGGGCTGTCCTGTATATTGTAGCATGTTTTATAGCATCCCTGGCCTCTGCCCCTAGAGGCCTCTGCCCCTAGCAACAACCACCTTCCTTGCAAAAAAAAAAAAAAAAAAAAAAAAGTCCAGATATTGTTAACTATCAAGAGGAGCCGGGTGGAGGTGGGGCGTATTACCTGTTATAGATCCTCACAGACTTCCTTGACCAAGAAAATGCCTTGGACTACCGTCCAACTTCCCCATTAACTCTGTCCTCCTCATATATAGTTATCTTTAACAATTTAAGACAGATGTTGCCAAGAGAGACTAGATACAGAACTTCTGGAAAGTTCTCTGGGTAGAGGGTTATGTGAGTGAGTGTGCCATAGATTTTAGGGACATCTTCCTGACCAGAATTCCATTCTGCTGCCTCTACTGCCTCCTGGGGTTCCTTCATATTGCACTGACAAAGCAGAAATAAACTATTGTAAATGGAATTTTTTTTTTTTTTTTTTTTAAATTTTTTTTTTAATTTATTTGACAGACAGATCACAAGTAGGCAGAGAGGCAGGCAGAGAGAGAGAGGAGGAAGCAGGCTCCCTGCAGTGCAGAGAGCCCGACGCGGGACTCGATCCCAGCACCCTGAGATCATGACCTGAGCCGAAGGCAGAGGCTCAACCCACTGAGCCACCCAGGCGCCCTGTAAATGGAATTTTTAAAAAGATTTTATTTATTTGTATTTTAGAGAGAGCAAGCAAGCGAGTGAGCAGTGGGAGGGACAGAGGGAGAGAGAATTTGAAGCAGACTCCCCACAGAGCACAAGCCTGATGTGGGACTTGATCTTACAACCCTGAGATCATAACCTGAGCTGAAACTGAGAGTAGGACATTTAAATGATGGAGCCACCCAGGAGCCCCTGTAAATGGATTTTTTTCTCTGTTATTCATTGCTGTGTTTATGGACTAGCAAAGATCGTAAGAAAAGGTGGAAAACACGAGGCCAAGGCAGATGCCAATGGTTGGAGATGTAGGTGCTATTGGCAAAGTAGAAATAAAGCTGTATCAGCTGTCCTCCGAATGGTGGAAAATTTCAGAAATAAACATTTATGATTTTCATAGATGATTTCTGAGGATTTTTCTTTGCCCACCCAAGGTGATCTTGTTCCCTTTTTTAGAGGTACCACAATCTGTCCCTCTCTCACTTTAAAAATTAAACTTTAGGTAAGAGAGGAGAGAGGTCAACTTTTTGTCTGTAGCTTTGGTTTGGTCTTGTTTTTGTTTCTATAGTCTTTTGATCAAAGTGAATGGAAATGACTTAGAAAGATGGGCATGGGTAGGGTGGCGTGGCTGGAAGTCTTTTAGGTCTATGCTGGTCTATGTCCTTGCAGTACCTCACTGTGAGCCTAGAGTACCAAGGGTGTGGAGAGGAACAGGGAAGAAAACCCAAGGAAGAAGGATTGGGGTTGGTATAGAGCTAGAATTTGTTAACCACTGTCAGTTGGTTTTGTCTTGTGTATCGCCGACAAGAATCCTATGTTAATGTCCTACTCATAAATGAGTAATTGGGGAAGAGAGAAATTAAACGTGTCCAGGGCAAGAAAACCAGGAAGCAGCAGAGTTGACCCTCAGATCACCCCGTGTGGGACTCCAAAACCCATTCTTTTCCATTACCCCCTGATGCTCCTGGACAAGATGAAGCATCCATCATTTCCACGTCTTGTGGTAAGGAGAATGTTGTCGGTAGGCATCCTCCTCCAGGAGATATGAACTGTCAGGCCAGTGCATTACAATGACATGCCGTGTAATTGCCAAGAAATTTGTAAGTATTGATTACAGTCTGGCTACAGAGTATCATATTTGACTGCCCAAGATGAATTAAAGTATCTGCCTGTTGTTTGCTACTTAAACATGGAACGCCCAACAAAGAAAAGGGTGATTAAAGTATGTAGTTATGTGAAATCTTTCCAGAGAGGTTATTTTCTATTTAAAGAGACCATTTAAAATCTTATTTGGGGTTCCAGAATTTTGTTTCACAAACGTTTCTGAGCCTCGTAGGGGCTCTGGTATGTGTTATGGAGACTTTACTGAAGGTGATGAATTACTTAAGAATATTGGGATAGAGGATCTTCACTCTTGCTCTGGATTATAACTGACTTAGTTGCCTACACAGCCTCCCCATCCTTAGGGAAGTCTAGACCCTGACTCTGTGACCATCTTTTTTCCTGTCACCCTTGGCCTGCAGAAGGAACCACCTCTGGCTTCTTAGTAAGTCTGGTATCCTCTCACCAGCCTTGGGGTCATGTCTTGGGGAAAGAGGATCTTTGTTCTCTTTGTTTTCCATGGAACATGCCCCCTTGGTGGGTCTTCTGGACTCCCCTACCTTATCCATCCTAGCATGTCCACACTGCTTCTCTCCTTCTTCATTTATCCCTTCACCACCTGCCAGGGCAACCAGGCATTTCTACATTGCTAAGAATGGACCATTTTCTTCCCCCCTAGGCTTCTAAGAGCCATGCCAGTAAAAGTTGGTCCAATTTCCTGGATTCTTTGCTAGAATGTTCACCACTATTAGATGAAAAATCCCTAACTCAATGAAATCTTGCTTATTTCCAGCCTTACATTCCAGCCCCTTGATCAGGCATCCTCAATACCACATCGTGGGAGAACCCTCCCCGCCACTCCCCCCTTCCCCCGACTCCTGCCTGTTCTTAGGTCTGTAGTTCTTTAGGCTTATAGTCTCTTTCTGCCTTTATCAGACCCAGCATTTCCCCAGCTAGGTTAGGCTAAGACTCCACCTTATTTATCAGCCTGAAACCAGGAGAGGAGGTATGGGCAGTTCTTGGGGGGCATGATTAGTAGTGTCCCATAACTGCTGTCACAAATTTGTTGCCCAATTAGTGACATAAAACAATCCAAATTTATTACTTCAGAAGTCCTAAAATCAAGATGATTCGGAAGTCCCTTGGAATTATGAGACCAAGGTATTAAAATGATCGTTAATAGAGTAGCTGCTTATTTAAAGGGGTCGTGGTCAGAGAAGAGTGGAAAGGAATACTCTGACCAAAGTTAGAGGGTGAGGGACACCTGGGTGCCTCAACTGGTTAAGCCTCTTGGTTTTGGCTCTGGTCATGATTTCAGGGTTGTGAGATCGAATGCTGTGTGGGGCTCCATGCTCAGCATGGAGTCGACTTCAGATTCTCTCACCACCTCCCCACTTCCCACTCATGTGTGCAAGCACTTTCTCTCTTTTTCTCTCAAAAAAAAAAAAAAGGAGGGTGAGAAATGGAGATTGTCTTATAATTTTGTAGACTGTAGCAAAGAAGAAAGTTGGAGACATTTGTAAGTAAGCAGTGTGAATTACTGAAGATGAGATGTCAGGATAATGAATAATGAAGTACCCCCTTGTTGTGTTCCCAGAGTATGAGCATTTATCATGGACTGACCGACAATTACAGTAAGTACGTGATAAATACTATCTCCCCTGGCAGATTGTGAGTACCTTGAAGACTCATTTATCTTTGTATCACCAGGATGTGGTTAAAAAACAAAACTAAACAGGACCATATAAATATTCAATAAGAAACTATTGACTAAATGAGTAAGGAAAGGATTTTGGGAAATGAAAACCTGTATTGCTTGGGTACATGCTGAGTGGTAAGCATTGTCAGTACCTTCCCCTCCAGCATTTCAGGAATTTTCCAACAATCCTACAAAGTATTATTCCTGTTTAAGAAAGGAAGAGATGAGGGGTTTGAGGGTTTACCTAAACTTCCCTGATTGCCCATGACCAGTAAATGTCAGATACAGAACAGGATTCTAGAGAGGGATGGGGCATGTAGGTAGGAGTTTCCTTTAATAGGGTTTTTTGAAAAGCCTGGTTTTGGTTGACACTAAGAAGTTGAAGGAGTTGGTTAATTAAAAGTAAGAATTACTTATAATTTAATTACAATTTAACATAAGACGGAGGACTTCCAGATGATGCAGTGGGACTCTGGAGTCCTGAATAGGGCTGGAATGATCTAGTACTTGAATACTGCATCATTTGAATACGGCAGCGATTTGAAGATGTGGCCAGTATCTTTCCCTATCATTGGAAAGGTACAGGTAAAAGGATGGATTTGAAAACCCAGGATTTAGGAACTCTTTCTTTGCCATGACTTTCAGTTTGTTGAGAAGCTATAGCATAGTAGAAAACAGTAGAAAACCAAGCTATCTGGTGTTTTAGTTGTCTACTGCTGTGCAACAAATCACCCGAAAACTTAGTGCCTTAAAACAAGAAAGTACATGATCTCACTGCTCATGTGGAATCTGAGAACGGCTTAGCTGAGTCCTGTAGCTCACGGATTTTCACGAGGCTTCAGTCAAGCCATCGGTCCACCCTGCAGTCATCTTAAGGCTTAACTAGGGCAGGATTTGCTTCCAAGCTCAGTTGCCATAGTTGGCAGAATTCAGTTCCTGGCAGGCTGTAGGATGAAGGACCTCAGTTCCTTACCACCTGGCCTTTCCAAAAGGCTCATAACATGGTAGCTGGATTTATCAAAATGAGCAAGTGAGAAAGAGCACAAGAACACCAGCAAAATGGCAGGCGTGGTCTTCTAGAACTTAATTTCAGAAGTAATGTCCTGTCACTTTTGTCAGTTAGAATGAAATCACTGAGACCAGCCCGCCCACCATGGGGGCGTGGGGAGATTATACAAGAGAACACCAGGAGGCAGGAATCGCTGGTGGCTATTTTAGACGCAGCCTACTACAGAAGTGATTTGCTAGAGATATGATGCTCTCTTCCAAAGAAAGAATTAGAAGTGACATTGCCGGTCTAGGGCTTAACAAGAGATAAATGAGGAATAGGTTATGAATCACTGGCGTCTATAAAGAAATTGAATGATTTATTCAGACTCACATTTACCTTTCTGACCTACCTTCTGCAATTGGCTTTCTGGACAGAAATTACCTGTACTCCTACCTGATCCCTTTCAGTTGAAGTGTTGCTTAAGGTAGAAATTTTCCTTCCCTCCCTCCCTTCCTTCCTTCCTCTCTCTCTCTCTCTTTCTTTCTTTTCTTTCTTTTTAAGATTTTATTTATTTGAGATACAGAGAAAGAGAGAGAGCACAAGTAGGGGGCAGAGGGAGAGGGAGAAGGAGAAGCAGACTCCCTGCTGAACAAGGAGTCAGATGTGGGGCTCGATCCCAAGACCTTGGGATCATGACCTGCACCCAAGGCAGACACTTAACTGACTGAGCCACCCAGGTGCCCCAAGGTAGAACTTTTCAGTGTGTCATCCACATTTGAACATTTGATCACAGATTTGAAATCTTACAGTTTTTCCATGATAGCTCTTCTTTTCCCAGATCGTATCAAATGGCTCAATAATGAAGGCACTTCTTGTGTTTCTGTAGATTTGGTTAAGTTTTGAAATATACATTCCATGACTAGACAATTTTTTCCCCATGGTTTTCAGTGGTCAACAAAGAGCAATGACTTTTAAGGTCCTATATCCACTGATGGTCTGTTGTAGGTATTCAGTAAAGAAGGATCTGGAGGTGCCTGAGTGGCACAGTTGGTTGAATGTCCAACTATTGGTTTTGGTTCGGGTCATGAATTCAGTATGGTGAGATTGAGCTCTGTGCTGGGCTCTGTGCTCAGCACAGAGTCTGCTTGAGATTCTCTCTCCCTTTCCCTCTGCCCCTCCCACTCACACACACTTTTCTTTTCTTTTCTTTTCTTTTTCCTTTCCTTTCCTTTCCTCTCCTCTCCTCTCCTCTCCTCTCTTCTCTTCTTTTTTAAAGGAAGAGCCATTCTTATTAATGGAAAAATGCACTGTTTTTATCCTCTGAAACCCAGGGCCTTGTTATTGTGGATCTAAAGGGAATTTTAAAGGTCTTCTCCATCTTTGTGGGAGACAAATTCAGCTAAGACTCTACTTTATCTTAAAGGTGCTATGATAATTTAATAATAAAAGAAGAGTCTCTTGAATAATTGGGGTCAGGCAACTGAATATCCATCCATGTGGAAGAGTGAAGCTGGACCCCTATCTCATGCTACAAACATTAACTCAAAATGCATCAAAACCTAAATATAAGAGCTAAAACTATACCAACTCTTAGAAGATAACAGAGGAGTAAATCTTTGTGATCTTGGATTAGATCATGGTTTCTTAGTTATGACACCCAAAGCACAAGTAAACAAGATAAATTTGACTTCATCAAAATTAAAAGCTTTTGTGTTGCAAAGGACACCATCAGTGAAAAGACAGTCCACAGATGGGGAGAAAATATTTGCAGCTCATATATCTGATAAAGGACTTGCATAAAAATACACAAAATTCTCTTCAAACAACTCAATTAAAAGAAGACGAATAACCCAATTTAAGTGCATGCAAAGGATTTGAATAGATAATAAGAAAGATATAGGGAAGATCAATAAACACGTGAAAAGATCTTCAATATCATTAGTCATTAGTGAAATGGAAATCAGACCCAAAATGAGATACCATTCACACTTACTACTAGGCTAGCTACCATGAAAAAGACAGACAATGCAAAGTATTGGTTGGGTCTGGGGCACCTGGGTGGTTCAGTGGGTTAAGCCTCTGCCTTCAGCTCAGGTCATGATCTCAGCATCCTGGGATCGAGCCCCACATTGGGCTGTCTGCTTGGCGGGGAGCCTGTTTCCCCTCTCTGTCTGCCTGCCTCTCTGCCTACTTGTGATCCCTCTCTCTGTCAAATAAATGAATAAAATCTTAAAAAGAAAAAAAGTTTGGTTTGGTCTAAAGAGAAATTGGGTTCTTATACCTCGATGGTGGGACTCTAAACTGGTAAACTGTTTGGTCAACAGTTTGGCAGTTCCTTTAAATATTAAAGGTAGAGTTAGCATAAGATTTGGCAATTCCACACCTAGGTATGTACCTGGCAGAATTGAAAACATGTATCTACACAAAAACTTGTACGTGAATATTCATAACAACATTATTCAGAATAGCCCAGATGTGAAAGCAATCCGAATAACAACTGATGAATGGAAAAACAAGCATTTATAGTGTCTACAAACATAAGAATATTATTTGGTCATCAAAAAAATGAAGCATTGATACAGGCAGGGCATCAGTGAACCTTGAAAATATTGTGCTAAGTGAAAGGATCCAGACACAAGACGTTCCATATTCCATAATTAAATTTCTATGAATTGTCCAGAATAAGCCCACAGACATTGAGAGAAGGTCGATTCTAGGTGGCTGGGGGCAGAGGGGAGGGAGGATAGAGGAATGACTGTTAAAGATTATGGGGTTTCTTTTAGGGGTGAGAAAAATATTCTGCAACTCACGGTAGTCAGTGTACAACTTTGTGAAAATACAAAAAACACTGAATTATACAAATTAAAGGGGTGATCTTTATGGTCTGTGAATTATATTACAAAAAAGCGGTTATAAAAAAGAAACCTCCCCCTATTTCACCTCCTCTAGATCTTGAAATTGAATAAAACAAGAAATAGTCTGGACTATGTTGTAGGTGCCTGTGAACCAGCTTTGACTTATTTATTTATATATTTGTATATTTTTTATTTTGACCCATTTAAACTTTTAGGCATTGGCATTCTATTGCACATTTCTTAGGTAAACTATATTATCTCCTGTTGAAGGTATCTGATAATACCACAGATACCTATCACAACAGCGTAACTGCATACCATTCAGAGAATTGTAGAGCTCCAACCAGCATGGCTATAAAGGCCAGAAAAAAAATCCATTCTTTGTCATTTCAGTGTTTGGAGTTTCATTAACATTTTTGTTCCTAAATATGAGTGATCTAACAAATGTAATTAGATGAGATGCTAACACTTGTCACATAAAATCTCGCAAGAAAATGTTCAAGTTTTAATGTCTCTTTCCCCGGATTCTCCATTCCGTTTTTAAAAGTAGAAATAATGGTTTCTTGAGCATAGGATCAGATATGTTTAATATGTTTTAAAACAATATATTTCCGAGCATAAGCTACATAATGATAGAAATTAAAAATGCCCACAGAGAGGATATTAGCACACATGACAGCTTATTTTTTGATTTGGCAATTTTCTGCTAAATTCAAAGCAGCTGGGGAGAGTAGTAAGTAACAAAATAAGACAGATTTATGGAGCCCACACATGGCAATATTTTTGTGTAAAATTAGTCAAAATCATTATACTTGTAGATGAAGAGATGGATTCCAACATTTTTTAAAGAGCAATCATATTTGGTCTTAGTGAACTGGAAGAACTGAGCAATTTATTGGATTAGTTGATCACCAGCGTTGTAACTCACAATAAAATCTGAGGAAGTCTGCCAAGCATTGGCTCTCGGAAGATGAGGATAATAATACATTGATTTCCAATAATTAGAATTCAACCCGTACTGCAGTCCATCTACATAACCAAGGAATGGAGGAGAAATAAGCCATTTGGATTTTCCATTGAAACGTCTTTGTTTTGATCTTAGGCATGCCTAAAATTTTCTGATAACAAAGAATGGGCAGACATAAATGTGCCTCATTTTAAGAACATTCAGTGTACAATAGTTCGATTTTAAAATATAATCGGGAGAAATGGCTGATTCTAGGTCTGGGGCAGGATAGGTACAAGATGAGTCAGAAACATAAAGTAAGAAAGCACCGTATATATAGTAGCCTGTCCCAAGAACACGAGATTCAGCTTGAAGGGCTACAATTAGCCAAATCTAGGATAATGTGAACATCAAAATAAGTACGATAATGAATTGTGAACCACTGAAGAAATAGGAAATGAATTCATACCAAAAATAAATAAATCAGAGTGAAGTGGGGGCTCTTGCCAATAGTTGAGTGACAAGGGCCAACTGGTAAATGTGGAGGAGGGTGAGGCACTGGGCTTGGAAACTTACATGTTGCCTCCATCGTGTACTTTATTGGATCTAAATACAGGAAGAAATGTTGATGAGGAACAGAACACTTGCATGGACTTAAAGTGTCTCTCCATCGACTACTTATCTCTTCGTAGGGGAGGCCAAAAATCCAGTAATTATCCAGTGAAGAATCAGCTCACGCTCTGAGCCTTGACTGGGGCTCAAAGTCACCATCACTCATGGAGAGTGGAAGGACCTGGTTTACCTCCAGGTGTGACATTCCCAGAAGGATGTCACATGACCTCTGCAGGATTCAGCTGAGAACAAACAACCTCAGGACAATTGTGAGGAGAGATCAGATAAATCCCCAAAGAGAAACTCCTGGGAAACAAAAGAGGGTTACTGTATGCTTCCAAAATGTCAATATCATGCAAGATAGAGAAATACCATAGGAGTGTTTCAGATGAAAAGATGTCAGAGGGATGACAAGTAAATGTAGTGCCTGACCCCAGCCTGGACCCTGTATTGGAGGTGGGCAGGGGAGGCGATGCTCTATATAACACTGTTATAAAGTCAATTGGGGGTCAAGTCCCAAAATTGGAATACAAATTGTAGATGAGATGAAAATATTTGCTGATATTAAATTTGACAAAGTTGACAACTGTACCATGGTTATGTAATAGAATATTCTTATTCTTAGGAAGTACACATTGAATTATTTATGGGTCAAGACCATGGTGTGTTTAATTTACCATCAGATGGTCCAGAAAAAGAATGAGGTACAGCTAGGTGGCAAGATATATGAATAAATAGAACCAAAGATGTAACAAATGGGGTAAGATGTTAAAAATAGGTGAGTCTGAGTAAAGGGTATATGGGTATTTTTTGTATTATTTTTACTTTTTACAGTTTATCTGTAAATTTGAAGTTATTTCCAAATAAAAAGTTAAAAATATATCATTGATCTGGGAAATTTTTGTTTCCCTTGGCAAGGGATTCCTTGCTTGTGAAGAACTCAGTAAATGAATCCCTTGACTTGGGAAATCTAGTGCTTTTCAAATATGATGAATTTGCAAATTAAAATTTGTATGCAAGTTTGGAGTTGTGTAGAGAAAGAAAGGCAAAAGGCTACTTTTATTTCTGTTTAGGGGCTATTTGGTTACAAGAAAAACAAACCCATGTTAACCAAAAAGAAATTTATTATAAGGAACCAAGAGAAATTCATGAAACCCAACTGTGGGAAGTACCACTGGCCTCCTGGGAGCTATTAAGATGTCAGACATTTCTCTCTCTCCCTTCCTCTCATTTTCTCTCTGCCTGCCTGTCTGTCCATTTCTCCTTCTCATCTATCTAGTCACTCTGGTCAGGGCTACAGGGTTTCCGGGTAGGAAAGTGAAGCTTTCTTTAGCAGTGGTAGGAAAGGCACTTCCAAATAGGAGAGCATGGGTTGTGCAAGTACTGTAAATATTTATTTTTATGTTGAAATTAAAGAAAAATCACCGACCATTGCTCTTTAATTAACAACACAGTGAACTTAATCTATAATTAATAACTTAATTATTAATTTCAGTAATGATTTATCTTAAAGGCAATAGAAGCTTTAGAAATTTTAATTTGGGGATGCCTGGGTGGCTCAGTCGTTTAAACGGCTACCTTTGGCTCAGGTCATGATCCCAGTGTCCTGGGATCGAGTCCCACATCAGGCTCCTTGCTCTGCGGAGAGCCTGCTTCTCCCTCTGCCTCTGCCTGCCACTCTGCCTGCCTGTGCTCTCTTTCTCTCTCACTCTAACAAATAAATAAATAAAATCTTAAAAAAAAAAAAAAGAAATTTTAATTTGCACAGTGACATGTTTAGATTTGCTTTTTACCAAGGTCACATTGACACAACATGGTGAGTAGATTTTAGAGAAACAAGAGTGAATGTGGGATATAGTTTGGATACTATTGTTAGAGTCCAAGCAAAATGTGGCCACTTGGATGGTAGCAACAGAGGAACTGGAGAGAAGGGAATGGATGAGGAACACTTTTCAGAGGTACAATTGATAAACTTTGGTGCCAGATTGAATGTGAATGATTAACACAGAGGAAATTTTTGGTGACACCTCCCAGATTTCTAGTAAAAGTGGATGCTAGAGGCATTTTGGAGATTGAAAACATTGGAGGAGGAGTAATTTTGGGGAGGAAAGGTCATGAATTCAATACGGTTCTTTTTTAGTTTGATAAACCAAAGAGACGCCAATGGAGTTTTTTGTGTAGTTAGACATATGGATTTGGGGCTCAGAAGGAGGCAGAAGAAGGCATTTTAGTCAAAGCCTGAAGAACTCTATTGGTAGAGGGGAAAGATCTCCAAGAGATGGAGAAGATATGGCTTGAGATGTAAGGGGGAGATCAAAAGAATGTAGTACTGTTGATGCACTGAGGGTTTCGAAAAGGAGCAAGAAGTCAGTTGCATCACGTAGCAAGAATAGTCAAGTAAGATAGGGCAGGTATCATGCTTACCCCCCTTTTGGTAAGTGGGCTATCTGTTAAGACACAGAGAGCTTAAATGACTCACTTAAGATCATAATGTTGTTAGGTGATAAAAGTGAAGTTTTTGTTTCTCTAAAGCCCATTTTTTAAGGGTTGAGTCAACAAATATTTACTTGGTACCTACTATGTTCATGGATAATGGAGATAACACGATGAGCAAAAGCTGCACATTCTAGAGCCCATACTCATGAAATTGCGATCTAGTGCACACTAAAAGGTGCAATTTGTAGGAAATGGATAGAACAGACTGGATGAGTTTGCTTTGACTATAGCTTCATGGTGTGAAACCCTCATTGCCTTTATCATCGTCCTATTCCGTTGGTCAGAAGGTTGGGCAGGCCTGGCCAGGTTCTGTGCTCAGAGTCTCAGAAGACCCACTTCAGAGCTGGCCTGGGCTCTTATCTGGAGACTGGGGGAGAATCCACATCCAGACTCATTCAGGTTTTGGTAGAATCTACCCTGTTGCTGCTCTAGCCTTGGGGTCTCCATTTCCTTGCCCCGCTGTCAGCCCAGGGCCTTTCTCAGCATCTAGAGCTCTCTTGCAACTCTGTGTCATGGGCTTTCTCCTAGAGCCCTCACAGCAAACCTTACAACTTACTCTTCCAACGTTGGAAGTAGGATTTTTCTCATAGAATCCTCCTTGAACTTGGAATCCCTCTGACTTCTCTTCTGCTGTCAACAGGAGAACTCTTTCTGCTTTTCCATGGCCCCCGTGATCAGTCTGGGCCTACCTGCAGAATCTCCCTGGGAACACATAACCTGACAATTACATAAATACAACGTCAGCATGTCCACGAGTTTTATCCACAGAAGGGGAGGGGTTTAAGCAACAGCGAGGGTCCCTAAGTGTCTGTCTTACAATCCTGTTTACCACATAGGCATAAAGCCCTTGCTGAATCTTTCTGCTCCAGATCTCTGACTCTCTCTTTTAAGAACTTCACTGGCCCAGAGAGAGGGATGCAGGGGGCCAAATAGCCCATTGACTTGACAGTAACAGCAACAACATCCCCAGAAAAAAACAACAACAAAAAAAACCCCAACCCAACCCAACCCAAACCAAAACAAAACAAAAAACCCAGAAAAACAACAAAAAAACCCAACAACCCCGGTCTCTTTCTCTGGGAACCAGCTTCCACAGGGGAAAAACAGAAGGCGGTTGTGAGACAGAGGGGATGTGCTTCCCTTCCTCAAGATGCCCCAGCTGGGAAGCTCAGCTGCCTTTCTGGGAAGAGCGGTTCCTGGTCTGCATGGAAGGCCACCCAGGAGGGAGCATGTCCATGTGGGAATCTGCAGAAAGAGAACACTGCCATGAACCCAGCGTCGGATTCATCCACAGCTGCTTTGCTGCCTCTCCCAGAGAGATCAAGACAGACCACTGTCCCAAGAGCAAGAGTCCAGGATGCCGGTGATTAAGGGGGAAATAATGCTCCGGGGGTGAGCAATGCCAGAGACTTACTGCCCAACGTCACTGCCCAACCTTCAGCTCACTGCCTTTCGAGTTGTAGCGAGACAGGCTTTCTTTGGAGAAAGCAAAGGGAGAGACGGGGGGGGGGGGGGGGGGGGAGGGACAGTGTCATTCCAAGGATTGCCAGCCTCTGAGAAGCTGGGACCTGGCCTCTTGGCTTTGCAGAGCTGCAAAGCCTTCAAAAGGCCAGAGAAGCGTCATTGAAAATGAATGGAAAGCCTATGACAAGCCTGCTCTGAGCTGCAAAATTACAAACAGACCTGGCACACTTACTCAGGAGCCCAGCAGAATCTGAGCATCACTTACTGTTAGAAGTCATGGGACAGCAGGCGTTCGCTTCACTGGAACAGACTTTGGCACTAAAAAACCAAAACCTTCATCTGCATTTTTTTCTTTTTTCTTGGCTCATTCAGACCCCCAGGGAGGGACTTTGTTGTTGTGTCTCACTTCTTTTGTAGGACAGAGAAATCAGGCAGTGCAATCAGTGGCCATCTGGTCGCCCTGAAGAATGGGGAGGGGCCGATATCTTCACAGGGAGGGAATATTTATCATTTAGATCAAGGGGCTCAGATAGAGACAGGCAGGCCTGAGTGAGTTCAAACCCGTGTTCTGCCACCTCCGATCTGGATGACTTAGTTAGACACCTTTCTTTTACTCTGTAATCCCTGGTTAGCTTCTCCAGGTCCCAGTTTGTTATCTGTAAAATGGGAAGAAAATAACATCTATAAACTATGAAAAGAAATTGTCATACAATAAGCGTGCAGTAAGCAATAGGCTGTGATATGAAATGTAGGTAGTATCTTTTTTTTTTTTTTGAAGATTCAATTTATTTATTTATTTGACACACACACGCACACACACACACACACACACACATCACAAGTAGGCAGAGAGGCAGGCAGAGACAGAGGGGGCGGGCAGAGAGCCCGATACGGGGCTCGGTCCCAGGACCCTGGGATCATGACTTGAGCCGAAGGCAGAAGCTTAACCCACTGAGACACCCTGGTGCCCTGTAGGAAGCATCTTATCTCGCATTTGGAGGACCTCTGGATTGCTGACTCAAAGCCCTTCCTCCCACCTTCTTCATGGCTTGCAGAGCCCATCTCCCGTTGTCAGTATCGACAAGATTCTAGTTTGTTCTGCCTTCTCTTACAGCCCAAACATGGGCATGTGACTCAATCCTGGCCTGCACCTGCTCTAGTCACCTTGACACTTTAATAGGGGATATCACTGTCTGCAGAAAGGGGGAAAAAAAGAGAAGAGGGAAAGCACAAAAGCTGATGAATTAATCCTGGGACTTCTTTCCTATACTGGGGTTGTCTGAGTTATGCTGAGGAAACAAGCAGGCCCTAAATCTTTGTGGCTTAAAAAACAGTGAAGGTTCATTTCTTGCTCATACTGGCTGCATGGTGTGGATTAGATAGGGGATTTGCTCCACCTCTCCTCACCCTAGAAGCCACCCATCGGAGGAACAATCATATCAGAGGAACAAAAATATATCTAGAGGGTCTACAATCATTCGCTAAATCGCCTTCTTGTTTCCAGTTTGTTCCTTATCCCCATGATGGACTGACTTTTCCAAAATCATGCTTTTTACTTTTATTAGACAGTTGCTGCTGTAGTAATGCCATGTAACAAAGAGCCCTCAACCTCAGGGGCTTATAATGATTACAAACATATGTTTCGTATTCACAGATCTGTGGGTCAGTGGTGGCCTCGCTGGGCTCAGCTAGGATTGCCTATGCTTGACTTCCTACGTGTGTGGGTTTCAGGTTTATTTCATGTACCTCATTTTTTAGGATCAGCTGCTACCTGGTAGATGTTCTTCTCATGGCAATGGAAAGACATCCAAGGAAACCAATGCCGGTGGGCACATTTCACATCTCTGTAGTAGTCATGCTAGTTAATATTTAGTTGTTCAAGGCAAGTCACATGGTCAAGCCCAAGGTATAAAATGACAGACATGAGTATCCTGCCTTCTCTACTGGGAGGCACGGCCCAGTTACTCGGGAAGGTCTGTGGACACATGATTTTATTTCAAGGAGGAAGTAAGAACTGACAACAACTCCAGCCAACTGTACATGTGACAGTGAACTCATCACAAGCTCAGCTGCTCTACTTCTCCCACAAAATAAAGCTGATGGTCCTCAATTAGGCATTTGAGACTCTGCCTTGTTACCTTTCATTCTTTTCTCCCACGTCTCCTCATTTAGATCAAACTGGCATATTTTGTTCCTGATCATCTATGACCTATTTATGGTCGTATCTCTGTGTTTTGTTGATTGCCTTTATCCACTGAGATAAATCCTACCCTTCTTCTGTATTCCAACCTAAAGCCCAACATACCCCTCCCTGTGTTCATTCTTAGGAATCTGTGCCCTAGCATATATTTGAACTGTTTATTTAGAGATTAGCAGCTGTAATCTTGGATGGATTGTCCCCCCCGCCTTTTTTTTATCCCATGTAGAAACCATAACTTTGAAGCGTACAGTATAACTTGACCACTTGGAATTGAAATTCTTGGCTTTACTATAGGGCAGTACCCACAGGCATGCAAGCCAGTAATCATTTTCATTTCCTTGAGATAGGAACTTTGGTAACAGGATCCCCTTTTTCATTAGTCACGGACATTTGGGGTCCTGGGTAATTGAAATGAAGAAGTCAAAGTGCAGTCTTGATCATCCAGTCTTCGGGGATTTAATTGACCTCATGCTAGTTGGCTGAGCAGAACACTCTCTCTAAAAATGAAATAGATGGGCAAGATTAGTGCAAGGAAGAGATAAGCCTTTCCCACTGTAATATCTTATGATGTAGCTACCTCCCATCACTCAATACAAATAGGGTTTTTGGAAGATGTTAGGTCACTCTGCTACCTTGAATCTAAACTTGGACCTTTTTACTTGGGAGGGGCCTTTCCATATTCTGCTGTGGTTCTCAGCACCTAGTAACATTCATCTCCACGTTTTAGCTTTGGGAAATTGCCTCTATATCGTGCATCGGTCAGTCAGTGTTCAGCTACTTAAAATTACACAGGCGGGACACAGCTCCTATTGGTCTGAAAATGGTCTAACATAAAGGATAGTCAAGTTATCCTGGAGCGGCTTCTTTGATAAGGAAGAAAATGCCCTTAGATGCTGTAGTATTGCTTAACTCTGAAGCAGTCTGTATTAGACAGGCTTCTCCAGTAGAACAGAGCTGATAGGATCAGTGAGTGGATAGGTATAAAGAGACTTTTAAGAAATTAGCTCCTATAATCATGGGGGCTGCCAGGTTCAAAATCTGTAGGCTACTAAGCTGGAGACCCAGGGAAGAGTTGATACTGTAGTCCTGAGTCCAAAGGCAGTCTGGAGGCTGAGTTCCTTCCCCTCCCAGAACCTTTTTCCTTAAGGCCTCTCACTGATGGGATGAGTCCAGTCCACATTATGGAGGTGAACAGCATTTCTCAGAGTCTTCTGGTTTTAGTGTCCACCCCATCTCCAAAGCACCTTCCCAGCAACATTTAGGCTTGTGTTTGACCAACCAACTGGGTCCCCTGGTCTAGCCAAGTTGACATAGGACATTATCCATCATATAGCTTTGATCCAAGATTTCTGACATGTAGGCGGGAAGTTCAGAATTAGGCCCTCAGCGCTGGCTGAACCCACTGCCTGAGAAGAGGGTATAAGCAGAGCTAGGACCTCCATGCATGACTGGGTGATAGATCTCTGGGCCTTAACTCCAAATGCCTTCTTAGCCCCAAAAGATCTGGGATGCCTATTTGCCTTATCATTCTTTTCCAAACCAAGAGCATTTTAAGAATACTGTTAACTGGTTTTCCCAACTCCTTCCTTTACCTTTCCTTTTTCATCCATTCTGTTTATCTTCTTAAGTCATTCCTGCTGATCAGGTGTTCCTAATTTAATTCAAAATTTCCTGCATGGGATCTATACTGTTTACCTTTTTATACAGACCATGGGATGAAGAAAGTGCTTGTTAATGAGAATAGCCATATCCATTAAAGCTGTGTCTTGGTTTGTACAAGTAGTGTTTTGTAAACTGACCATTTGTTTAAGGGGGTTGGGGGAGGGGACACTTGTACTGGGTAAGATTTTAGCAAGGAATTCCAAGGTTCCGTCAAGTTAGGTAGTAAAATTAAGGTAATTAAAGATAAAATTATAATAAGTTAGATAAAACCTTAGATAAAATTGAGGGTTGTTTGTTAAATTACAATTTAAACAAGGGAATATTTTAATTCAAATAGGTGATAAACATTAGCTTTATTCTAGTAACATATGTATGGAAATAGGCTTGGCCTTCTAAAAAGTAATATCATCACTGCACAAGGATAATATGTATGAAAGTGTTTCATATATTTAAAAATTATCTTTTTAATGCTTTTCAGATATTTGTGCATTCTCCTTTCTCTATGATGTTTAATACCCAATCACTTTGCATTAAAATAGTAAAAAAAAATTCCAAGTGTGAATGAGATTTTATATTTAACATTTTCCTTGAACCAACTTAATGGACTCTGGCCCTTGCCCAAGGAGAATTATAACTCAGTAACTCTTGAGATGCCCTTCTTAGTCTCTCTTGTTATCTTCTTCTGTCTACCTCTATTACCCTCATTCATGGGTGTTGCACGAAGGTTTAAGGTCATGGCTTCCAGTGGACGTGGGGAAACAAAGGGGACCCTTTCTTCCCATCATCAGTCAATACTAGTTAACCCCGAGATACCCAGCCTTTTGGTCTCTTCAGAGCTTTTCCTATGCTATTCCTATGCCACTTTGGGGGCATTGGCATCTTTGGCAAGGCTGGGAGATGATGCCTTAGGTCTAACATGACTAAAACATTTGCACTTGGGCCCCCATGGGGTCCTGCCATCTGACGGACAGTGGCCAAGCTCATCCGCTTACTGGATTGAGGAAAATTGGTGAAAATTACTTTTCACCATACACCTCTATATACTGTTTGAGTTCTTAGCATAAATATGCATTATCTTTATAGTGAAAACAATGTATTTATAAGAAGGCATGCCAACCAAGCTGTGTGGCTTTCTCCTCGTTGTCACTAGCTGCTTCTTTTCAAATCAGCATTTATAGATCCACTGTTTCCTAAGTCATGTCTTTCAAATACAGATTTACTGATACTTGCTATCAAGGGGAATGCTCAGGCTCACATCAGAGGGATTGGCAGTGGGAGACTGTCCTCCTGGGTGATGGACAGAATTTTCCATTGGAACATCCTTGTAGAAAAAGCCTACACTCGCCGTAAAATATATTCAGTTGAAGAAAAAAGGGACAAGATGTATTTACCAATTTTATAAAGGGCTAAAAGAGAGAGAGAGGGAGGAGTCCAGAGAGAAAGTTGAACAGTAGGGAAATTATTGCCTTATGAAGTTTTTGGAAATAGATTCCTAGTCAAAAAGAGTTTAGCAAGAAATAAAGATCACGCTACCCTAGACTTGATTCCTTGCTAATTCTGACCAAGAATGGAGTAATAGTGACAGAACGTTGAGAGAAAATGGTCATATTATTATTTGGTTCATAACACTAATGAAAGAGGACTCTGGCTTATAAGTATGGGAGTTACTGGTTTAGTAAAATTTGCATGTTTACACACTTGAAATGTGATTTTTTGCAAACTCGTGCTTTTAGTCACTGAAGCTTCTGGTGTTCAGAAAACATGGTCTCTCATGGAAGACATAGGTCCTAGTTGTAATGTGCTGTGCCTTTTGGTTCCAAAGGTCCCTTTATTAAAACTTAGTCTTCCATATTTAATTTAAAAAAATATTCACTTGTTTTAACCTTTTCTGAAAAGATTTATTTATTTATTTATTTACTTAGAGCATGAGTAGGGGGGAGGAGCAGAGGGGGAGGGAGAGAGAGAATCTCAAGCAAACTCCACGGTGCGTGTGGAGCCCGATCTGGGACTCCATCTTACAACCCTAAGATCACTACCTGAGCTTCACTGACCACTCCACCCAGGGACACCTAACTTTTTTTTTTTCCCTGTGGCAAAATATACATAACAAAATTTACCAGTTTAGGCTTTTGTAAGTGTACAATTCAGTGCTACTGAGTACATTCACAACATAGGGTCACCATCCCTGCTATCCATTTCCAGGATATTTTTGTCATCGTAGATAGAAATTCTGTACCCATTCAACAATAACTCCCCATTCCTTCTTCACCTAAGCTCTGGTCACTTCTACTATACTTCTTGCCGCCATGAATTTTCCTAGTCTAGGTATCTCAGGCAAGATGAATACGATATTTGTCCTTTTGTGTCTGGTTTATTTCTCTTAGCATAATGGCTTTGAGATTTATCTATGCTGTAGCACATGTCAGAATTTCAGTCCTTGTCGTAGCTGGGTAATGTTCCGTTGTATGTATACACCATGCTCATAACATCCATTCACTTGTTGACACCTGGGTTGTTTCCACCATTGGTGTCCAAGTATGTTGGAATCCCTGATTTCAGCTCCATTTATTTATTCATCCATTCATTTATTTGACAGAGAGAGATCACAAGTAGGCAGAGAGGCAGGCAGAGAGAGAGGGGGAAGCAGGCTCCCTGCTGAGCAGAGAGCCCAATGCGGGGCTTAATCCCAGGACCCTGAGACCATGACCTGAGCCGAAGCCAGAGGCTTAACCCACTGAGCCACCCAGGCACCCCTGGTTTCAGCTCTTTTGCATCTGTCTATACTTAGGAGTGAAATTGCTGTATCGTTCAGTAACTCTAGGTTAAGTTTTTGAGAAATTTCCTGTTCACAACAATGGTCGAATTTTACATCCCAAACAGCAATGGACAAGGGCTCCAGTTTCTCCACATCCTCACCAACACTTGTAATCATAAACCCCCACTTTTTTTTTTTTTTTTTTTTTGGTGGGGGGAATAATAGCCATCCTAGTGGGTGTGAAGTGGTAGCTCACCTTTGATTTGCACATTCCCAATAATTTAAGACATTGAGCAGATTTTCACATGCTTTTTCGTCATCAGGAGAAATGGAGACATTGGAGAAATGCCTATTCAGATCTTTTGCCTTTTTTGTTTTGTTTGTTTGTTGTGCTGTTGTGTTGTTCAGGGTCTACCTCTCTCATGTTAACTGGTTATTGTTTTCCAGGCATCCTGTCAGGGAAATGTGCATCGGGTCTCCTAGATTACTGGAGAGCTTGGGGCCTCTGTTGTTCTTCCTCTACATTTGTCTACCTTGCATTGTTCTTACCGTGTATTGTACCGTGTGTTCTTACCGTGTATTGTACCATGTGTGTTGCCTTACATTTGTCCAGCAGCTTTGTCTGGTGCTCAAGGCATTCTGGAAGGAACCCTCCATCCAGTTACTGGTGGGAGTTAACGTGTCACTAACTAACTGGGGTGGCATGATGTTGAGGTACAAATTCTATCCTGGGCCCTCCAGTTCCCCAGGAGAAACCAGGCTGTTTACCCTCAGTGGTAACTAACTTAATAACACTTTATTTCTTCTTCTTCTTTTTTTTTTTTTCCTCTGACTCACATCTCCATTTTCCTGGTATTTCCTACCATCTCCCAAAGACACAACTTGCACTTGAATCCCTGAAGCCTCATCTCACGATCTGCTTCTGGAGAATTCTAGCTAAGACAGAAGTATAGGCTATATGCAGGGCACCAATAAGTTGGAATATCAGTATGGAATTAGGTGGAGGGGGGAGTTTTAAAACCTTCCTTCAGTCATTGTCTTTCCCCAGGATCTTTGCCCTGTGGGCTCCTAAGGTAATTCTTTTTCTTGGTGGGATAGAATGGATGGTACATTAGAGATGACTTGTTTCAGTCTACCAACAGCAGCCCAACTCCCCATTATATATTGAAGTCCTTTGCTCTTGTTTCTTTTTTTTTTTTTTTGATGGAAAAACTGCTTTTGGCACATTCATTTGTGTTTTGTATACTTTCTCAACACAGTGTCCCATGGTTAGATCAGAGAGTGGCTTAATATCAAAGGGTGGACATCATTTTAAAATAAGATGCTCTTCCAAGATTTTGAGCAATAGATAATTATGACCTCACAGCTAAGAATTTCACAGACCATGTGTCATTTACTCCTTGTTACTGTTCTGGTTTCCATCTTACAGATGAGAAAACTGAGACTTGGAGTGATTTCTGAAACAAGAAATCCTAGCTATTATTTTTATTATCTTAAAAATTTCGATTCTGGGGGCACCTGGGTGGCTCAGTGGGTTAAGCCGCTGCCTTCGGCTCAGGTCATGATCTCAAAGTCCTGGGATCGAGCCCCGCATCGGGCTCTCTGCTCAGCAGGGGGCCTGCTTCCTCCTCTCTCTCTGCCTGCATGTGATCTCTCTCTGTCAAATAAATAAATAAAATCTTTAAAAAAAAATTTTTGATTCTGTGATTTATATATTTCAGCCAACAAGTGGGACCTAGACAAAAGGTTCACTTCTCAGACCTGTACATGCAACAGAAAGTGGGAGGAATAAACTAATAGGCTCATTAAAAAAACTCAGGTTTCAAATATCTCGACATTTTGAATTTAAGCAAAAAAAAATATATATATATTACAGCACAAGTATAGGATGTGGGCACCCTGGCTAGACAGTAGTTAACCACAGATTTTATATGAGCCAGCAGTGTGATGTGGTTGTGCTAATGCAATGTCCAGCATCCTTCTAAGAAGGCGTCTGACCAGAAGATGGGTGTACTTCTCCTCCGTTGGATCAACTGTGTTCATTGGAAGGACCAAAACTTAATGAGAAAATTTGCTGAAGCTGGAAACTGCTAGAGGACTTTCAGGATGGCAAAATGTCCTGGAAGGCCTGCTGTGAGAGGAACACTTGAGGGCACTCATGTTTATCCATCTGGGCCTGGGAGGTATGGTGTAATGGTGAGCTCTGGAGTCAGACAGACCTGCCTGAATTGAAACTCAGCTCTTCTGTTTTGTAGCTCTGTCACCCTGGAGGAGAACCTATTTGCACTCCAGATTCCTTTTCTTTAAAGCTGGGGCACTAGGGATGCCTGGGTGGCTCAGTCGGTTAAACATCTGCCTGTGGCTCAGGTCATGATTCCGGGGTCCCGGGATCGAGCCCTGTGTAGGGCTCCCTGCTCAGCAGGGAGTCTGCTTCTCCCTCTGCCTCTCTCCCCACCTCTTGCACTCTCTTTCTCTCTCTTGCTTGCACCCCCTCTTTCAAATAAATAAATGAAATTTTTATTTTCTCTAAGATTTTATTTATTTGACACAGAGAGAGATCACAAGTAGGCAGAGAGGCAGGCAGAGAGAGAGGGGGAAGCAGACACCCCGCTGAACAAAGAGCCCGATGTGGGGCTCGATCCCAGGACCCCGAGATCATGACCCGAGCCACCCAGGTACCCCAATAAATGAAATTAAAAAAAATACAAAGTTGAGGCACTAAGGCATGTCCTTATATATATCTTCTAATGTCCAAATAATAAATTCTATGCAAGTACTTGGCATAGACCAGCTGTGTAGCAAATTGTGGTTTTTATCCTTTCAACAATTTGGAGGGTCATCATGCATTAATTAGCTCTCCCTCTACCCCAGCCTCCAGACAGAATTAAGACCAGTAGGTAGCAGTTATAGGGGAGAACATCTCCTTTCAGTATTAGAGGTAACCTACTGATAACTCAGTTATTTTACCAAATGCAGATGCCTCAAAAATCTGGCTCTAGATTTGGATAGCCAGCTGTCTACAGGGCAGGCATTTCAACTATAATGTGGTCAAAGTACAGTTCTTGGGTTACCTACACATCCTGCAAACCTGGTCAGCCCATAGATTGGTAAATTGTACTGCCACTTGCTCAGTGGTTCAAATGAAATCTCTTGGACTTGTATGCAATTCTTCTTTCTCTTACTACCCACCCCCCATCCCCGCACCTTGAGCCACACGACCTAGCTAGTTCGGTTAACCCCAGTCCTGAAATCTACTCCAGATTCATATACTTCTTCCTCCTTCCAGGATTACCACCACAATCCAAGCTATTGAAAGCTTTCTCTCTGATTTCCCACAATAGACTTGTCATGGTTTCCCTACTTTGTTCTTGTGGCTGTGGATCCCATTCTCTATCCTTGACCAATGTGTTAAAGTCCCCTGCTTAAAATTGTTGAATTTAAAATTTTAAACACCAGCTTCGCTCTGCACTTAGAATAGAACCCACAATCCTTAGTGTGGCCTGCAAAGCCCAATGTGGAATGGCCTCTGCCCACCATTCCAGCTATGCCTTCCCATACCCTTGATGTGGCCTGCCAATTTCCCCTCTTCTTTCTCTAGGCCAAGCTGATTACCCCCTTAGACCCTTTATCTCAGCTGTTCCTCTGCTTAGAACACTTTTCCCTCTGAAGCCCGAAGTTACATCCTCAGAGAGACCATCCTCAATCATCCAGTATGTAGAGATGAGCAGTTGTCACATTCTAATTAAATAAATCATTATTCTAAGTAAGTGCCTTGAGTTGCACTTATCACTATTTTATGACTTTCCTGTTCATTACTTTATCCCAAACACTTACAGAAGTATTTAAAAATACATCTTCAATGCACAGATACATGAACTTTGAAACTAGGCACTCCACAAAACATTGGTTCCCTTATCAATGGTAACACACAAGCTTGGGCTTTCTTTGGTGACCCTGTATTAACAGATTCTAGAGAAAAGATTCCTGCCCTGAGTCAGAGGTCCAATCCAATGACCACTGGGATGTCTTGGAACCTGCAGATCCTATGATCTCATTGACAGTTCCCATCTTCAGTAGCTCAGAAGATATTTAAAGTGCACAGGAATTGGTGATTTGCTTTGAGTTTCTTGAAGGAAGAATTAAAAAGGGAGAAAGATTGGAGGAAGAGAAGTGTACATGGAAATGGATCCTTGAACACACAGTTAACTGGTTGGTCTTTACGAGTTCATCTGGTTGATAGACGTGAGATAAATATCACATAGACTTGTGAGCACTGACAGCTACGGATTTTCATCCCCACGTAAGCTCCCACCATGTGCCAGTTTTTCCCCCATGTCTGTCTCAGATGTTGGAATTTTCTATATTTCTATAAAAATCAAAAAGCAGTGCTTCATTCTCATCCACGGGCTTCATCTGTTCCTTGTTTCAATTGTATAAATATTATTTGCATGTCATGGGCTTCTGACCCCTACTGGTGGAGACCAAATCGATTACCCATGAGCTGCTCAATTTGCAATCACTTAAAATTCCAGACTGTCTGGCAAAGAAAAAGAGCAGTGGAAACTTGTCGCCGTGCTCTCCCTTGGTTTCTTTCTTTCTTTTTATTTTCTCTTTTCCTCCACCATCAGGTTCGCTCCTTCCCCTTTCTGCATGTCGCCTGGGTGCCTTAGGGAAACCCAAACCTTCCACCAGCCATCTTAGTTCTCTGGTCACCAGATGAAACCTTCTGGTGCTTCCCATTCTCCAGACCAGTAAACCGAGTCTGTTGAATGCAGGTGTTCCAATCCCACAGGAGGGACATGGGGGATTAAGGGAAGTTCCTGTCCTACAAGCTGCATGTGGTTTATCTACCCAGTGGCAACATCTCTCACTCTCACTAACCCAGCTCAGCGAGGGCAACCTGATCTGTCTTTAATCTACTCTGACCACAGAGCAAATGTTTTAAATAAAATCTCTGCATGAGTGAGTCACTATTCTTCTGGCTTTTATATGACATACGGAGGAGTGATGGTTTACTTTGCCTGAGTAACAAAATTAATATAAGAGAAACATTTTTGTTATGTGGTATCTTAAAAAAAAAAAAATAGAAGAAGAAAGGAGAGACATATGGGCCCGAGCAGTGAAATTTGGATGAAAAAGTTCCACTTGACACAAGGAAAATAAAAAAAATATAGTAAACTTTCTTGGCAGAGAAGGGTAAAAAAAAAAAAAAAATCAACAGGAAGAAGTAGAAAAAAACACTTTCACTAAACAGCTGCAGTGGTTCTAAGATCCCTTATGTAAGGTCATAATCTTGAAGAAACTTCTTTTATATTACCATTTTTTTTTAAAGAGTTTATTTATTTATTTAAGTGACCGAGAGAGAGACACAGCGAGAGAGGGAACACAGGCGGGGGAGTGGGAGAGGGAGAAGCAGGCTTCCCACTGAGCAGGGAGCCTGATGTGGGGCTCAATCCCAGGACTCCGGGATCATGATTTAAGGGGAAGGCAGATGCTTAACGAGTGAGCCACCCAGGCGCCCCTATATTATCATTTTTAAAAGAGATATTTTACATTAAAAAACTTAGGGAGTTTATGGAGTGCTGCTGTGTTGCTAGAGTCTGCATTACAGTAGAGGAATGTGTTGTGGTGTTTGTGTCTCTCCTCAGGGGCTTGTGTAGGGATTAAGGGGCGGTAGTGGTTGTCCTCCTCTGCGATGGACAGCTGAGGTGCCTCTGGCACACGGAAGTTTCTGTGCTGTTTAGTCTGACCCCAAACGTCTGATGTCTGTAACATCGGCTTGGCTTTTTTGGGTTCTGAAGCCCAAACCCAATGTTCTGCAGCCCACGAAAGGAGTGTGGCCTGAAGACATACAAGGGGGCTCTGGGGGTCTCAGCAATCCCTTATGGGTGAACACCTTGGGGTGTGTGTGGAGAAATTTGTGTAGCAACTTAAGTTTTCCACAAACTGATTCTGATTTTAAAATGAAAGGGGATTTCTTTGGGTCTAACTTTTGCCTTCATCCATGGAAGGTACAAGCGATACAAAAGTAACTCTTGCCTGGCTTGGCAAATCTTGTAAGGAAAGACAGGCTCAGGTTGAAATGGCAGATGTGAGGAATGGAGAGCTATGAAGCTTGATGTTTGAGGGAGGACAGGCTTAGAGTGTGCCCTGTCCCACAGCAGTTGGTTGGGTCCAACTCTGCCAGTTGTTATCAAGGTCATCCTGGGCAACCTACTTTTCCTCTTGGAGACTCATCTCCCACAACTCAGAGAGAGAGAGAAACTAATCATACCTCCCTTCTTCCATCCAGTAGAAATAATTGTGATCAGGTATGCAAAATATGGACATATTTCCGGTATATAATCCACACTCAATTAATGATTCAGTAAATGTTATTTTTATTATAAAGTACATGCTGAGAGCATCTTTGAAGGACTTTTTCTCTTTCTTCGGTCTGGTATGATATTTACAAGCAACTTTTTCTTCTTCCACTCCGAAAGCAGGGCTTTGATGTTCTTTAGGTAAC
Source organism: Lontra canadensis (assembly GCF_010015895.1). NCBI lineage: Eukaryota > Metazoa > Chordata > Mammalia > Carnivora > Mustelidae > Lontra > Lontra canadensis. The sequence continues at coordinate 10,378,951 of NW_022631035.1, read as the reverse complement.
AGCTTTATTAGGCTTTGTTCCTGAAGTAGATTTTCCAAGTTGGAAGGTATTTGACTTTCTAGTTTCTAACTCACTGGCTAAGCCGGAAATTGAATCTCAATCAAAATTGGGGTTCCTTGGGGGCTGAATGATCTGTACCAGCACTAGGCAGTACTGATTATTCAGGGGTAAACCCGTGCATGGGCCCTGGGTGGGGGTGGGGGTTCGGGTGGGGTAGGGGGTTATCACAGCTTCTGGTCAGCTTGGGCATCCATCTCTTTACCAGACCTGAACCTTTAGTGTTTTGAGCCCTGCCATTCATTTTGGCCCAAATTCATTTTGTCCACCAAGATCTGGCAGTTTTCCAGGAAGCTGAGAGGGAACAAGTTTGGGGTCGCTCACAGTCATAGGATGCTGAAGTCTCTGTATCATATCTGAATTTGTGGAGCCACACTTTTACCTCTTTCTCTCTACTCTTATACCCTATCTTCTCCTATGACCTCCTCACTTCTCTCACCCACGTGGGGATTATCTACTATAATTTACCCAAAGAATTCAGAATTTTGGAAACATAAGACAGGAAGTGACGCCATCTTCAGACACTTTCAGAACACACACCCCCCAACCCCCACCATGAACTCTATGCAGACAAAGGAACACTAAAGTTTGATTCATTTCTTGTAGGGAGAAATACACAATAAATAAACCACGTTTTTATCACAATAAATTAGCTTGCCACAGACCCGTTTTGAGAATGATCAAAAGGAACATTTTGGAAGTGTTGTTTTCAGTTTGCTTTTTACCCGTTGAAAATGGGTTGACACATTTCTTACTTCGGATGAGGAGTGGGTGGTTAGAGAAGAGAACTCAGCCTTCAATTTTTTTTTGAAATAACTTTTTATTTTAGGATAGGTTTGGATTTACAGAAAAATTGTGAAGATAGTCTGGAGGGCTCCCATCTACCCCACACCCAATTGCCCCTATTCTTAACAACTTATATTAGTATGGTAAACTTGCAACTAACGAGCCAATACTGATATGTTATTATTAGCTAAAGTCCATACGTTACTCAGATTTTTCTCATTTTAACCGACAGTCCTTTTTAGGATCCCAGCCAGGACACCATATTACATTCAGTTGCCCTCTATCCTTGGGTTCCTCTTGGCTGTGACAGGTTGTTGTTGTTGTTGTTGTTTTAGATTTTATTTATTTATTGCAGAGAGAGCACGCGCAAGCATGAGCAGGGGTAAGGGCTGAGGGGGAGGGACAAGCAGATTCCCTGCTGAGCAGGGAGCCCTACATGGGGCTTGATCCCAGTCCCCCGAGATCATGACCTGAGCTGAAGGCAGACACTTAACTGACTGAGCCACCTGGGTGCCCTCTGCTATGACAGTGTTTAGGTTTTTCTTGTTTTCAATGACCTTGACTAGTTTGGAGGCGTACTGGTCAGGTATATTTGTAGCATCTACTATATTGCAATTTTTAAAAAAAAATATTTATTTATTTGAGAGGTAGAGAGAGACCATGAAAGAGAGAGAGCATGAGAGGAGAGAGGTCAGCGGGAAAAGCAGACTTCCTGCTGAGCAGGGAGCCTGATGTGGGACTCGATCCCAGGACTCCAGGTTCATGACCTGAGCCGAAGGCAGTCGCTTAACCAACTGAGCCATCCAGGTGCCCTGCAATTTTTTTTTTAAAGATTTTATTTATTTATTTGACAGAAATGGCAAGCAGGCAGAGAGGCAGGCAGAGATAGAGGAAAGGAAGCAGGCTTCCTGCTGGGCAGAGAGCCAGATGTGGCTTTAACCTACTGAGCCACCCAGGAACCCTACTATATTGCACTTTTTTCCCCTGATACTTTTCTCAAGGGTATGCCGGGTTCACAGGTTCAGAGAGGAAGACCACAGAGGGAAAGGGTCTTTCCCGTCACATGCTATCAGGTGTAGGCTGTCAACGTGACTCATCACTAGTTCTGCTATCCTTGATCACCTGGCTGAGGTGGTATTGGTCATGTTTCTCTACTATAAACTCACTCTTCCTTCTGCCCCCCATTTTTTATCCTGTGCTTTTTGGAAGGAAGAAGTCCCTATGGGCAGCTCACACTTAAGGGGTGAAGAGTTATGCTCCATCTCCTTGAGGGGAAAAGACCCACCTAGAATATTTGTAATTCTTCTGCAGGGGAGAGTCCCCTATTTATTCATTAGTTACTTCTTCAATCACTTAATTTATATCGGTATGGACTCATGGTGATTTATTTTAAATGTTGAGTCATAATGTAGTATTATTCGACTCAGTTTGCTCAAATTATTTCAGTTCTTATGTTTAAAAAATGTCCTATGCTTTTTACTCAGTGCCCACACCTTCATCCCCTTCTTTTATGAAAGATGATATCTATGGATACCTTGAAGATGGAAGAATTCTAATTTCTGGATACGCAACTTAATGCCAGGTGATATTTAGGACGGAAGAAAGCCAATAAACGAGTATTGCCAAGCTTAGAACACAACCACGGACTTTTGCATTTGAAGTTATGAACTCGACACCACCCTCTTAAGATTTTCAAGTTAGTTTACATTTGGCAAATGAGCACTTCCTGTTTTTACAGGGGGGGGAAAAAAACCTCCTCTAAGGTCTGAAATATCAAATGGCTCTAACAAGCAAAATTTGGTTGACAGAAGTTTAAGGGTTAGATACAGATGGATTTGGTTCCCTTCAAAACACACAGAAATTGTGCAATTAGGATATAAGTGAAGACTCAAAGCCCATTTTGGGTTGTCCCCTACCCCTGAAAACTTACAAAAAAGTCGTCTGAGAGGATTGAGCATTACCAAAATCATGCCGGGGATATCTTCGAGTCACTTCTTATATTATCTTCTGAAACTTATATGTAATACCATAACATTCAAAGTATTCAGTGAAATTGTGGTCCAGGGTCATCATTATTTAGCTCCAGAAACAGGCTGATGAAGACAGATAATTCTAACCTCATGTGTGACCATGTTTGTTAAGTTTTATATACAGAATCTCCTGGCTTTTAGTTCTGTCCAAAGTGGGGACAGAGCCTGTCTCCCCTGCCAATGACACTTGAAGCTATTTGGGTTAATATAAGAATCTACTACTTGAAGACACTCAAAAGTAGACAAAAACAAAGTGGTTGTGGAATAAAGTAAATCTCCTGAGAAGTGACCCATAGGGGACTGTGCTTTCTAGTTTTTATTCATTTTTGTTGGGGCCCTGCACTGCCCGGCTGCAGCAGGGGAAATGAAAATTACAGTAGTGGATCCCATCTGTCTACCCAGAGGGATTAGAAAATGGTGTCCCTATAATCTTAATCATGTAGGGAGTCCTCTTTTTCTTCCTTGTCTTTCTGTTTTGTCTTGCTCTGGGGACAAGCCTCCATCACAGAGAAGCACGATGTTCTCAGGGCAGGCAGCCGGAGCTCAGAGAGAGGCCCTGTGTTTCTGGCCGCAGCCACCAGGAAAGGAGGCCTGTGAGTGTGTGAGACTGTTGGGATGAGCATCTACGCAAAGACCTATGATCTATGTCACACAATGCTTTCCCACAAAGACTGGGGACAAGGCTGGGATATCCACCATCACTGTTCCCATTCCACACCATACCGGAGGCCTTGGCCAGTGTGATTGTGCAAAGCAAAGAGATTAGGGGTGTGTAGGTGAGAAAGGAAGAAATCAAATATACTTGAAGATAACATGGTTGCTTATGTAGAGAACCCCAACGGATGTCCAAAAAGTTACTGAAAGTAATAAGCTTAGCAAGTTTGCAGAACATGAGGCCAATGTGCAAAAAGCAATCATATTTCAATATACTAGCATTGAGAAATTATGAGTTTAAAACCAGTATCATTTACCAGAGTACTAAAACATGAAATACTTAGGTGTTTTCGGGTGTTCATAAGGATGTCTAACTCTCATTTGCTAATTTTTTTCAGAGAATGTAACAACCCAAGCTTGATAAGACCTGACTTGATAAGACCTGCTTGAACAGACCTGACTAGAAAGAATGTTTGGACAGGAATTTTAACCAAACCCATAGATGAAGTTAAGAGTTGAAAACGTGAATGAGGGTTACTTTCATTAATTACTTTTTATGAAGAGGCAATCTGGTACTTTTTTTTTTTAAAGATTTTATTTATTTAGTTGAGATAGAGAGATAGAAGGAGGGGGAGAGAGAGCACACAAGCAGGAGGAGCGACAAAGGGAAAGGGAGAAGTGGGCTCCCTGCTCTGGGGCTTGATCCCAGGACTCTGAGATCATGACCTGAATCAGAGCAACTGAATCAAAGCAACTGAGCCACCCAGGTGAGGTGCCCCCCATCTGAAGGTGCCCCAATCTTGAAGGTGGATTAAAGGTCAGGCATTGAAGCCTAGGGAGATAGTCCAATGCTCTAGTCAAAACAGGGAACCCATGACCAAGGGTGAAGATTTTTCCAGTGTCTTCCATGGAGCCACCAGATTTTGTAGAGCTGCCTCGTGGTCAAGAGTATGTCTCTGTGTGTGTGTGTATGTGTGTGTAAGTGTGGTGAATGGGATGTGTGCACGTGAGTACATGTGTGTCAACGAGGGTAGGCATGGGAGTATGTGCAAATGTGAGCAAACAGGTGTGTGTGCATGGAAGGGTGTTGTGTCAATGTGAGTGAATGGCTTTGTGTGTGTGTGTGTTGGATGGTTGGAATGCTGTCTAGGTGAGTTCTGCCTGCGCTTGCCTTTTTCCCCACCATCTGTCACAGCAGCTTTCTTTTATTAGCTTTTTTGTTGGAGTTCTAGCTAAGATTTTTCTCAAAAGGAAGAGTTTCATGGCTAAAATTTAACGCTGAAAACTGTCAATCAGTTAGACAAAGAAAGGACCGCCGAAACGGACGGGGAGCCCTGAGACAGGCAGCAGGTAGACAGCAAAGATCCGCTCCAGAAGCTGGCATGGGATAGAGCAGGAAGAATTTTTCCATTACCTATCAAGGGTAATTTGGGCTTTGAGGACAGGAACCTTAACTGCCGAGGAATTAAAGCTCTGGTAGGGAGTTCAACTGTTGATAGGAAAATTACAGGGAACAAGTTGGCAACGTCATTGAGGCAAGAACACATATTGTGTTAAATTGGGCTGTAAAGGTCTGAACCATAGCCATCGGAAATACGATCCAGTACAATGGCCTGGAAACAGCCTTGGTCCCGGGGTCCAGGATGAGGCCAGATCTTCAGTGAGTGGAGTCACGTCCCCAGGTGCTGCCCTTCAAAGGGTGGGCCTTGGAACCTTTCACAAGCAACATATAGACGCGTTGTTTCAAATGAGGTCCTGGGCACCTCCCCTGATTCACTGAATCGGGATTCCAGGCTAGGATCCAGAATCCTGCCCTTCTTAACCAAATGCATCCTGATATCCTCTACAGGGTCCAGACAGCTTGCCAAGTTTCTCCAGATTTCTTGTTGCTAAGAATCACACACGGTGCTGGTTAGGCTTCTGGCTTTTCAGGCCCTGTCCCTAAAGATGCCTGGTTGAGGTGAAGCTCGGTGCTTATGAGTTGGTTTATGAGCGCACAAGCTGGCAGAGAGGCAGGCAGAGAGAGAGGGAGAAGCAGGCTCCCACTGAGCAGAGAGCCCAATGAGGGGCTCGATCTCAGGACCCTGAGATCATGACCTGAGCCGAAGGCAGATGCTTAACTGACTGAGCCCCCCAGCCCCCCCCACCCTGCAAGAATATTTCAAAAGTCATTTTTAGGTTTTCTTTCTCTTGCTAGGAACAGATTTGCAAAAGGGTCATTATGAAACTTTTCATGAGCTTGGGACAGAAATCAGGTCTGACCTGAGGTGCTAGTTTTGGTGGAGAAGACAGGCAACCTGTTTGTTATTATTTGCATAAATATGACATGACTTGCAGACTAAATCAGCTGACCTCAAACGCCATTGCTCTCCGTGTTTGCTCAGGAAGTCGTTTATTAATGCGTTGCTTAGGTGTAACTCAGGGATGCTAACCTTTTTTTCCTTGTGCATTTCTCCTGGGAAATTAACTGGATAAAAGCAAGGACTGTTTCTAAAAGGAGATAAACGCGCCTTTGTTTCATGGGTGAGTGAGCAGGACATACAGGAAAAAATAATTCACTTGCTGAAGCCTCCCATGGGATCTTCTCCAACTTTCACATGCACGAAAATAACCTGGGGATCTTGATAAAATGCAGATTCTGATTCAGTGGGCCCAGGGCTGAGTATGAGATTCTGCCTTTAACACTAGCCCCCAGGTGATGTCATTGTGGCTTGTCCTCTGAGCACACTTTGAATAGCAAAGGGCTAGAATACAGCATTCATTCTGGGGTGTGGAAATGATTTTATTTCCCCAGATTTGTTGACACGTAACTGGCATGTAATATTATGTAAGCTTGAGGTGTGTAGTGTGATGATGTGATGTGTGTTTAGGTTGTGAAATGATTGCCATAGTAAGGTTAGTTAACATGTTAGTTAGTTAGTGTTAGTTAACACTTCACATAATTACCATTTTTTTATTTGTCATGAAAACTTCAAATATCTACTGTGCTAGTAGCTTTCTGCTAGCTTTCTACTAATATCTACTAGATACCAGCTAGTAGCTGGTATAGAGTATTGCTAACTAGAGTCACCCGCTGTATATTACATCCCCAGAACTTACTCACCTATAACTGGAAGCTTGTGCCCTTTGATGACTGTCACCCATTTCCTCCATCTCCCACTTCTGGCAACCACTAATCTGCTCTGTTTCTATGAGTTTATTTTCTTTGATGGCACATATAAGTGAGTTCATACAGTGTTTGACTTTCTGCCTGACTTACTTCCCTTAGCATGATGCCCTCAAGCTTCATTCACTTCATTGTTGTAAATGTAGGCTCTCCCTCCTTTTCATGGCTGAATAATATTCCCTCGTGCACATGCGTGCATGTGTGAGAGTCTGTGTGTGTATGTGTGTGTGTGTGTGTGTGCGCACATGTGTGTGCATGCACCATGATTTCTTTATCCATTCATCTACTGGCTGTCACTTAAATTGTTTCCATGTTGTGGCTGTTACTAGTATAAATGCTGCCATGAGCATGAAGTACAGATACCTTCTTGAGTACACTTTTCATTTCCTTCAGAAAAGTACCCAGAAGTGAAATTGCTTGATCATATGGTGGTTCTATTTTTAGTTTTTTGAGAAACCTCCCCTACTGTTTTCCACGGTAGCTGTACCACTTTACATCCTGACCAACAGTGCACGAGGGGTTCTTCTCTCTACCTCCTTACCAACACTTCTTATCTCTTGTTGGTTATTTGATAATAGTCTAACAGATTTGACGTGATATCTCACTATGGTTTTGATTTGCATTTATCTGATGATTAGTGATGTTGAGTACTTTTTCATGTACCTCTTGGCCATTGGTCTCTCTTTTTTTGGAAAAAAATGTCTATTCAGGTCTTTTGTCCATTTTTACATTGAATTCATTTTTAGTTTTAGTTTTTGTTATTGAGTTGTATGAATTCCTTATAGATTTTAGATATTAACCCCTTATCAGATATATGTATTGTGAATATCTTCTCACATCCCACAGGCTGTGTTTCCATTTTGTTGATTGTTTCTTTTGGGTGGAGGAGCTTTTTAGTTTGATGTAGTCCCATTTGTTGATTTTTGTTTTTGTTGCCTTTACTTACATTGTCAAATCCAAAAAATATATGCCAAGACCAATATTAGGAGCTCACCTCTCTTTTTTTTCTAGGATTTTTAGAGTTAAAGGATTTTAGAGTTTAGGATTTTAGGGTTTTAAGGTCTTATGTTTATGTCTTTAAACCATTTTGAGTTGATATTTGTATGTGGCATAAGATAGGGGTCTCGTTTCATTCTTCTGTATGTGGCTGTTCAATTTTCCCAACACCATTTATTGAAGAGACCATACTTTTGTCCATGTATATTCTTGGCTTCTTGGTCATAAATTAATTGACCGCATATGCACAGATTGATTTCTGGGCTGTCTATTCTGTTCCATTGGTCTTTGTGTCTGTTTTTATGCCAGTACCATACTGTTTCCATCACTGGAGCTATGCAGTATAGCTTGAAATCAGGAAATGGGATGCCTCCAGCTTTGTTCTTCTCTCATAGGATTGCTTTGGCTATTTGGGGTCTTTTGAGGTTCCATATGAATTTTAGGTTGCTATAAGCAACCCTAGTGGTTGGGCTCTGCAGATTCCCCCAGTGATCCGCATGAGGTTAGACCTGAGGAGGGTTCCTGGGTAGCATCCTGGAATCCTGGGGCAACTGGATGTCCCCTTTGCCTTCTCTTTCTCCCACTGGAGAGACAGCAGGCCTTGGCGGGAGAGGGGTCCTAGCCAGTGCAGTGCTCTGCCAGCCTGGGGGAGAGGCACGCAGTGAAAATGTTGCTGCTCCTCTTACCTTTATAATGTGCTCCTCTCAGTCTCTGTGATCCAAGGGGTGCTTCAGCCCCACCCCAGTTCTGGTGTCTTATTTGTGGATAGTTGTATGTTTGTCTTCTTGTGAGTGGGACTGAAGTGGGAACTGCCTACGTCGCCATCTTGGTAACGTTTGTTCTAATGATGACCCTCTTACTGCAGCTTTCTGTGAGGACCTCAGTAAGCAGTAGGAGAGCTCCGCAGGAGAGTAATGAATGTGAAATTTACCTCAAAGAATAGTGGTGGGAGCAGAAAGTGCTCCCAGAAGAAAAGGTGGAAGGGTGATAGAATATTATGCAATTTCTCAGAGCTTTGAACGAGAGCTTAGAGGAAGTGTCTGCCGGTAGAAACCTCAGCAGAGAACTAGCAGGCGCTGCTTCTAGAGACAGTTTGAGAAAGTCATGAGGGGTCCTGCCCACCATTGACTGATCTGGGAACTCTGAGAGCTTCCACAAAGAAATGGGGGTGACGCCAAGTGCAGGAGATCTCTGTTATCAAACTGCCTACGCACGATCACTTTCTGGGAGAGAGAAGGAAGGTAGGCTGCAGTTCTGGGCAAGGAGAGAATAGAGATTTAGAGTTTCTCATTTTTCTTGAGTACCTGGGAGGCTGGAACGACGCTTTTATCTCACCAAGCAATCTGGCTGCATTGGAAGCCTAGAAATACTGTGCATTGGTGTCGGGTGGGGACAGGAACAGGAGAGAGTGTTGTGTCAGTATAAAGACCCCATAGTCATCTGGACTTTGGATTTCCATCCTGGACAAAGAAGACCATATAAGCAATACTCTTCGAATACAACCAACAGCTTTTGAGAATTCCCTTAAAAATTGTCACTGTCGTCAGTTTGGCTTGACCTTGTCTCCTCGTGATTCCCACCACTACGTGTCCTAGTCGTCCTCAATCTTTCTAGGGAGGGTGGGATTCGTTTCATGCAGCTGGTTTTTCACTGTGTTCCTTCTGATGACTATTGTAAAAGTTTTATTTCTTTTCTACAGAACCTGAATGCTTGCCTTAATGTCCTTGGCTGCAAGAAATTAGATGAGTTTTTATCTCAGTAGAATATTAACTTTTCCATAGAAATTATAAATTCAAATTATGCACTGTGAAGGGGAATACAAAAGCTGAGAAAATTTAATGAGAAAAGAGTCTCTATTCAACTTTCTTATTATCTGGTAATTTAAAGCGCACATTAATTGGAGAATCTTGGATTTTGGCATTGCTCTACTCTGATGAAGTTTGAATATTTGGGAGAAAGGGCTTGAAGATTAGAAGCGGTCTGAAATGGGTCGTCACATTGCCTACAAGTTTCCCAAACTCTGTTCACAATTTTCATTTGAGAATTGTTCAAGGAAAAGGCTCCTCACCCCCATTCTCTTACTCTTTCACCTTAGTTTTTTGGCAGAAAAGAAAACCAAGAAGTCTGAAAACAGAAATTGCAGGTTAGGCATCACACTGGGCCAAGTCCTTAATGGACTGCCTGGTCTCAGAGGGTTAACATTTGGTTTCAGCAGAGTGTTTTTGTGGCCATGTACCATCTCACTATCTTTGGCTACAGTGGCCTTCAAGTATGGCATGTGGGGAAGTCTCCACAGAAGTAACCTGGAGAGGTGGTGGTGCCGATGGTTTGTCAGGAAAAAGGTGTTCCTGATGTGTAAGGCTTTGGGCTTGTTCAAGGTCAAGTCAGGCACTATTGTCCCTCCTGTAGGTGTTTGCATATGTCTGCCTTTCTCTGCCAAGAACATCATCTCCACTGGTACGTTTTCGAACTGACTGCCGTTATGTGTGTTGACGTAGAGATGAACTTGGTGCCACCTGGGCCACTTGATCCTGATCACCCAATCTCCTCTTTGTAAAAGGAGAGGAGTGCTTAAATTATTTTGCTGCAACCTTAGGAGAATATTTAAAGGTAAATACCAGATGTAAGCAATGTTTTTGGTATCATTCAGTGTGAATTAAGGTATATTTAATCAAGAAGTAAAAAGCGCTGAGATTTTGTCTGTTTTGATAGTGTCTGGACTGAAGATAGGAGGAGGGCGATAGGTGATTGAGTTTGAGAGAGGGATTATCACCCAAGACAATGGGAAAACAGCATAGAAAGGGAAGTGTGGGACACATAAAAGGGAAATGAGACATGATGATGCCACACGGGGCTGACCTTGTTTATTTTAGCTGGATTTGGGCAAATGAAAGCCAGAACAAGATATGGTTACATCATGAACAACAAATGAAAGCATTTCTATTTCTTTCTTTAAAAAAAAAAAAAAAGATTTTATTTATTTGAGGGAGGGAGGGAGAGAGAGAGCAGATGAGTAGCAGAGGGAGAGTGAGAAGTAGACTCCCTGCTGAGCGGGGATCCCAAAGGAGGGCTGGATCCCAGGACTCTGAGATCATGACCTGAGCCCAAGGCAGATGCTTAACCAACTGAGCCACCCGACGCCCCAGCATTTCTGTTTCTTATGATGTACGATTTTAAAAAATACAGAGTTAATTTACTATAAAGAAACAATGGAAGTGGCCAGTCACCTTTCACTGTAGTATTTCTAAAAATGTCATGTTTTAATACATAAATTATTATTGTTATTATTATTTAAAGATTTTATTTATTTATTTGACAGACAGAGATCACACGTAGGCAGAGAGAGGAGGAAGCAGGCTCCCTGCAGAGCAGAGAACCCGATTTGGGGCTCGGTCCCAGGACCCTGGGATCACGACCTGAGCCAAAGGCAGAGGCTTTAACCCACTGAACCACCCAGGGGCCCCTTAATACATAAATTAAAAGAAATTTTCATCAGGTGCCTGAGCAGCTCAGTTGATGATGCGTCCAACTCTTTGATTTCAGCTCAGGTCATGATCTCGGGGTCATGGGATCGTGCCCTGCATGGGGCTCCTGCTCTGTGCATGGTCTGCTTGAGATTCTCTTTCTCCCCCTGCCTTCCATCCCCCTCCCTGCTCACATGCTCTCTGTCTAAATAAGTAAATAAAATCTTAAAAAATATGTATATATTTTCACAAAGGTGGTTGTATGCAGTAGTCTCCTAGTCTTGAATTCCATAGTGCATATCTCCAGTTATACAGAGTGTGGGATAATAATGATAGTGACAATCTATATCCACATACATATATATATTACTTAAAAAGAGAATAAGTGTCCTTGAAAAAACTGACCTTGTGAAGTGTAACCTATGAAGTAACAAAACTATATGAATAGTCAGTTACTGGTAATCAAGTAAATGTTTCCTATGTCTTAGGTGTTGTCTAAACGTTTTATATGCAAACCCTCCCGCCTCCCCCATTTCTAATGATGGGTCATTCAAAACATATACAACAGGAAAGAGACCAATATAGCGATCTGCCCAGGATTCATTTCCCAGCCTCAACAATGAACAATTATGGCCACACTTGTTTTTATCTATATACCCATGGACTTCCCCTCCCATGTTATTTTTTTTTTTTTTTTAAAGATTTTACTTATTTATTTGACAGGCAGGGATCACAAGTAGGCAGAGAGGCAGGCAGAGAGAGAAGAGGAAGCAGGGTCCCCACTGAGCAGAGAGCCCGATGTGGGGCTCGATCTCATGACCCTGGGATCATGACCTGAGCTGAAGGCAGAGACTTTATTATTTTTTTTTTTTAAAGATTTTTATTTATTTATTTGACAGAGATCACAAGTAGGCAGAGAGGCAGGCAGAGAGAGAGAGAGGAGGAAGCAGGCTCCCCGCTGAGCAGAGAGCCCGATGTGGGGCTCGATCCCAGGACTCTGGGATCATGACCCGAGCCAAAAGCAGAGGCTTTAGCCCACTGAGCCACCCAGGCGCCCCGCCCCCATGTTATTTTGAAAGAAATCCTAGACATCATATTATTTTATCCATAATATTTCCCTATGTGTTTGTAAAATATAAGAACTCTTCTCTTTTTTAAAGATCTTATTTATTTGAGAGCAAGAGAGACTGAGGGAGAGAGAGCATGAGCAGGGGGAAGGGCATAGGGAGAGGGAGAAGCAGACTCCTTGATGAGCAGGGAGCCCGACACAGGGCTTGATCCCAGGACCCTGGGACCGTGACCTGAACCAGAGACAGACACTTAGCCAACTGAGCTACTTGGGCACTTGAAAGATAAGAAGTCTTAACGAAATAAAATCACACACAATGCCATTATGGTACTTGAAAATAATATAACAGTTTACTGTCATAGAAAGGGAATCGTAAAATCATGGTATCATAAAATACCATTAAAAAGTGTTCAGCTTTCTAAGGTTCAACAAACCAGTGGTTAATGGTTTAGGTTCTTCCATAGGGAAGCTTGTGTTTTTCTGATGTTTGCCGATGCTATCGTTAGTGACCTAAATCCATTAATTAGGGCTTCTAAAATTGTCATGGTCTCATTCTAGCAACTTTTTTTCATGTATTAGCTAATAACTTCAATAAAGAGAAATGCTTCCTCTTAATGACTTTTCTCCCTAATGGTATAATTTGTATAGGAAACTCAAGACACATGCTTGATTTCTCCTCTGTATTTACCAGTTTTTTAAAATTATGAGTTAGTAAGCATCCTCCAACAGTGATCAATTAGTGTGATTATTTGGGGGGAGGTCATTTTGGTATCATAGATTACATACACATACTGTGAACCCACATGCATACATACATGAGACATACTACCTTAGTATGTTTCAGTCTGTTGCAGTTATTTTCCTTATTAGTGTCCAAATTATCTCACATTAATCAGTGAGAGCTTATTCATACTGGCTCCTGACTTCTTTTGTACGATACCTGTCGTCTTTTGCAGGGTCTGTGTCAGATGGTAGGACTCTAGCCTCATCTATACATTTCCTATTTTTGTGTCTGTAAACAGCCGTTTCGACAAGAAGCCCTGGTTCTTTCTAGTGAGGAAAAAATTTATTCTAGTCTGTAGGGGTCATCATTGCCTCTCCGTGGATGATACTGGCAAATATATTGATAAGTTTGTAAGAGAAACAAAACAAAACCAAACAAAACCATGAATTTTCTTGATAGTTTCAGTTCAAATTCAGGACTTACGGTTTTTACTTAACTTACTTGAATATCCCCTCTCTATCTTCTTTCCCTTATTCCAGCAATACCAATTCTCAATAATGGTAGGAATTAGAGTATCACATAAATACTCAACTCTTTATTCCTTAATATGCTCCCAACAGCCTGAGAGTAACAATCCCAACACTACTATATGATTATAGAAAAGAGTACATGACTTTTTGGGGGTAGTTTTCTTTGTCCTTAACATATTCGCGCTTTTAGAATTTTTTTCTGTACCATTCAGGAACGTGCAGACAAACTATTGTGTTTTTATTTTTTATTTTTATTATTGTGTTTTTAAAGTTGCATAGAAGAGGGGTGCCTGGGTGGCTCAGTGGGTTAAGCCTCTGCCTTCAGCTCAGGTCATGATCTCAGGGTTTTGGGATCGAGCCCGGAATCAGGCTCTCTGCTCAGCGGGGAGTCTGCTTCCCCCTCTCCCTCTGTCTGCCTCTCTGCCTACTTGTGATCTCTCTCTCTCTCTCTGTTAAAAAAAATAAATAAATTAAAATAAGGTTGCATAGAAGAGTTTAGTTTCTCTATGTATGGCCGTACCCACCAATGAGATACACATTTAGGATCCCTTTATTTTAATTTTGGTACTGAATTTAAAAAGTAGTAACTAGGTTTTATGATTATGTAAAACATTTACATAGTTTCAAATATCCAAAATGAAGTGGATTCGGGCAAAGCTAACTTCTTTCCTTGGGCGACCCACCCAATTCCTTTTTTTTTCTCTGTCACTTATGTATAGGTTTTAAAAATAATATTGACGTTTATTATTTTACTTTTTGTTTGAAAACATAAGCAGATACTTAAATACCTTCCCTGACCTACCACTCTTTGATGAAGGATAGCAAACCATACCAACGTTTCTTCGTCTCATTCTTTCTCCTTCATAGTATATTCTCAGGGTCATGCCACAGGAGAATAGAGATACTCCTCGTCCCTTTTTTGGCAATGACTACTTTTCCATTGGGTGGATATCTTAGAGGTTATTTGGTCAGTCGGACTTCTACAGGACATATGGACTGTTAACCTGTGTTTTGATTCTACTACAAAGTCTTGGAGAATACCGCTTGGTTCATAGACCCTTAGGATTGTTTAAATGTAGCTTTATGATAGAATCTGAGAGGTGGGATCCATGGGTGACATGATACACACACACACACACACACACACATATGATTTTGATATATATGATAAATAATATATCTAGATATATCATATATATGATTTTGTCATATATTGCCAAATCACCCCTCCCCCATCTTCCATTCTTTCTCACAACAACTTGTCCTTTGTCCTCACAACTTGTCCTTGGAGTATGTTCTTACACTTTTGGCTTTTGAGGGAGGAAAAAAAAATAGGTGAGAAGAGATGGCTCGGTTTAGCTTTGTTTTGTATTTCTCTTGTGATGGTTAGGAGCCCTTTGCATTTCTCTTTCCGTGAACTTTCTTTTCCTTAATCTTACCCATTTTTCTGTTGGGTGCTTAGTTACTTAGGGTTTTACTTCTCTCTATTTAGAAATCCTTCACATATTAGAGATTTTTAAACTTTATGATAAAAATGAAATTATTTTTCTAGTTGGCCATGTGTCTTTTTGTTTACTTCTGTGGTCTTTTGTCACAGAAAAGCTTTATTTAAATTTTTGTTTTATCAAATTTATGTATCTAATTCTTTATTGCTTCTCAGCTTGAGTCATAGGAATCCCTTACTTTCAGGTCACAGAGGAATTTGCTTCTAGAATTACAGATTTAAATTTTTTATTTTAAAGATTTTATTTATTTATTTGACAGACAGAGACCACAAGTAGGCAGAGAGGCAGGCAGAGAGAGACGTGGAAGCAGACTCCCTGCTGAGCAGAGAGCCTGATGTGGGGCTTGATCCCAGGACCCTGAGATCATGACCTGAGCTAAAGGCAGAGGCTTAACCCACTGAGCCACCCAGGTGTCCTACAGATTTATACATTTAAGTATCTTATCCCTTAGGATAAGGTATAATGTGAGTATAATGTGAGGGAGGAATCCAATTTTATTTTTTCCATATGACTAGTTAGCCCAATACAGCTTATTAAAAAGTCCATCTTTTACCCAATGATGTGATATGCTGCTTTTATTGTATATTAATTTTGTATCTACAATTGGGTCCATTTCTGGATTTTCTAATATGTTTCATTGTTCTGTGGCAATTTATGTACTGATAACTATACTTTTTCAATTCTAGAGTCTTCATAACATGTTCTAATAATGTCATGGCTAACTTTCTGCCCTCACTACCTCATTGCTCTTCTTTTTTATGGTGTTCTTTATTATTCTTACTTATTTGCTTTTCCAAATGACCTTAATAATCAATGTACAGAATCTGGTTCTAAAAAAAAATCTGAACGTATTTTTGTTGGGATTGTGTAACTGTTTAAATTAGATCAAATGAGCACTGTACTGATGTATATGAAAAATTATAGCAATATGAGTTTTTAATAATCAGAAGTGATATATAATCATAAAATATTTGTTTTCACTTTAGTGTTAACAATTAAGTTTAACATTAGTGCTAAGACTTTTATATAGAACATTGTATCTCTACAAGAGTTTGGCTTGACCTGAAGCACAATTGCATTTGTTTAATAAGAGTGATTCATAAGCACGTTTTTCTATAGCTGTGGGTGCATTCATAACTGGGCTAGTCAAGGAAGCCACTCAATGAAATCATAACAGTTGTGGGTACTTTTCTTTCACTTTATTGTCTGGATCATGTTTCATGGTTTTATGATTAAGAATGGATATTTAGGCATAGCTTTCCAAAACAAAATCTGCTCTTCTGGCTGTTTCTGAATCTTCAATAAGCCAATTAGCTACAACTGAAATGCAGTGAGTCTGAGTTCTCATTGTTGTTGCCTGTGAACATCATTTCATCAAAGTCAAAGTTTCATATGTCAGAACTTGCTTTTCACATTGGAGTTGTGTGGACTGGCTACAATAGATCACAGTTGCTCTCTCAGCCATGCCCAGTTCCAGTGCCATGGAGGGACCTAGCACATTTCATATTTATTGTTTTCCTTCCTTCATTCATCATTAAAGAAGCTACTTAATATATCCGAATAAAGTTCCTGCTCTTAAAGTTTAGAATAAGTAGGTAAATCAAAGCTGAAACTCAGTGCAGTAAATAATATGTATCCACTGGGGCTACTGAAGGATGTACTCCAACAAAACAAAAGAGAAAAAGAGTAGAGAAGAGGACTTGCAATACAGGCTGGGGGTGAGAGGTGGTGAAAGGAATCCCTAGGAAGATGATGAAGTAATTTACAGGTGAGAACAAAGCACTAAGTCTAGAGAGCAACTAGTCTCAAATGCAATTAGAGAACACAGGATTCTAGGGGGAATGTCTCCAAGCAGTTGAAAATGATAGAATACTTCACTATGTAATGGGGGTAAGAATTACTTCTGATTGAGAATTTGGGTATGAAGTAGTGATGGGTAGATAAAGAAAGTGGTACCAACCATAAAAACCAAAACAAACCAAATGAAATAAATACCAACTCCATGATAAGCCAACGTTGGGCAATAAAGAGGATGTGTCTGTACTATATGGCATGGTTTGGCTTCTGATAATATTTGCACTGTAACAATAACAGTGCTAAGTACTAATCTAACACATTTAGTGTAATTATGCTTGGAGACTGCAGAGAGGGTAAGAATGTGTGGAGAAAAGGTGTAGGGGCGGGGGTAGTATGAGAGACCCTCAGGTTCTGTGACAGCAAGTCAACAGGTGCTATTCTAAAATTGAAAAGTTAAGAAACAGGAGTATGTGTGACTTAGAGATTGTAAAGGAAATGCAAAAAGAAACGTCTAAGAGAGTGGAGGGTCATCGCTTCTGGGGAAGGAGAGCAGGCTGTATGGAAGACAAAGAGAGCTATTAATTAAAAAAAAAAATTATTTACTTATTTGAGAGAGAGAGAGAGGAAGAGAGAGCCCAAGCAGGGAGGATGGCAAGCAGTGGGAGAGGGAGAAGCAGGCTCCCTGCCAAGCAGGGAGCCCGATACAGGATTCCATCCCAGGACTCTGGGATCAGGACCTGAGCCCAAGGCAGATGCTTAACTGACAGACACAAGGGTGCCTTGGGCTGTTAATTTTGAAAATAAATTCTGTAGAACCATGTGGCCTGTTAAACGACCTACATGTATGGCATTGATATATTACATTGCTGAAAGAGAAGGTAAGGCCAGAATCAGGTGTGGCAAAGGCGACATGATGAGATGCCCATGCTTGGTAACATAATCCATTATCTGTATCGACAACCCTAACAAACATTAAGGGGAAAAAAAAAGTAACACAAACAACCCAGGTCTGGAGTAGAATGGTTAGGGTAATCATCACAGATCGTATCGGAAGTCAGACGGTGTCTCAGTTGAGCAAATATTGTTGGGTTGATAAAACCAAGAAAATTTGCTATTTCCAAATGCAATTTCTATTTAAATGAAATGAGCTCAATGTGTCAACTGCTAATTAAATTAGAACTCCAGGGAGACCATGAAAAGCTGTTAATTGTAAATACATCTTGGAAGTGAAAATATTGTGCTCTGGGTTAATACATTAACACCTCCAATTTGCCAAAGAATCCGTATTAATGGCCAATTTACTACTCACTGAGAAATCATATGACTGCTGAAGTGTGTAAAAAGAACATCTGGAGTTACAAAACCCATTATTTCCTTTGGAGAGGGGGAAATCGTTGGCTGAAGTCATCAACTACCTTCATATGCCACCCCCCTTGGAATGCACCATGTCATTATTATCTTTGGGATTTGGGGGCAGGGTGGGGGGAAGAGTGGGAAGGAAAAAAGTATAAACCAATATAAACCTCATTCAAACCACTAATTTTTAAGCATTTTATATCTAAAATTTTATAGCTTGGGCAAATCTATTTTTTTTCCTCATTTCTCCTTTTCCCATTTCTTAAAAATCATGATAAAACTGAGAATAAACTCGGTCATGGAAAAGCTGCACACACACACGAAGGGTTTCCAGGGTTTTAAAAAATATATATATTTATTTATCTGACAGAGAGAGAGCAGCGAGCATACAAGCAGGAGGATTGGCAGGCAAAAGGAGAAGGAGAAGCAGGCTCCCCACCAAGCAGGGAGCCTGATGCAGGGCTCAGTCCCAGGACCCTGGGATCATGACCTGAGCCCAAGGCAGACACTTAACCAACAGAGCCACCCAGGGCTCTTAAATGTATATATCAAGTTTTACCTACCAATAAGGGAAGTAGGGACTGGACTGGGTTCCTGTTGGAAGATAAACTGAGGCCTATTAAAAATTTTGTGTTTATCTGAGCAAAAATTGATTCAGAGTAGGCAGCCTCCAATCCATCAGCTAGAAGCTCTGAGGAATTCTACAAAATGAGAAATTCAAAGACAGAAGAGAGCAGGAACAAAGAAATTATACTAGGCAACAAACAAACAAACAAACAAAAACAACCCAGGCTGTTTATGGCAGCGATCTGTCAGACAGATGAGCTAACTGGTCCTCATCTGTTATTTCCTGATTGACTGGTCTAAGATTCCATTTCTGAGAGAACTGAAATTCTAGTTAGGTCTCCATTTGGTGACATGGGGCTTAGCATAAACCACTCCATTTGGGGTCTGTTGTCTTGCTTTTTAACATATCCCAAGAGCTGGATTTATCACTGGCCTTTCCTGATGTCTCAACATAGAAGACTGAGTTCCATGCTAGCTAGGATGTCCCATTTCTTGTCTCTTTCTTCCACGTTCTTAGGGTTTCACTTTCCATATCATTAGGGATATTAGAATGAACACTCCGGAAACGGATGTTTATTTTTAGGGCTACCACAGGGTTTGAGCCTTTCTTTTCTGGGGTACCTTCTGCAATCCCTTTAACAATACACATGTAGGTACTGGGATACGTTAACATCATACAGCCTGGGATCTTAGCAAGGAATTACAGCCATGAGATAAATACGGCCTTTGCTCTAAGTGTTTGTTTGTTTGTTTGTTTTTTTTTTTTTGGTTTTGTTTTGTTTTTTAATTTGGAGGTTATGTCTTTTTTTTTTGGATTTATTTATTTATTTATTTATTTATTTATTTATTTGACAGACAGAGATCACAAGTAGGCAGAGAGGCAGGGAGAGAGAGGAGGAAGCAGGCTCCCTGCTGAGCAGAGAGCCCGATGCGGGGCTTGATCCCAGGACCCTGAGATCATGACCTGAGCCGAAGGCAGAGGCTTTAACCCATTGAACCATCCAGGTGCCCCTGGAGGTTATATCTTAACCAAAAAGTTCTCAAAGGTGACACAGCACAATAGATAGTGGCGATTTGGGCAGAATTTCAGATTCCGAATAAAATCTGAAACAAGCAAACATGAAACAAAATACAGCTCATTTAAAAGTGGGCGAGAACACACATGGCCTCAGCCCCAGATGGCACATTTATGAGCTCAAGGTGACCTTCTGTGACTGAGGGGCAAAGTTCAGAGTTCATGGTCTGTACTGCTGTCAAAACCTTCCAGCAGAAGCTCATCCTCAAAGATTGGTCCTTTTGGAAAGAGGGAGCTTTTTTGTTTGTTTTGAAGTTTCTGAATCCATGAAACCAAGGTGGGGACTACGGGCTTCTCCCCGCCTTCCCCCTCCCCACTGGCCCCGCCATCTTCACCCCATCTGAATTCAGTGTTTCTCTCAGACTGTTTCCACAGCGAGGTAAACGCTAGGGCAAAGGGGCTGCTTCAAAGCAAATGAGGCCCTTAATTTATCATAAAAAAAGAAGACTGGTTGTTAAGGTTTTATTGGATTACAATAAAGGCTCCTAGCACTAGGAGTCTGTGGTTTGATTCCCGGCATCACTGGGAGAGCTTGAAATCATAACCACAGATTATAGCAATGAGCTTCCAAATTTCCATATCCTAAGCAAAGATGCTGCTTTCTTGGACCTAATGTGGAATTGCATGCTCTGTGATTTTAGGATATGTATTGGAAAATTTTCTGTTTGGATATCGCGTCAGGAGGGCTGTGATTCTCCAGTCACCTCTGTGGTTCCAGAGCTAGTGTTCCTCAAAAAAAAAAAAAAAAAAAAGGAAAGAAAAAAAAATACTAAAAACAAAAGATGATTGTTGTAACTCCCTCCATTCTGTTCTCTTGTACCACTTGAAGGTTTTCATTAATTTTTTTTTCTTTCACTGGGTTCAGTAAAAGTTCTTACAAGGTCATATTAGGTTATAGCAGAGGCTTATGGAAAGCTTTTAGGTCTGCCTCTCTTCCCAAGCTCCTGATTAGAGGTTGTGTTTTATCGACTAAATAGACCCTAAAACCTCTCATCTTTGATATGTGTGTGTGTGTGTGATATACACACACATACATATACATATATCTATGCAATTTTATATATACTACTATATATCTATTTTTAAAATTATCAATATTTTTTGGTCTGGCAGACAAACCATTGGGTCATGTTGGAATGGAAATGCAAGAATAAGTCGAAGATCTAAACTGATACATTTCAGTTTTCTTCGTGTAAGATACATCTGATTGAACCGGTAAAGAAAATTAACACCAGTTCGCTTTCCTTCCTTCTTCATACTCATTGGTGTGTATCCACATCTATAACAAAATGAGAACAAAACCAGTAAGAAACTCAGGCATGGGTTCATCCCACTGTTTGAAACTCTTGGTAGTCTTTGCCTTTGGCTGTCCAGGCTCAGAGCTACCCCAACATTATAGGAAGCCGTGTCCTACTTTTCACAGTTGGAGAGGGAAGCGTGGATCTGTTTGGGAAGCAGAGTCAGTGCCTGGAGAAATGGAAGACAGTCATTGAGAGTTTCTCTGTACTGGTTCAGATGCCTTTTTTCGGAAATAGAGAAGTCATAGAAAACTCAGAGTCAAGCAATGAAGAAGTATCTTATCTCATAGTAGTGGAACTTCAGAAGATAGGAGTCTCCTGACGTATGTTTATTAGTGGTTCCATCATGTCACCAAGGACTTTGGCTGATTTGGGTTGTTCTCCAAATATCCATTCCCTGTAATAGGATTAAACATCCCTGCCCATGTTCACATGACTTGCCCTACTCCTATGGGCATCGTACACCCCTCCCCCCTCAACCCCACCACTTCTTCCTGACTTTGGGCTTGGCCCATAACATGCTCTGGCCGGTGGTGAGAGAGAACAGGCATGACACACGCATGCAGGGACTTGAAAGGCATAGCCTGAGTCTTTGCAGGTTGCTGCTTTCTGCTGGGATAACAACCCGTCTTCGTAGCCGCTACTTCTGAGCCTGGATCTGGACCAAGAAGACACTTGGGATGACCAGGCCCAGAAGTCCCACAGTCCTCAAATGACAAAGGGAAATAAATATGTGTTGCTTTTAAGCCACTCACACATTGGAGTTGTTTATTGCCACAGGAAAATATGACTAATTTTAGAACCCAGTGTCCTTCCATCTCTCCGTTCCTGTCCCTGCCAGTGGAGGCTGCTTTCTAAAGTGAGTTTCCCTTGCGGTTGGAGAACGGCAGTGGCTGGTCCAAGCATCAGCTCCAGATGGGATGGTAGCCAGAGGCAGAATAGGGACCATCTCGTTCTGCATTTCCTTAAAAGTGGAGACACATTTTGCAGAAGCTCCATGGCAGACCTCCTCTGGGGCCTCCCTGAGCAGAAATAGGTCACAGGCTCCCCTCGAAGCCTTGACGTTGGCGAGGTGCATGGGACCACTGGGATGGACTCCCCAGCTGGGTCAGCTGACACTCTTCGGAATCATGAATGAGATGGGGCTGGGAACCGTTAGCTCCCCGGGCCTGCAGGCAGAGGGGAGAAGTGAAAGTTAGCAGGCAACCCTGCCTGCTCCCTACTCCTTCCTTAGTCTTCCATGACCCTTTACACCTCTCCTCTTCCCCCCACATCTGTTTTCCCAGCCATTTCCACTTTGTTCTTCATTTTACGCTTCATCCTCCTCTTACTTTGCCCTCCTTTTCCACAAGCGATGGGATATTCAGAGGAGAGAGACCATCATAGTTCATGGAGAAAAAAATTATTTCAATCCCCCCCCCACCCCAAGCAGAGCATCCGTGTGCCCAAGACATGGATAAAACATGTTGGCTGGGTTCCTAAGAAACTCTGAATTCACATCTATCCAGGGGAGCTTCTCCATTCAGATCTACCAGATCCCTGTTCAAATCTACCAGAAACTTTCGAAGGTCCACGTTTTGAGTGTTAGAGAGAAGAGGGAACTGTTTCTCTGTTGTCCATGCAGGAGGCCTAGAAGCGAGGCCTTGTGCCCACGGGGAGGTGGCCGTTCTCAGGGACAGTGCTGGAAACTGCAAGATGATCTGATATTCTGAGCAATACAGTTGTTAGGGTTTCCTGAATGGTCTTGTTGGTTTCCCAGCTTCCAGTCCAAGCTCAAAGCCCAGAACGGGAGCCCTGAATGGTGGCTCCAAGGGAAGGCAAGGAGCAGAAGCTTGAATAGGCATCAGGTATTCAATTTACCGTACATGGATTTCTCGGATTTTCTGTTTCATATGACTATATTCCCTTGAAGATTGGTTTTCTGAAAATAAAACAAAGCAAAACAACAACAAAAAAACACATACGTTCTGAAAATGTTTGGTAAAATACATCTTAAGTGCGTTCTCTTTTTATTTTTTTTAAAGATTTTATTTATGTATTTGACAGAGATCACAAGTAGGCAGAGAGGCAGGCGGAGAGAGGGGGAAAGCAGACTCCCTGAGCAGGGAGCCCTATGTGAGGCTCAATCCCAGAACCCCAAGATCATGACCTGAGCCAAAGACAGAGGCTTAACCCACTGAGCCATCCAGGCACCCCAAGTGTGTTCTCTTTTTAAAGCCAGATGTGATGCAAGTTCTTTTTGCCATGCCTGATGCATTGATTACTTCCTCCTTAAGGGGGTAAAAAGCCATGGAGATTGATCATTAAGATTCTAGAAACAGACTTCCTGAGATTTATTGCAATACTACCATTCAATACCTCGTTTCTCTGTGTCTTACTTTCCTCACTGGCCAAACTAAGTGGTAATGCATATATTCATTTAGCAATGAAACGAGATGATACGTTAGCAATGATACGTAGTAAATATCATCTAAGTGTTACTCTTTTAAATCTCTCTTTCCGTCTTCCTTCTTCTCTCTCTCTCTTTTTTCACCCCTAAGAAAATATTTTCTGTAGGGAAACAATTGAATCTTAGGAAGAGGGAGATTTATGTATGTAGACCCCAAAGTACACCCATGAAATGGTTAGGTGGGATAAAGGAGAGAGGTATAAAGTAACATTTGTGTTGTTCTATTTTAAGAGTCCATTACAGACAAAGATGTATCTATATCTGTTGAATCTACTGTAACTATTATAATATTGAGGAGGTTGTCTTATACTATTTGTTTTTTTTCCCCTGGGCCAGGATGGAGGATATTTTCATTTCTTATGTTCTTTTATTAAAAGTGATAAGAAAATGGATAATTTTTCTTCTGTTTTCAGTATCTTCCTATAACATGTGTTTAAATGGCAACACTTGTATTCTTTGTTTGGCCTCAGAAATCTAAGAAACACTTGTAGAGATCTTTCACAGAATCATAAAACAAAGTAATTACATAACTGATAAATTGGAAAAGTCTGTGAAAGCGTGAAGATAAGGGACCATGTTATGGGGCAGAAAGCAGCCTGCTGCGGTTGGCAATGGCACCAACAATGTGGTTATTGTATGGCATATAACAACAACAACAACAACAAATCGAGCTTTCCCCTCCAACCCATCCCATGGCACCATTTTTAGCCAGTCTCCTCTGATAGTAATGGCCAACTTTGGACAACCTTAAAAGGCATTTGAGCACTTAAGGTCTGTGTGACGATTTGAACTCGTTCTTCTTTTCCTGGATGGAAGGAAACAGCAATGAACTGAGCTCTTAGAATCTCCATTCTGTAGCCTGATACCCTTTGATATTCTGAGGCATACTGTAAATCTCTTTTTCCTGCAGTCACGAGGGCTGTAATATGGTCATTTTTGCCACCTGTAGAGAAGGTATGGTTGTCTCCACTGAAGATCAGAGAGAGTAAGGCCCAAGGTTACTTGGCTAGTAATTGTGGACAGTGCTGGACCCAAATATGCCCTCAGTCCCCTGTTTAGTGATTATACCCTGAAAGCTATCCTCTACATCTTGCCACTGTGGACTCCCTGCCATGGGATCTTTTCACCTTCTTGGTACTTGATCCCTTTTAATAGAGAAGCAGTTTTCAAACTCTGGTCCATGAACCCTTAAAGGTCCTTAAGGCCCTTTCAGGGGTTCATGAGGTCAAAGCTATTTTCATTATGACCCTAAGACTTTGTTTATGTTCTTTACTGTGCTGACATTTATACTGATGGTGCAGAAGCAATGAAGGAAAACTACTGGTGCCTAGATACACCAAGGCAGTGAGAACACATCTTTTGTCTGATGCACTGTATGATCAAATGAGAAGGACCCACAAAGTGCTTTGTGGCCCACCAAAGCCTAATGCCCTCTTGAAGAGAAGCCCTTCTGCAACTGAGTTACAGACTGAATTAGTTGCTTTTTTCATGAGATGCTCTTCAATTTAAAAGAATGACTAGCTGACAAACTTATATTTAGGCTTTTGACAGGCACTTTTTTTTAATTGTGTTATATTAGTCCGCATAAAATACATCATTCGTTTTTGATGCAGTGTTCCAAGATTCATTGTTTATGTACAACACACAGTGCTCCAAGCAATATGTGCCCTCCTTAATACCCACCACCAGGCTCACCCATCCCCTAGCCCCCTCCTCTCTGAAACCCTCAGTTTGTTTCTTGGAGTCCACAGTTTCTCATGGTTCATCTCCCCCTCTGATTTCCCCCAATTCACTTTTCCTTTCCTTCTCCTAATGTTATTCCTTATGCTCCTTCTCCTAATGTTATTCCTTATGCTCCTTATGCTCCTTCTCCTAATGTTATTCCTTATGCTCCACAAGTAAGTGAAACCATATGATAATTGACTTTCTCTGCTTGACTTATTTCACTCAGCATAATCTCCTCCAGTCCCATCCATGTTGATGCAAAAGTTGGGTATTCATCTTTTCTGATGGCTCAGTAATATTCCATTGTATATATGGACCACATCTTTATCCATTTGTCTGTTGAAAGGCATCTCAACTATTTCCATGGTTTGGTGATTGTGGCCATTGCTGCTATGAGGATTGAGATACATATGGCCCTTCTTTTCACTACATCTGTGTCTTTGGGGTAAATACCCAGTAGTGCAGTTGCCGGGTCATAGGGTAGCTTTATTTTTAATTTTTTGAGGAATCTCCACACTGTTTTCCAAAGTGGCCGCACCAACTTGCATTCCCACCAACAGTGTAAGAGGGTTCCCTTTTCTCCAAATCCTCTCTAATATGTGTTGTTTCCTCTCTTGTTCATCTTTGCCATTCTAACTGCTGTAAGGTGGTATCTCAATGTGGTTTTGATTTGAATTTCCTTGATGGTTAATGATGATGAACATTTTTTATGTGTCTGTCTGCTAGCCATTTGTATGTTTTCATGGAGAAGTGTCTGTTCATGTCTTCTGCCCATTTTTTGACATGATTATCTGTTTTTTGGGTGTTGAGTTTGAGAAGTTGGATATCAGCCCTTTGTCTCTCATGTCATTTGCGAATAAATTCTCCCATTCTGTGGGTTGCCTCTTTGTTTTGTTGACTGTTTCCTTTGCTGTACAGAAGCTTTTTATCTTGATGAAGTCCAAAAGTTCATTTTTGCTTTTGTTTCCTTTGCCTTTGGAGACATGTCTTGAAAGAAGTTGCTGTGGACGATGTCAAAGAGGTTACTGCCTATATTCTCCTCTAGGATTTTGATGGATTCGATAGGCACTTTTTGACAATAAATGAAGTCAACCTGTCAATGTTAAGGAAAACAACTGATAGTGCTTTTTGGCTGATGATAAAAATTGAGCCTCATGCAAAACTCTGTCTTTGGAAAACGAGGATGTGCGACCAGAGACCTAATTGTTTCCCAATAATTTGAGGCTTTTCTGATGAGATTGGAAGTGATATTAACAAATATGATTTTTGATGTTGCATAATGAAAATGTCTCAGCATTTGGAATATCTGCCAAACTTAGCTAATATTTTCCAAATCACCAATGCTTAATGGTACAAAATTAGACATGGGTAAAAGATCCATTCAAAGTAACAGGTACATAAATGAATTTTAATGAAGCAAAGTACAAAAAGCTCACTAATACTGTTTCAGGGATCACACTGCAATTAATTTTAAGGAACTGCCACTTATCCAGTTTTGGCATAGTGTTAAAGATGCATTTCTACAATTATATGAAAACACCATTAAAATACTTCTCCATTTTCCAGCTACACATACGTGTGAGGCTCCATTTATTAAATACTTTAACCAAAACATCATATCACAACAGAGAGATAAGAACAAAAGTAGGTATAAGAACCTAATTAACTTTAATTAAGCCAGGCACAAAAAGGATTTACAAGATTTAAAACAATTCTACTCTTCTCAGTAAAATTTCTTTGGGGAAATACACGTATTATTAATAAAATATATTATTCATGTTAACATGATATGGGTTTCATTTTAACAAATCAAGAAATATTTTACACATTTCTCAGTTCAATTCCTAATATGGTAAACAAAATTTTTGTTTACTCCAAGGGAGTATTACTGCTACTGGGGACACGGCACCATATAACAGAATGTTTGATCGGTGTATACACCACATTTTGAAGGAGAGTGATCCAATACTCAGGATATCTAATATATATATATTAGATATATTATCTATCTATCTATATATTATCTATATATATATTAGATATATTATCTATATATATATATATTATCTATATATATATTAGATATATTATCTATATATATATATATTATCTATCTCTATAGATAAAGCTGATGCTAAAACTGGGCCTTTAGAGCTCTTTCTTGATACTTTGCTAAGACAGGCTGGCATCTCCACTTAATTTACTGCCGGTCATCTTCTCCAAGCTTTGAAGGGCCATTCCAGCAAAGTATTAGAACAGGTTCCAGGTATCTGTCAAGATGTTTAATCTTAAGATGTGGGAGAATTTCCCTTTGTTAGTAAATTCTCTCCTATCCAGGCTTGTAAGCTGGCTATATATCTTATCTCCCATCCCCCAGTCCTATAACCTCAATGTATATTTCCAGGCATTTCCTTCTATTACTATGAGAGAAGCCATATCCTTCAACTATTTTGATGATAATCCATTTCCTCCCATAGTAGCAAATGTGTTTCCCCTACTTGGGCTATGCTGAGAATGGACCTTGGTTATTGGTATAGAAACAATGAAAGGGGCAAAGGGAGCATCTTGAGTAGTCCAACATCACTTGCATGGCATCTTTCTTAAGATGACAGTTTTTAGGACACAGGATGATGTTCTTTACTAGCCGGGCAAGAGGCTGCTTCTAGACACCTAGACAGTTCATAGGAGTTTGGAAATTCAAAGTTTCTAAAGGTATCAAGCACCCCAAATTCCTCATTCTACATCTCAGGGTCTTACTGCTACTTTTTTTGGGCTCTAGGTTTTACATAGGAGACTGTGTAAATTGAACTGTAAATTCAGACTCCTTTGTAACTCTACCACTCTTAAGATCAAAGCTTGGACCTAATTTTCAGCACAGTTTGCTTGTTGGCTACAGGATAAGTAGGTTTCTCCAAAGCCTGTAGGCTTTCTGGCTCCAGCAGCTTGCCCTGCATTGACAGCTGGCTGTCCCAGCATGTAATTCTTTCTCTTGAAGGCTTCCAGAACATTTAACAGAAGCTACCCAACTCTTTATAATTATTACTGCCCTTACATCTTTCCAGGACAACAGAAAATGCATAAGTCTGTGCTTTTCCTTCTGCCTGGCCCACATCCACACAGATGAGCCTTTTAATAATTGTGAGGCTGCAGCTGGCCAGGATTCTCACTACCCACTTACCATCAGCAATAGGATCTTCTTGCCATTTGACTGGAGAGTCATCCCAGTCCAGACACTCAACCTGGAGGTCACTATCTAAGGCCAGTTCTTGTATCATTTGTCTAAAAAGCAGATTCAAAGGCAAGGGCTCGAGTGCCAGTAGCTTCTGTTGGAGATGAGCCCAGCAGGCATGCGTGGAGAGGGATTAGGTGAGGTTGGAAGACAAGAAAGCCAATAAAAGACTGGTTAGTGAATGGGTTATGATGGTCCACTGGGGCACTATTCTGCCATATACAGAACATGTCTCAGAGGTACTTCTCATTGGGTGAGAAAGATGGCTGTTTATCCACTAGCTTCTGTCTTTCCTACAGCCTGTAGCTATCATGGCTCCCTGGCACTTCTGGCCTGACCCACTGTGGACCGAATTGCACCTGTGGCCAGAGCCTTCTAGTTGCAGATGGTGTCCATGTGTGTGAGAACTGCCCACTGAAACTGCTGGTGACCTCCACAGTGAGCTGAAGGATATGGGGACGCCCCTGCCATTGGAAAAACTACACAAAGGAGCTCGGACCCAATTGGGTAGAGACTGAATATTTTTGCCAATGTTAGCATCTGGATATTTTGAGATCTGGATGTTTTGAGGCACATGTCTGTTGGGGCAATGAAACTTTTTTAAATGTAGGGAGAAATCAGAGGCAGGGAGGCCAGGGGAAAAGTGTGGTAATGACCCAAGTATGAAGTACAGAGAGGCCAAAATAAGGCTGTGGTAATGAGCATGCAGATGAAGAACAACTTATACTTCTTTGCCTTTCACTATTATGTATTATTTGATGGCAAGAATTTACCAGGATAAAGCTCGTAATATGGCCCAGAGCATCAAAAGAAGGAGAAAAGCATATGGTACTGATGAAGTTCTAGAACCTAGGTGAGGTTCGGTGGGCTGAGGTCCCGAGCCGATGACCAAGAAAGAATTCTTGAGACATCTTTGGTGCAAAATGGTGGTTTATTAAATCACCGGGACAGGACCCGTAGGCAGGAAGAGCTGCTGCCCCGGGTTGTAAGGGATGGCAGGTTATGTACTTAGCGGTTGGGGGAAGGTGAGGGAAAGGGAGGGTTCAAGGAGTTTTCATATGCTAAAGAGGGCCTACAAGGTGGGGGGAGGGGGAGGATACCCGAGGCCTTGCGGCTTGATAAGTGTTGTCTTTTGGCAAGCCATTCACATTTCTGCTATTAAGCGTCTTTGTTAGTGAGATTTGGGTTTAGAAGAAATTTAACTTTATTTAGGGCTTGAGGAACTGAGTTATTTGCCTCTGGCTATTGATTTGTAAACCAAGGGAGACTCCTGTCTTGCAAGACTGTGAGCTCTGCAAGTTAACTATTTGTTTCTTGCTTCTGGCAGTCAGTGGTACCTGAGGAATGTTACAGACATTACCAAGAGGAGCGGGTGGAGAGGGGGTGCAAGGTGCCAGCTTTTGCTTTGTCCTCAGCCAGCCTCCTGCTCCCTCATCAATACAATGCCACATAATGGCAAAAATAATGCCACTTACATGTAGTGTAGAGACACATCTGAGTAACATGAATGCTAAATGCAAAAGAAGTATGATGGAATAATAAATACCGAATTTAGGACAGTGCTTCACTTCTGGGGATCAGGAGGAAAGAAATAACTGGAAAGAGGATCCTTGGGGTTTCGGCTGTGCTGGTGTTGCATTACTTCGCACCCTGGGTGGTGGATCCTTTTTGCGCTCATTATGTAATTATTTATACTCTTCGGGTATTTCTAAAATAATGCAAGCTATATTTGAAAACATTTTATAGTGCGGGACTTGATGGCTTAGGGTATACATAGAGGAATGAGAAATGGGCCAAGTTGATCCCGTGTCTTCTTTCTGTAGCTTTTTATAATAATGATCAAAAACAGATGAACATTTTTTTCTCTTTCCTACACACACAGGTATACGCCTAGATCCATGGAGAACAATAATAAGGAGGCAATTAGAATAGGTTATTCCCTGCGACTGACTCACTGTGCTAAAAGCTCTAACAAGTAATGTTTGAATTAGCCAGAGAACTGTAATTTCCATGGGCCATAGATGATTTATACACGTCTCCCAATTCTAAGACAAAACTGCCAAGTTTAGAGGGATGAATGATGACATGGAGTTAAGTTTTACCAAAGTGTTTTTGAGGATAGCCCTAAACTTGAAGATGGATTTTTCTCAAAGGAACAAGCCCTCGAGCTCCCATTAAGTATTGTGAACGGGTTTTTTATCATGGACAGCTCCAAGGGGGAGCTGTGATACTGCTTTCTGGTGCAAATTGTTCAGGAGAAACAGCATAATCTGCCTTCTGTTCTTGCACCATAGGGTTTTAGTCTTTAGACGGCTAACTTCCACCGGAGTGCATGGCGGAAGACACCAGAATGAATGACATCTATAAAAGAAACAATATGGGGGTCTTTTCCCTTGGTTGGGCTTTCACTTGACTACAATCGTTAGTGATATCCAGGCAAAACACCCGTACTAAGGGAGAGATGGCAAGTCCCTTGGAGAACATAGTGGGTTTCTTTACTCATGACTCAATCATTTAACTCAATGATAGTACCAAGACCCTCTAAGGGGAAAAAAAAAAAAAAAAAAAAAGATCCTCAAATCATCTTGAAAGTCCTAATGTTTTCTCTGAGTATTTGGAAGTAATGCTGAAGACAACAATGTAATTTCTCAAGGGGAAAGCCCTGACCGTTGCTTTTTTATAAAATGAAAGTCAAGCTTTTTTTTTTTTTCTTCCCCTTCAAAATTTTATGTTCTAGTCCCCAAGGGCAGTATTATTTGCTATATCCTTGGACTTTGAATTTTATGATAATTTTTATGGGAGGAGGGACTGTATTTAATAAAACTTGGATAAAATGATATTTTTCTTGAGTGCCTAATAAAATTGAACCCCAGGACATTTGCAAGAAAAGGTATGCCCTGGGATTCTGGTTATCTTGTCACAAGGAGAGTGAGAAAGACACAGGACTTTTAAGAGCAACCTGAAGAATTTAGAGCCTTTTCTTTCTTTGCCCTTAGTTTTGACTTTGCCTTGCTCTTTGAGAATGAGAAAATAATGTCACTGACCTGACTCTGGTTTTCCCAGTGACACAGGAGGAACGAGATTGCTATGGTTATTTATTTTTCATTGTCAGAGTATTCTTTAAGTTTTCCACTGTATGGGGGAAGGGAGGGTCACCAACGTCTCCTGAAAGGAGTCTTGAGTTCCTGACTGTTTTGAGTGAGGGAGGATGGAGGGGAGAGACAGTGGGTGGGATATTTGTCCTTCTTTTGTACAATTATCCCTAAAAAGATGAAGCCTGTTAGTCATTGAGAATTTACTGTTAATTACTTAAATTGGATGATTAAATTGCTTTTGTCTTTACCAATGGCCAAGATCAGAACAGGTACTTATCCTTAATTCAACAAAGGTTGTATTGAACTATTTGGCCTGAGGCATTTTTGAGGTGAGGGGACATGGATGAGAGAGGAAAAATCTGGGAGAACAGAGTCCTCTGGGTGGGTACTCTGGACGGCTTCAAGACGGCAGGGGGCACTTGGGTGTTTAGGAGTTTGGAGACATGTGGTGTGAGCCAGTGCGTGCGTGGAGTGTGGGTGGGGATGTGCGCACATGTGTGGGGTTGGGGAGGACTTCTGTCATTTGGTGTCTGGAGCAATGGCTCCTACACGCCTTGCAGTTGCAGGGACTATACAAAGAACTGTCATGCCCCAAGTATTTATGGGCTTCTGTTGGGAAACGGGTCGAAGAAACAAACTGAAACAAGAAACCCAAACTTCTTCTACTTTGCATTCTGCCCAGAGTCCTGGTGGCAGCAACAGACAGAGTCATTGACTAATTTAGTGCTACCAGCCTTGGTATTTTCCTAGCGTGTTATTGCCTGCCCTTGAGTCCAGAAATCAATGAGTCAATTGAGTGGTGAATCAAAGCAAAAGCCGACAGCAAAAGCAGGCTGTTAACTTGTCCAAAGTATCATAAATTACACCCAAAGCAGCGGATCTGAGTATGGTACAACTCAGAAAAGGAAAAAGCCCTGATGTGTTTGTTAGCAAGACCTCAGTACCTGGTAATTGTCTATTTTACTTTATTTTCTTGCCCGCTAACCAGTCGCGTGCTATCTCCTTTTAGGCATCCTTGAAAAGGGGTGTTTTAGCTTTTGAATGTTAGCAATGCTCTACGTAGTCTATGGGTTAGGCACGTTCACAGGGGAATCGAGACCTTTAATTAAACCATACGTAAGTGATAACATATACCTATAAATAGCATCTTTGGTACTTGTAGTGGATGAAGTGGTTGGAGTCATTCATTTCAAAGTATGAGCAGGTTGGGACCAGCAGATGTTTTCAATTCTCAGTCCCAACCCCCGCCCCCCGCCTTTTTTTTTCTTTTCTTTTCTTTTCTTTCTTTCTTTCTTTCTTTCTTTCTTTCTTTCTTTCTTTCTTT